>NW_026000005.1:47605032-47702609 GCF_001458135.2 Marmota marmota marmota
TCCAGCCGGGAGAGAGCGAGGGTAGACTGGGCGTCCGCGAGCGGCGCCTCCGCCGGCCCGCCCCTTGCTTGCGGTGGTCGCAGCTCGGCCAGGCGTTCCTGGAAGGTGCGGGCGAGGTGACCCTCTGCCCCGAGTACTCTCGAACCGCCGCCTTGGCCACGCCGGGCACCCTGTGCAGTTTCGGGCAGGCTAGCGGCTGGTCGACCCTGCCTCTGCCACCCGGAGCCCGGCCTCGGGGAATGTGTCCTCGCTGGAAGTGCCTCCCTCTTTTCCCTGTTGGAGGCACACACTCGGGTCTTACAGGACCCCCGCACGATGGCTCCTGACACTTAGAGTGGGAGGGGAGTAGCGCGGAGACCTCTCCCCTGCGGGTCTCGCTGCAGGACCATCTGCTCTTAGCGACCCAGAGACCCTGGCGGGACAGGGTTGGGTTTGGGAGAAACGAAGTGCGCCAAGACTCTGCCCAGTTTCCCTGTCTAGTCACTTTGACTCTTGGAACCAGCTAGTTCAGTCCGCTCATGGATTCAGAAAGCGAGCAAAACTAGGTGACTGAAAGGAGGAGGAAGCTAATGTTCCCCTCGGCGAGGTCCTGAAGGTCGGCAAGAGACCAGGCAAGCCGCCCCTGCTGCCTGCTCAGAGGTGACTGGGAAATCTAGAGGGATTCCGTCCTCACGACACTGGCACATTGGCCAGTATCTTTTCCTGGGACCAGCCTGCTCCCCTTGCTGTACATCCAGGTAAAGTGGCCTTGATTTGCAGCCAGGACAATTCCAATGCTAATTGTCCGGAGAGGGTAGGGATGGGGTACAGAGAAAAGTAAGGAGAGACTTGCTTCCCACCTTCCCCTCCACATTGGTTAAAATTAACACAATCCTTTTTTTTTTTTTTTTTTTTGGCAGACAGTGCTGGTGGGAGGGGTTCAGATCCTGTCCGTTGGTTGGCTTTCACATATTCCAGCCTGGAATAAGGCAGGTGTTCTGCAGGGAGGGTTGGCAGGCGCAGGAAAGCAGGAAGCTTAGGCTGAAAGGCCTTTTGCCAGGAAGGGAACTGCCCTTTCCACCCGCCGGCTGATCACCATCGTCCTTGCCTCTTTCATCTTGCCCTGATCCTCCTGTGGGAAGGTATGCTGTGGCTGGCTGAAACCCAGCTCCCAAAGCTGCCACTCAGCTCTCTGTTTTGGGAGGAGCCAGAACCGACAGTTTTGATGGCTTTTGCTCTCAAGGGCTCAGGATATTTGAGAGACAACCATGGGGTCTCTTTCCAAGTCAAGCACCTGCCTTCTGCAATGGTTTTCAGGGAGGCAGGTACCCCCAGCTGTTCTCCCTCTCCCTCACATTTTTGTCTACTCACTAGCGTGTCCACCGGGATACCCTCTGTTCAGACTGCCATAACAAGATACCATAGATTGGGTGCCTTGTAAACAACAGGGATTGGTTTCTACAGCTCTGGAGGCTGGAGGTCTGAGATTAGCATGATAACCTGGGCAGGTGCTGGTGAGGACCTCTTGATTTGGAGATGGCTGGCTTCTATGTATTCCATGTATTCCATGCAGAGGAATACAGCAGCGTCCTTAGGGGTCTCTGTGAAACTGCACCTGTCCCATTTATGAGAGCAAACCTTCATGACCTAAAACTTCTCAAAGGTCCCAACTCCTAATAACATCATATTGGAAGTAAAAATTTCAACATATGAATTTGGGGGACATAAACATTCGGTGCACATTATTCTGTCTGTGCCCTACCATTCATGTCCTTCTTGCATTTATTATACATTCATTCCATTCAAATAAGCCAAAAATCTTTTTTTTTACTTTAAAAAACATTTATATATATAAATTAAATACATATAATATATAATATAAAGTTTGAGACTAAAAATATAGTACATAATATTTTAAAAAAAGAAAAAAGAAAAAAAGGCAGGATAGGAAAAGGTGTGAGGGACACACAGACACACATTGCTAAAAATCTATGGTGGTTTGTCCTAACAAAAATAATATTTCTTTTTCTCTTCTCCTAATTATCATAATGGATACATTGATTGGGATTTGGGTGGAGAAAATTCAACTGGAGCCAGAAATAGAGGTTACAATCCCAAGAAAGGCTGGGGTAGAAAATGTGACCACAGGGAGGCTTGGCAAATAAGCCGAAAATCTTGACTTGTTCCGACATCAACTCTGAAGTCCAGAGTCTCATCTAAATATCGTCTACATCAAATAAGGGTGAAACTCAAGTATGATTTGTCCTGAGCAATGATCCTCTCCATCTATGAAGCTCTGAAATCAAACAAGTTATGATATCCTAAAGCACAGAATGGAGGAGTAGGAAAGAAGAAACAGAGCGTGAGTCCCAAGCAAGCAAAAGAACTTGGCAAGGCGAACTCCACATCTTGAAACTAGGCACCTGCTCTCTGCTCGACAGCCTGCATTCCAGATCCAATGGAGAGATGGTCCCACCTTCAGGGGCCACTTAGGTGGCACTATTGCCCCCACTGCTTGAGGAGGTGCTGCCCATGCTGTGGTTGGTCCCACCCTTGCCATGCCAAGGTTCTGTGTGTGGTCCACACCGAAGTTCTTTGTTGGGGTGGGGCAAGCCCTTCAAAAGAGAGGTGGAGGCTGCTCTTCCCAGACTGGGGACTCTGCCCCAGCAGCCAGGAGGCCAGGGAGAACCTGAGAGGTGTCTCAGCTCTGGTATCACCATGCTCCCTTTGTCCCTAGAGTTCCTCGGAGCAGCCTACCTCTCTTTTGAGTCTGGACTGTTGGAGTCTCTTCTCTCCTGGGTCCTTCTTTCTTTCCTTCCTTTTTATAAACTATGGGTCCAACTTTGTCCTTTGCCTTTACTTAAGCACTTCTGTTGGAGCCCTATCACCCGAGGGCAAAGCCCGTCAGCCACTGCACACACCTGTCAGCTTGCGGATGGGCCCTGCCCTGCCTGCTTTTCTGAGGTTTTGGCTTCTCCATACTTTCCCAGGCTCTGTGGATTTTCTAAGTGCTGTGCCCTCCCCTAGGACTCTGAACACCCCCCCCCCGCCAGTAACGACTTCCACCTGAAAAGCTGTCCCCACAGGGCCCTCCCTCTCCTTCATCACAGCCCTCACTGCCTGGCACTGTGAAGAGGACTTTATGGGCCCTGAGTAGGGTCTGATGGTTTGCATGGCTGTGTCATCCCTTAAGTTCCTGGTGACACTAAATGGAAGCTGTCTCTTCCCCCTTTGCTGCACAAAATATAAAGGATTCAACTTAAAAAAAATCTGAAAATATCAAACTGAAATTATATATATTAAGGTGAGCATGATAAAATCTTCCAATTGAAAAATAAGCTAAAAATATCCCCTTAATTATAAAGTTGGTTTAGAAAGTCACTGAGTTCTCAGGCATGTAACCTTAAGCTTAATTCCCATGTTCTATTTTCTATCATATTTAGTGCTTATTAGGCAGCCTATTATTAAAATCTCCACTTAACTGACATTTTGCTCTGAATCATTCACAAAATAAAGTACTGAGAAATATTCAAATATTTGTACCTGGCTAGCACATAGTAGGTGCTCTCTAAGTATTAATGGTCTGCCTTTAAAAAGACATACCTAGCTATCTTAGGTATTCAATCTGAGGGATCTACTTCTTGTTTTGGGTTATAGATATTGGCAGCAAAGTGGATTTTTTTATTTATATAGCAACCTCAGCTTTCAGGAATCTTTGTTTATAAACTTTTTCTTGATGCTGAGGGAGAATTTCTAGAAGAGGAAGGAAGCTTAGGGATGATCTATTCCAACACTTTGATTTTATAGAAGCAGGATTGAGGGTTAAATGACAAGTCCAAGATCTGACAGTTGGATAGTAGCTGATTTGGGAACATACAATAGTGAATGAAGACGGTGTTGTGTGGAATAGGAACTGCATGTATGTGTGTGTGGGGGTGTGTATATACATAAATATATACATATACATATATACACACACACCCACACATATGGGCACATATATAAATATATATGTGTATATATTTATATATACATATACACATTTATGAATTATATATAGAAAATTATACATAAAAAAAGTGCTGAGGAGCAAATCCAGGGTGTTGTCTATGCTAGAAAAATGCTTTCCACTGAGCTGTGCCCCCAGCCCAAGGAACTGCGGATTTCTATCACCCTGTTTTCAGGGTCACATGGTTTGCTAGCAGACTACCAAACGTGAAGATCACTTGTATTCTTAATCTCATAGGATAATATCTTGGATTTTTTTTGGAATTAGAATACATTCCTCAAATATATATTGTAAACTTATAGAAACAGTCATTTGATAGCTTTTAATTAACTGTGTCTTTTAAATATGTAAGCAGTAGTTTCTGTCACTCTCAAAAGACTTCTAAATGGTTTGGAAATGAACAAAACTAATCCGTGTGGATACCGTAATCTATGGAGGGCCACAGCCTCCAGAGTTGCTTGGACCCCAAAAGCTAGAGGGACAGTGAAGAAAATGACAAGCTGTATCTGGAGGGGAGGACCCTCTCACTGCAGCTCCAAGAAACCGGGAACTCACACTTGACGGGTGAAAAGATTTCACCCCAAGATTGCAACCAAGGTTGACAGTGCTCTATGCATACTGTCACCCACTGCTGCTGGGAAGGCAGCATGGCCCCCGACTTCCGAAGACCTCCAGATGCTGTGTGTGTTGTACTCTCTGGACTGTCCCCTGCCTCTTCTCTCGGCTGAGTCTAATGTGGACGCTTCCCTGTAGCCTGTCGTTTCTGGAGGATAGCAGCCGTCAGGGGGTTCTGTAAGTCTCAGCAAATGATGACAACTGAGGGTGACATGCAGGCCCCCGAACTCGGCAGCTGTGTCAGTAGTGAGGTGTCTTGGGGCGGCGCCTCCCTTCACAAGCCTCTAGCCTGACCTAGAGTGCAGCGTCCCTTTCCTCCCCCGGCCTTCCTTCCCCGGTCTCCCCTCCACCCTCTGGCTGTCCTAAACATGGCTGCCAGGTAAATTCTCCTCCAGCATCACTGATCCCAGCATCTCTACCTTCAGTGACTCCCTAGTGCCTTGTTGGTAACTTATGCTCAATGGAGTTAACGTCCAGTCCAGGCTGGCCCTGCCCAGATGAGAGCGGGTCCCTCCTGTGAGCTCCCATGGCTCTGTTGTCCCCACTCTGAGATTTTTGGGAGCAGCTATGAAAATGTCATTCATCTCCGATCCCCAGCAGGTCTCGGAAAGAGATGGTGCCTCTGCAGACACCGGAGGCCGTGGCTGGGCCTTGCTGTGCACCAGCCCTCCCTGCTCTTGGCCTCTTTGATTGACGATGGTGTCTCTTCAGCATCTTTGGGAAATGGCAGGGAGTGGCTCCGGCCTGGTGCTGCAGGCTGGAGGGAGGCAGCTGCTCTTGTGGTGGTGAGTCTCCAAACCCATTAGACCTGGATTTAGGGTTTGGTGAGGCAAGGAGTGGTTTGTTCTGTTTTTGTCCTTTTTTGACATGGTTGCCATGTGGACAGTTGCACTCTTGGTTAAATGGGGAAAAGGCCAGAGGGTGATGAGATGCAGACAAAGCCCTGTGTGGTTTGAGGAGCAATGCGGGCACTGGATGGGTTCAGTGACTCCGAGAAGCAGGCCCATAATCTTAGGGCTTAACTGCCAAAAATCTGACATTGCTAGGGTGAGTACATTTTCTGAATAAAAAATAGGTGACCAAGGATTTTTACTCCACTTCCAACATGAGAGGCAACTTGGAAGATGGGGCTTGGATAGTGAAAATTAGAATTTCCAAAAGCATTTTCATGGTTCATGTGTCCTTAGCAGTGTCCTTAAAAGGCTGGGACAAATGGTGGACATGATCTTAAACTATGAGATGCACACAATTCGCACACTTAGGGAACAAATAGAAATGTATTTCCCAAAACAGCCTCCCCAAAACACTCACAGATAAGAGGCTGTGATGTTCGTGTGCTGATCTGAATCTGGAAAGGGAAGGAGGGCTTAAATACAGATATCTGGAGTATTCCTAACCAAGGAGGCTGGAGCACACGGGGCCTGGGGTCGGGGCAGTGGCCAGTGTCATGGATTTTGACCAACAGGAGCATCTGAGGCAGGGCGTACTGAAGGGCTGACAGTTCCCAAAGATGTGGGGGGGTGGAATTTAGAGTAAGTAAGATTAAGAGTTGCCTAGGTGCACAGAGTTTATGCTTTAGGCTGTGGCCACGGGGGTTAGAGATTGTTAATCAGAACTCAAAATGTAAACAAAAGACTAGGCGCCCCCTCCATCTAATTTATAAACCATTGTTAGATCTAATTTAGTCCCATTTTAGAAGAGCACTTTGCAAACTATCATGTGCTACACATAGAAAAGACATTATTATTATTATTATTATTATTATTATTATTATTATTATTATTATTATTTCTCTAGGTAGCCTACATTTAGTACTGCAATACATTCATTGTGGTAAGGAGAATGCATTTCCTTGGCCATTTGCCAAATGTAGCAAAGCTGCTTAGAGTGTAAAACCAGAAAGAAAAGGCTGTCTGTTCACAAGTAGTTTTGAAGGAGTAGCAGGTAGTCAAGAATAGTTGTAATTAGAAATTGTTCAGACTTTATTCCTGGAAATTTCCAAATAACTGGATTTTAGAGAAATCTTTTCCATCACAAGAAGTCCTGTGATAACTTTCCATTTCCTATTGAAACAACCACCTTGCCCTAACATCCTGAAGAAGGAGAGCTCTTTGATGAGTTACCGGTTCTATCTGTTGAAGGATTTGGGGTCTCCTAGAAAAACCAGTATGTATTTGATGGCAGTGGTCGCATTCTGAGATGTTGGAGCTCAGTGCCAGCCCTCGCCTGCCCCTGGAATGTCGAAAAAAATGCATTTCTCCCTTGAACTTCACAGCTTTGGGCCACTACTGATATTTGCATTTCCAAGAGTCTGTTAAGGAACCATAACAGCAGTGTTCAAATGAGCATGAAATATATGGATGTCACAGAGAGAAAGCACGGCATTCCAAAACATACCAGCAACACAGCAATCAAAGAGGTTTGAAAATGAACAGCTGATGGTCACCAACGCACAGAAATTGTCACTGGCTTCTGAGAGTGGAAGTGTGACTTGATATCATCTTTCTCAGGGGTGACCTGACAACACATACATTAAATCTGTGAACGTTCATGCTCTTTGGCAAAGAGAGTCTACCTCTAGGACTATATCCTAACAAACTATTAAGTCTGTGAAAAAAATAAAAAAGCTCTGTAAGGACGTCTATTACAATGGTGTTATTAATATTAGCACTGTTCCTTGTAACTGTGCAATATTTAAAGCCACCCTATGTCCAATGACAGAAGATTGATGATTTAAATCATGGGATACTGTACTATTAAGAAGATTTTAAAAGAGCTGGGTGCAGTGGCACATGCCTGTAATTCCAGTCACTTAGGAGGCTGAGGCAGAAGGGTCACAAGTTTAAGGCCAGTCTCAGCAACTTGGCGAAACTCTATCTCAAAAAAAAAAAAAGGACTGGGGATGTAGCTCAGTGGTGAAGTGCATCTGGGTTCAATCTCTAGTACCAAAACAATAAAAAAAATCAACATTTTAGAAGAATATTTAATAATATGGAATAATATGAAAAAATGTTCAGATTTAAATAAAGCGGATTTCTAAACTGGAGGGTAGTATGGTCTTATTTGGTTTATAAGTACACTTTTAGGTATGGAATTTTAAGCATGTACACAGTCTTTTAAAAGGACTGGTAGAACAATCACCAAAAATATTTTGCATTACTTGTAGCTGGTTGGCTGGATTCTGAGGGAATTTTCCTCTTTTTACTCATATGTGTTTGAAATTTTTCTACAATAAATGTGTCACTTATGTAACAAGGGAGGAAAGTTACTTTAAAAACAACATCAATCGCTTAATGTGCATAAATTTAGAGCACGAGTTCAAAGTGTTTGCGTCACCGTGGGGCATTCTGATGAACTTGGAAAGGGGGCGGGGCTGTTTGCATTCTCTCCAGGTACCTGGGGATGAGTTGGGGGGAGGCGTCTCAATTTTTGTTACGTAAATCTGTCTCTGAGAAAGCTCTTCAGTTTCCAAAGAATCACGAATTCAAATTTTACAGTAAATTGCTTCCTGGCATCATTAACATGAAGGCACTTATCAGATATTCCAATCTGCCTGGTTATGAAAATAGTCTCTTTTCCAGAAATTCCTTCTCCTTCCATAAATCCATGTGTACAGTCCTAACCAGAATGTGGCTCACATTTCTACTGAAGCCATGGTCTCTCCAGAGCACTCCTAAGAAGTCACCTTTCCAGCCAGAGGCAGCGCCCGAACCCGGCCGGCACCACCAGGGCTCTCTCCCTGCAGAGTGCAGAAGCCTCCTCCACATCCCACCACGCAGCTGGCTGCGCCCCCTCAAGTCTCTGATCACTTTATTAGAAAGTGAGTTCTCCGGCCTACTGGCTGTGCGCAGAGACTGGGCGTGGCCCCTGGCTTCTGTCCCTCCCTATGCTGGACAGGGCCCAGGCTCACCCTGTAGGTTCTGTATGTATCTGCTCAGTGAGGCTGATCTGGGACCCTCCCAGGGCCTCTCAGTAAATCACAGCCACAGAAAGGTCTCACAAACCCTTTTCCTTTCACCCATTAATATAATCTTCTCTCCTTTCTGCTCCCTTAAAAGGTGATTGTATCTATAGTTAAAGGACCATTATTTTCCGGGGACAAAGTCAGTTTACCAGCCAAACAGTGAATTTCATTTTTGTTTTTCACCTATCCACTGTTTGTCCCTCCCCTGGACTGACCAGTGGCTGCTGGCTTTCCTAATTTTAAGGCCATGTCTCATTTTTTCCATGCAGTGAAGATTGCATGTTAAGTTATTGCTATTTCTAAAATGCTGCTCAGCTCTTATAGTGGCTTTTATTTATCACAGCCAGTGGGATCTCTAGGCCAGTCTCTCTGCTTAGCTTGGGCTACAAAGACAGTCTTTAATAGGTCTTTCCTTCCTTCCTCCCTTGTGGGGTCTTCAAGGAAAGTCTTTGGCTTGCCAGAAACACAGGCTTCTACTGTGAAATTGGCATTTATGCCTTAAAAAAGAAGGCGAGTCCAACCTGTCAGGAGCTGAGTGTTTTCTGTTAAGAAGTGAAGGATTCTTAGCAGGAGAGGGGAGAACTTCCTCCACAGCATGAATCAGAGACATGACAGCTGAACAGAAGAACTCCTCTCCCTGGAGAGCACCTGAGCAGCACCCTGCCCCTTCCTGACACCATGCCCGAGTCCCAGCACGGCACGCTCGGCAGCTCCATCCACCCTGCCATCCTTATAAAGACGGGAGCTCTGAGCTTCCTGGACTGAAACCCATCATGACCACTGAGCTAAGAGTCAGGAAACAGGCACTGGCATGCACCAACGCGGAGAGGACAACCATCCAGCCCCCTGTGGGACAGAACTGGACAAGAACTCCTGGAATCACGCCTCGGCTGCCCCTGCCCAGCAACTCCACGTCTAGGAGTTTGCCCTGCAGAGGCAGGCCCTGGGCGCTAAACAAGACATGCACAAGGTCAGGTGCTGCAGCATCGTTTTTGAGAGCAGGAGGTCAGGTGCTGCAGCATCGTTTTTGAGAGCTGTGTTTTGGAAACAGTCTTGGTCTCCATGGGAAGAATATTGGCAGGATAACTATCATAGAGTCACCAGGCTGAAGTGTGCAACGTGTGCACGGTGTGCAGGAGGCCTGGTCCAACCCCAGCACCCAAATAAACAAATGCAATCAATTTGAGTGATTTTTTTTAAACAATATTATTTTATTTATTTATTTTTATGTGGTGCTGAGGATCAAACCCAGGGCCTCGCATGTGCTAGACGTGTGCTCTACCACTGAGCCACAATCCCAGCACCAAGTTGAGTGATTTTTAAACACAGTACTCTATAACCTTTTTGAAATCTATTCTAGGACTGAAAAAGAAGGAGGAGGAGGAGGAGGAAGAGGAGGGGAAAGCTTCAAATTCTCTTGGTAGATATGGTGAGTTGAATTTGTCCCCTGAAAAGGTATGTTTCAGTCCTCACCCTGGTACCTCTGAGTGTGATTGATTTGGAAGTAGGGTCTTTGCCAATGTGATCAAGTTAAGATGAGGTCATACTGATTCCAGTGGGCCCTTGTCCACTGATGGTATTCTTATAAGAAGAGGGGAATTGGGACAGAGTTCCATGAAGACCTTGTCAGGGATTAGAATGATGCATCTGGCAAAGCCAAGGAGTGCCCAGTGTCACAGGGGCCATTGGAAGCCAGGAGAGAGGTAGGGAGCAGACTCTCCCCATGGCCTTCCCAGAGAGCGTGGCCTGCCAATGCCGTTCTTGAACTCCTGGTCTCCAGAACCATGAGATCTTTGTTAAGAAGCCCTAAGAGACTAATACAATAGATTTGCTATTGGTTATGGAACAGGTAATTTTGAAATTCTTCTGTAGTTGTAAAATAGAGCAATATTCTATGATACATTGATGTCGAGAATCAGAGTCCTTATTATTAGAAAGGCAAGATGTAAATATGGAACAGGTAGAATTAAGAAGGACACACTGTGCATTGTACATGGACACACACACACACACACACACACCATTTCCTAGGTCTGTGCACCACAGTGTCCCAGAAGAATTGACCTACCAGTGGTAATGAGCACACCCAGAACTCAGATCTTGGTTTCTAAATACCATTCTCCACCAAAAAGAATGAGGGGTCCTTGGGAAAATGTCTGATTTTATATTTGGGATTCAGAAAGTGGAAGAAAGTATATGAAGTACCTTGCTCAGTCAGAAAGGAAGTGCTCAATCAAAGTCAGGAGAAATTACATCAAAGAGACGTCATAGTCAGCTTGTAGGGACTCCCCTGGCCACATTTGTGGCCATGTGTTAGAAGGAATATAACAGTGATGAATTAAAATGCATTGAATTATAAAAACCCAGCAACCATGAGTCCATACTGATGGACTCAAATAACAACAACAACAACAAAAAACAGGTAACAAAGGAGTTTTTTTTCCCCTCAAAAGAAAATTAACTAAAGTAATTAGAAAGAATGCACAACATCACCGTGTGCAGTTCCCAATATAATTGTTGATACAGGAAGGATCACTATCTGATGTTAAAAGTCATTGCATAAAAATTCAACAGGGAAGAGGATATTTACGTGGTACAGATAACTCATTTGCTGCAAGAGGAAAAACTGTACCTTTACTGCAAAGCAATCTAGCCACTTCCAAATTAACCAAATTATCAAATTTTAAAAAAGGGAATTGTGGGCCAAGCTGACATCAGTGTCCTGTCCGGAATGCAGTTTGGAATGTATGACACTTGGATGTATTTTTGTTAAAAATGTTCGACTTGAATCTAATCAAGCAATAAGAACTCTCAGTTTAAAGGCTGCACAGTGAGTAAAGGAACAAGTTGAACAGTCTACGAGAAAGTACTGAGACCAATCCATCACGGGGCCATTGCACAAGGCCATAAACCTAGATTTCCCAAAAGTCAGGCATGGAAAAAAGTGGGGGGCCCCTTTTCAATGTCAGGAATCTAAAGACAGCAAACCATCAAATGCAGTGACTGAGGCCTGATTGGACCTTGATTACAAAGCCCAGCTCTAAAAACGTTTTGAGGAACATTGGGAGCTTTTGAATGTAGGTATCAGATCTTTTGTGGATCTATCATGGATGACTGTTGATTTTCTTAGGTGGGAGGTGGCACTGTGATTGTGTTGAGGGACATTCTTTTTTTTAAAATGGTCCTGTCACCACTGTCTGTCCCTTTTTTTTTTTTTTTTTGGTACCAGTTATTGAACCCAGGGGCACTTAGCCACTAAGCCACATCTCCAGTCCTTTATTATATTTAGAGACAGGGTCTCAATAAATTGCTTAAGGCCTCTCTCAGTTACAGGCTGGCTTTGAACTCACAATCCCCTTGCCTCAGCCTCCCAAGCTGCTGGATTATAGATGTGCACCACCATGCCCGGCCAGGACATTCTTATTCTCAGCTGCATGCTAAGTATTTGGGACTGAATTACCTTGTCTGTGATTTACTTTCATACAATTTAGGTAAAATGGAGGAAGGAGAAAGAGAAAAGAAAATCCAAATATGCAAGGGATTAATAAATTTTTTGAATCTAGATCGAGGGTATATGAGAGTTCATTGCACTAGTCTTTCAATTACTCTCTATGCTTAATTTTTTTTCTAAAACATTGGTGAAAGGCTGGGTACATAGCTCAGTGGTAGAGCACTTGCCCATCATGTGCGAGGCCATGGGTTCCATCCCTCCCCTCAGCAAAACACAAACACACGCACAAACACACTCGCACACACGAGTTACAGAGGAGGCGAATAAAATAGAGAAGTAGCACATTTGACTTACAAGAAGTATTAAAAATCAAGTTTAAGTGCAGTGGGCTGTAAAATATTGAGGATGGATGGCACAGAGGCCGAGGGAAGGAAGAAGTTTGCCAGTCCCATTGCCAAGCTGGGGCTTTGGGTGCTGGGACCTGCTGGTGTGGAGCCCCACAGAGGCATGGCTTTCCTCCCTTTTATTCACTACTCAATCCCCAGGACCAGAACAAAGAACCAGGATCACAGTAGGTGCTCAGTAAGCATTTCTCAGCCTTGGGAAAACGGAGAAGAGCTCAGTGACAAACCTCATTGTCTGGTTTCTATTTCTCAGAGTAGATTTTTGATGAAGAACAGCAACTCTCTGATTGCTCTTCACCCACATCATGAGGTTACAGAAGGTCAAGCCTCTGTACCCATCGGGGTCTTCCCCTGCACCCTTTCCGGTACTCGGCATTAGAATTTCTTTTTAAAGTGCCAATTTGATAGCTGAAAAATGATGTCTTCTTTTACTTTGCATTTTTCTTTACAAGTGAAGTTGATTTTTTCTATACAATTGTGAATAATTTATTCACGTTTCTTACTGGTTTCAATTGTAGGATGTTTGTTTTCCCAACTGACCTGTAAATACGGTGAGCTGTGCTGTTTGTGTGAATGTTTTGTACGTGTGCAGATACACATTGAACATGGCCCACTTCCTAGGGAAGGAAACGATTTCTGAGGGATGTATGAGTCTAAGAATCCATGAAGGCTGATGGTCAGCTCTTCAGTACCACCGGCTCCCCAAAATCCCAGCCCAATCTCCCCTGAGTCTGGAGCAAGGTGCTGGTAACTCTCCATCTGCCCCAAGATGAGGGTGGAGGCAGAGGGAGCCTCTCGGGTCTTCTGGTCCAACCCTTGCCTTATGCTGGCATGACAGCAGAATTCCAGTTTTCCAGAAAAGGCAACCAAGGGGAAATCCTCACTGGAGATGGAGCACACGCGTTGGGTCACCTGAGTCGGGTAGGGTAGGGGAGGCTCCTGGGTTCTGAACAGCCGCTGGGAACGCGTATCACTTTTGGGAGGTCCTGTCACCACTGTCTGTCCCTTACTCCAGCCAGAGACAATTTGATCTAAAACTGTCACCGTCAAAACCAGACTCACCTGGTCTGTCAGTTCAGACTGCTTCTTGCTAACATGAGAGGCCAGGCCCCAGCCGTATGGCTGGCCCTGTGCACCCCGGGACTGCCATATAGAAAGGCAGAGCCGCAGACAGCAGCTGCCGGTCATCTCATCTGACACAGGCACGTTCTCAGAAGACTGTTCTCTTTGGGGGCACATCATCTTATCTTCATATTCTCTTAAAAAAAATAGTCTTATAGTCTTTCACATCATAGAGGCCTAGTAAATAGTTTTTTAAAAATGAATGGAAAGTTGACATATTTAAAGTTGTAAACTTCTATTTTCTTTGTTTAAAAACGATCATCACCAATTTTGGGAATAGAAGTATTTCTTTAAGAATCTGGAAATCTTCAAGGGAAATTTTGGTAAGACACCCCTTTTCTTGTTTCTGGGAGCCTGGATTTAACCCTGGGTCAAGTGCCCTTGAGAGTCAGCGCAGTGATTCTTGAAGGAAGAGCTGGAAGGAGAACTAGGGAGGGAGCCGGGAAGCAGGGCACAGGGAGGAGAAGGCCCAGCCGCACCCCACTTTTTCAGTCAGGAAGCTAGGATTTGCTACTGTGGCAATAGCCCTTCGCTGCCTCAGACCATGAAGAGTGCAGGGAGTGGAGGGCAGGTCACCTCCCTGCCATGGGGACAGGGGAAATGTAGAAGTCAGGGGGATTTGGCGCCAGCATTCTGCCTAGCATGGGATGTGTGAAGGTGGAATTACCTTCTATTCCTTGTTTCTAGACTCTTCCCAATGAATTGGTTATCTATGGCTGTTGGCTGTGTAATAAGCATCTCCAAGACTTTGCGGTTTACAGTGACATTGATTCTGGCCCCTAGCTCCTAGGGGTCAGGGAGCCTGTGGTTCTCACTCCTCCCTGAGACTGTGGTCAAGCTGCTGGCCCCTCTTCCAAGCTTATGCATCTGCTTGGAAACCTTGGTTCTTCCCCATGTGGGCCTTTCCCTGGGCTCCCGAGTGTCCCCACGACATGGAAAGACATGGAAGCTGCCAGAGCGGGTGATCGGACACAAGTTGATGCTACACCTGAAGGAAGGTGTGAATCCTGGGCTGAGCGGCCGTCAAGGGCCAACTTGGAGGTGAGCCAGGAAAGTGACAAAGACAACCATTACCACTGTCCCATTTTATCTTGGCACTCACCAAGTGGATCCCAAAGTGGATAGGTATTGAGACTTTTCTGACAAAGCTACTGTCCCTTTAGACCTCTCCAGGAGGCCTTGCGCTGCTTGCAGAATACAGGCTTTAACCTAGGTACGTCCTGTGGTCCTTTTTAGACATAATAGACTCATCTGCTGTTTGACAGCCAGCCTGGAGCCCCTTCTCATTTATTCTGCTCACACACAATTCGTAGCTGCCTGAAATTCAAGGTGGCACTGCCTTCTTGGCACACACGTGACTTTACAGCCCGAGAAGACCTGGATCCTGGCATCGTAATTAAACTTGGTCAAATAGAGCTGCTATTCTTCTACTCTGCAAGTAAGGATCTTAATTCAGAGCTTTTAGAGCTGCATGACTGGCATGTCAGGTTCAGGGCCAACAGCGCCAATTAAGCATGTCAGAGAGAGGAGGAAGTGGGGAGGCTCAGGCGCTCTCTCAGGGTAGCACGTGCTGGCTGCTCTTGGAACCACCAGGGTGCTGAAGGCCACATCTTCCCTCCAGCACACACCCCCTCTCCATTCCCCAGTTCCTTGTTTAGGGGTGAAACAAGTCATTTCCCACGGGTTGTTCTGCATGAAGAATGACGTGCTCAGCAGTGCTGCTGTAGTCACCGTGGCAGGGCATCTGGAGTGGCCGTGTTTTGTGGCATGGCTTCACCCAGGCCAGGGTGTGATATTAAGGTGCAGCTCAGTGGAGACGTTCTTCCAGAGCTCAAGAGTAGAGGGCAGACACAGATGTGAAGTCCCAGCACCCAGCCCTCGGACAGCGTGGCTCGGTGCAGGGTGAAGCCAGATTCTCCAAAGGACAGATGGGCTGCGGGGCCTTCAAGTGGCCTTAGCAGGACTCTGTTGGAGGCAGAGTGCTGGGGTTGGAGCCTCAGGCAGAGCCAGCACTCTGCCTGGTGGTTAAGGCAGATCTTCAGAAATAAAGCCAGACTGCGGCCACTGAGATTGGGAAATGTATGCATGAACTCCCAGGACGGGACCTCAGAACCATGTTCTAGTGAGGGAGTGAAGGAGAGCAGGCTGTCCAGCTCCAGTGGACACTACTTACTGAGCCCCTGTCTGTGTTAGGACTCCTCAGCCTGCTGTCCATACGCTCTTCACTGGCTCCTTGTGGCAATCTGGTAGAATGTAATTTCCATTTTTTTTTTTATTGAACCCAGGGGTGCTCCCCCACCAAGCCACATCCCCAGCCTTTTTTATATTTTATTTAGAGACAGGATCTCACTGAGTTGCTTAGGGCATCACTAAGGCTTTGAACTCAAAATCCTCCTGTCTCAGCCTCCCCAACTACTGGGATTACAGATGTGCACCACTGCGCTCAGCCTAAGAACACCTTGGACCAACCACATTCACTTTATTTTCTTGAACTCTGCTCTTCCCATCCCCTGAGGACATAAGCCCCAGGATTCCCATAGCTGATCTCCAAGAGTAACGCATCCCCTTGGATAGAGATACTGATTCCTGTCTTGGTGACAGCTACACTTTCTAATCTTCCTTCGATTTGTCTCACGTCACTCTCTACTTGGAAATGCTGTTATTCACCACACAAAATTTGGGGGTCCCTATTTCCTGACTCTGCCATCTTATTGCTGCTGGAAAGTCTTGGGAGTGTGATCAATTGTTTTGATCAATATACACTTAAAAAGTGATTGGTGTGCTGCCTCTTTCTTTCTTTCTTTTTCTTTTTCTTTTTTTTTGGTACTGGGGATTGAATTCAGGGGCACTTGACCACTGAGCCACATCCCCAGCCCTATTTTGTATTTTATTTAGAGACGGGGTCTCACTGAGTTGCTTAGTGCCTCGCTTTTGCTGAGGCTGTCTTTGAACTCCGGATCCTCCTGCCTCAACCTCTGGAGCCTCTGGGATTATAGGCATGCGCCACTGCACCTGGCAGTGTACTGCCTCTTGATGTTGTCCAGATAGCTTTGAAACAGCTATTCCTACACAACCAACTTGCTAGATCAACCCAGGGGATGATTGACATGCATTCTTTTAAAAAAAGGTGTGAAATACATTATTGCTGACATTGACACCTGCACCTTCATAAAGCTTAGGAAGTGGGACTACAGTCCTCAATGTCCCCATTGCCTGCCAGGGTATCTGTCCGGGGCCAGGATCTCCTCCTGAAATCATCCCAGGCTCCAGGACACATGCAGATCCCTCCGTGGGGCATGATGAGGTGGTTGGGGCCTGGAAATATTCCAAGCAGGCGTGCATCAGAGCTGCACCGCTAAGGCCCAACTGTGGCTCCTGGAACTTGGCTTTGTGGCCTGGGGGCTTCCTGGGAGGTTATCTGGGAAGTGGCGGCTGACACCCTCAGTCACCAAATAAGGAATCTTCCAATAGGAGCCAGCAGTCAGAACTGTTGAGGTGCTCAGTAAATATTTGTCATTTGAGTGAACACACAAACTGATAGATGCCTCAAGTCAGAGGAGTGAAGCATCTGCCCCCCAAAACACTCTTCATTCCAGCAGCTGACTGCAAGACTATCCTCCTTCCTTTGCGGGATGGATAAAGCACAGACCGTCCCAGAAGCACGTTCATCTGTGGTCAGGGCTGTGCCAGGCAGCTCAGGCTGTGCACTGGCCACTGTGGGAACACCTACTGCACAGAGTAGTGTCGATGGAACCCTCAGGAGCTGGGCCCTGGCATCCCAACCTCAACCTCAAAGTGAGGGCTTTCTTCTGTAACCTGGACGGGGAGGTTGCAGCAGGTCATTCATTGGTTCATTCATTCATCATCAGCCTTGGGCTAGGACCTCGGGGGAGGTTAATGAGGATTAGAGGAGGTCATGAGATCATGAGGATGGGGTCTAGT
This sequence comes from Marmota marmota marmota, assembly GCF_001458135.2. NCBI lineage: Eukaryota > Metazoa > Chordata > Mammalia > Rodentia > Sciuridae > Marmota > Marmota marmota. Next base: position 47,622,519 of record NW_026000005.1, read on the forward strand.
GACTTCACAAGAAGAGGAAGAGAGGCCTGAGCTGGCAGTCTTGGTCTACGTCACCACGTCTCACATGATGTCCTGTTTTATGTCACGATGCAGCAAGAAGGCCTTCACCAGATGTAGGGTCACACCTCCAGGCTTCCAAGCCTCTAGAACTTTGAGAGATAAATTCCTTTTCTTTTTAAATACCCACTCTAGGCATTTTGTTATAGCAACAGCAAGTAGACCAAGACACTGTATGAATAGGACCTCAGCCCAGTCCACTGAACCACATTGTTCTCTTGCCTGTACCAGGACCTGCCACCAAGACTTGGCTGAAGCTCCTAAGGGCAGGGCAGGGCAGGTGGGGTTTCGAAGCTGAGAGAAGCAGGCCCACAGTGCACAACCTCCACCCTCCATGCCCTCCCCAGAGCCAGCCCATTAGGGGAAAATTTCAGGTTAAGACTTCCAAAAAATTAGAAAAAGATATGACCAACATGCTACAGGCTGTGACTAATAGAAGGAACTTAGTAATTAACATTATGCATAAAGTAGTAGTTTAAGAAAAATAGTTAAATCAGTTTAGATTTAGGTTACTGAAAAGTCAGTTATCATCAGTCAAGTAAGCAAAATAAAAGAGCATATAAAGGCTTGTAGTTAAAAAGAAATAAGAAATCAAATAAGTAACCCCCTCCAAAAAAAGAAAAACAACTTAGGAATTTAAATAATAAGGTAACAGCAAGGTAAGAGGGGGAAGGATCTGGCATTGAAGGGAAGGGTCTGAACTGTGATAAGGTAACCATAAGCTAAGACCCAAAGGGGACATAGAAAGGCGATCACAACGGGGAGAGTGAAGGAGGACTTCAGGGTGAAGTGAGGAGGCTGAAGATTAAGGACTGACAGGGAAAGTGGCGCGAGGAAGCAGGAGAGGGCAAAGTGATCCTGGACGGGCGACGTGGCGAGGGGGGAGAGGCCCGTGGCCCAGAGCACTAAAGATGCTACAGCCAGTGGACAAATCCCCTGCGCCCACATCGTCACTACTGTTGTCACTATTATCATTGTAAACGGCAAGGAATGAGCGCGTCCACGAGGCTGTCCCCTGGACCCCTTCCGTCCCATGCCTCGCAAGCTTCCTGAGCCTCTCTCTGGTCCCCTGTGGGCTTGGGCCTGTCGCCAGCAGGGCAGTGCCTGGGTGAGGGCAGGTGTCACTCAGGGCCACTCCTGAGAGGGCCCCTCTCCTGCATCCCACACCCATGAGGCCTTGTGGGGAGGTGGGGAAGGCACCCCTTCAGTTTCCAGAAGGGAAAAAAGCTCAGAACTGCTGAAAATAAGATACAGCTGTCAAAAGTATATGAAATTAGCTGCATCAACTGTGAAACATAAGTCACAGTTATATTTGTTCTGAGACAGGGTAAAAATAGGAACAAATTCAGAGATGGAAGCTCCCAGCCTCCCTTCCGTCACTGTGTCCAAGGGTCCTGAGATTCTTCCAACCGGCCAGTGCCTTTGCCTACGGTCCGCAAGCTTGGTGGTGGGGGAACCTGTGTGGGGACCTCAGGTAGCACCTGGGTGGAGGCATGCCAGGAGAAAGTCACTTCCTGTGGCTCCCTTAGTGCCTTCGCTGGGAGGCACTTGGTCTCCTGACTGCACAGAGGAGGTAAAAGGAAAGCTTTTCTCTAACAGGCAGCAAGGCAGGTGAGCCCTGAGTCAGGGGAGCTACATTCCTGCAGGAGCAGTCCCCTGTCTTGGTGACACTGTGACCTGGCTTTGTAAGAGCCTTGTTCCCCACAGTCCTGGGTCATTTCTGGACCAGTCTGCATAGCTGTGTCTTCAAGAGATCAAAGGTCACAATCTGCTCAGGAGTCTGCATGTGTGCATGTGTCAATCATTTGCAAGGGCGGAGCTCCTCTAGTGTGTCTCAGACCTGTGCCAGGTGCCCAGGAGGGAACAAAACCTGGTGTGGGCCTGCCCTTGAGGAGCCTGGAATCAATGCCCCTGGGGCTGCCATGGTCAACAGTAAGAGCTGATGATTTTGCCGCTTTACTTAAGCCCCTGATATATATATATATGATATATATATATATATATATATATATATATATAATATATCATATATATATATATATATATATATAATATATCATATATATATATAAGCTTTAGTGGGCAGGAGTGGAGCTCAGTGGTAGAGCACTTGTGCAAGGCTCAGCCTCAATTCCCAGCACCTCAAAAATAAAGTAAAATAATTAATCTTTTAAAAATAAACTCGATAAAAATTAAACTTTTTATTGTGGAAAATTTAAAAAACATATACCCAAGTAGACAGAAAAGTATAATGATTTCCCCCAAAGACTCACCACCCAGCTCCAACACTTCTCAACTCCTGGCCTTCACTTCCACTTCCACCCACTCCTTCCCTGGCTTGGATTATTTTGGAGCAAATGCCAGACATCATATCATTTCATCCAAAACATTCAAGATGTATCTCTAAAAGACAGGAAGAGTTACACGTAGCTAAAACCCCACTATGACACCACCAGGATGCCCAAGGAAATGAACAATTCCCTAACATCACCAAATGTCTAGTCTTGAGTTCCAACTTCCCCGATTGTCTTTTAATCTTCCCCCCGCAGGTCGCAGGTCGTTCATTTGTAAAAGGGTTCAAGTAAGATTTCCACCCTGTAAAGACTCCATTTTTCTTTAGTGTCTTCTAACGGCTTCCTCCCACTCTTGTTTATTTTTTTCTTTGCAGTTTGATGAGAAATTGGGGTGCACCCCCCCTATTTGGATCGCGTTGTGTGGAGTCTTAATCCATTGCTCTCTCTCCTGTAAACTGACAGCTAGAGCTACAGACTGGACAGTGTCAGGCTGCGGTTCCTCAGCTCCTCTCTTGCCCTGAAGGCTTGTAAATGAACTAACCCCCGGAACAGCAGCCCCCAACTACTTCAGTATTGGTCTGCGATATTTACAGATTCTCACAGCAGGACTCTCAGAATGAACAACCCAAACAAACGCTGATGAACCTATGGCCAGCTGCCCCAGGGTAACTTCATAGGCCACTTACATGTTTTCCTGAAACACATGCCATGGCCAGCATGGACACTGGTCCTTTCCCAACATCAGCAAAGACTCACAGTACCATGCATGAGTCTTTGGCGACATTAAAAGAGCTTATGGCATTTTTTGAGATGGATTCAGGACAGTAGTCACAGTATTTGATAACCAGGGAGTAGGGCTCAACCATTTAGAGCAGAGCTGTGGCAACCTAGGGCCACAGCCCTGGTGTGACACTGATGTTAAGTGCTGAGGATCCTCGGAGCGATGGACAGCTCCTGCAGCTCCCCCGGGTGCTGCCGGGGAAAGGAAGGCTGATGCTCACTCAGCTGATGCAGGAAAATTGCCCACATGAAGTTTTCTGATGCAACTTAGTTGTATATACTAAATATCAGGTTATGAAAGCACATGCTATTTTACTATGTATATAATATATATAAATACATAAATAGTGAGCATTATATATATTCAAATAAATCTGGTGTCTTCATGGCATGCGATGATTTTGGGGGTTAGAACCCTGATTCATGACATCGCACTTATGTAAATAAAGACCCAACTTATGACATCTTGACTTGGCTGAGGGTCTCTGAGGAACCAGGCCAGCGCTGGGCTGGGGGTGAGGGAACCCTAGGCCTCTGGCCTTTGCCCTCTGCAGCCAGGTTAACAGGGACAGCCTCCTTCTAACAGCAAGATCACCTGGCCATGTCCCCATTGGCGGCCTGGGCATGGGAGACCCCGGGGAGTGGAGTCAGGAGTCTCTGTGTTCATGGTCTAGCTGTCTCATTAGCCGTACAACCTCTAGCCAGGCACTGAATTTTCTTTTCTGTGAACTGGGAATAATGAGAGTGTGTATAACAGGGCTCAACAAATGTCGGTCCCCATCTCCCCCAGCATTTCTCTTCCCCCATAATCCTCTGTATAGAGCATCTTTCTACCACCACTGTCCTCTTTCCTGCCACCCTGTCCTGTGGCACCGTGACTCTCACTGCTTGATGGTGTGTGGAAGAGGACTTGCAGAATGCCCCTGGATGAGCTGTGGACAATTTCAGAACCTCTGAAAAGAGGCACTGACTACCCGCCTTATATCAGTACCACCCAAGCTCCTAACCCTCTAGGGGACAGGTTTCTATACCCACCTTGGTCTCGAAGACCCCAATCCTTCTCTACAGCCCCACTCCCCACTCATTATCTCTGCTGCTGCTTCTCCCCTCGCCCAGGTACCCTTGGCATTGTCACGTGTGAGACCAGACTCTACATAATGCCCCGTCTCCTTGATTCTCCCACAGCTCCCTCTGAGGAAGGGGGACTGGCCCTTTAATCCTGCCCTGGTCCTTTCAGCTTATTGTTCTAGAGATGTACATCTGACTCAAGGATGGCCAATCAACTCTGTTGCTTAGAAATTCTTTTTCTCTAAGACAAATGAAAAGAAGCTCCCAGACTCTGGGGAGACGAGTTGAAGGATCCTACTGGCAAAGGCTGCCATTTAGGTCATGCGCAGGCTGACAGGCAGGAGAAGATGGTCTGAGAAAGAGGTAGGAGAACAGAACAGGACACGGAGAAGCAAGGAGCCGTGGGCCTGTGACCCTGGAGAACAGGGTAACGCGGCCCTGGCTTCAACGCCTTTTCCATTCCTGTGAAGAGGAGCTTTCTCTTGCACTTGGACTCTCTGAGAGTTCAGCACTCTTACAATTACCTCTTTCACTTGAAAAAGTACGAGTAGGCTTCAGATGTTCCCAATGAAAGTGACCTTGACCAGGGAGTAAGACCAGGATATCTGCTGTCACCAATTCTATTCAGCATTGTAAAGGAAGTCCTTATTTGTGCAATATGGCAGGAAAAACAAATAGAAGGTATGAAGACTGGAAAGAAAGAGTGAAATTGTATTTCCAGATGGCATGACTGTGTGCACAGAAAATCCAAAGGGATGTACCAGGAGAAGTAATAACCAAGTTCATCATGACCACAGGTTACCAGGTGAATGTGGAAAAATTAATTGTATTTTTACATACTACCAATGTATTTTGCTCAAAAGCAATTTACAAATGAAATCACAAACACTGGCTTTTAAAATAGGATCACAAAGCATAAATTACCTGGGAACAAATTTAATTAGAATATACATAAAGCTTTTAAGCTATGAATCATTGCTGGATTAATTTTTAAAATAAGCAAGTAAATGGAAAGCTAAGATGTGTTTGTAGATTAAATGATTTTAAATGCCAGTATTTAAGTGTAAAGGATCCCCAAATTTATCTATGAGAACAATGCAATTTCAACTGAAAATTTAGCAGATATTTTGGGGTGGGGGTAGAATTGACACACCAATTCTAAAATGTATATGGAAATATGAAAGACTTAAAATAGTCAAAACTATCTTTAAAAAGAACAAAGTAGGAGGACTTACACTACCAGACTTCAAGACTTTGCAAAAAGCTTCAGAATTTAAGACACTCTGGTATTTGCATAAGGATAGATAATTAGATCAATGAAACAGAATTCAAGTCCAGAAATAGACCCACATATCTACAGGGAACTTTTTAAAAAGGCATCAGTGTGATTCGTTGAGGGAGACAGAGACCCTTTTACTAGGTGGTTCTGGAGCCACAGGACCTCCCCATGGACCACAGGGACATGAACGTGAGAGCTGAACACATAAATTCCTGTGCGAAAACACAGAATAGCTTCGTGTCTTTGATGTGATCAAATATTTCCTAGGTAACATAGAAAATGATAAACAATAAAAAGGATTGCAAAGTTAGTCTTTCTCAAAATCAAAGTTTTCTGCTCATTACAAAAGAAGCTATAGACTGGTAGGAAATATATTTGGACTATCTGACCAAGGACTTTCATTTGATAAATAAAAAACTATAAATTAAAGATAAGGAATGAATAATCAGCAAATAAACAGGCACTACACAAAAGAAGACCCATGGAAGGCCAATGAAGAGGTGCTCAACATGGTGGTCACCAGGGAAACGCACACTGGAACAACAGGGAGAAACCACAATGTGCTAGAAAGGTACAATTACAAAGACCGGCGGTTCCAAGTGCGGCAGAGGATACAGAGTAACCGGATATTTGATTCCTTGCTGGTGAGTGGGTACCAGAGTACAAGCATGTAGCACATTTGGAAATTATTTGGCTATTTCTCATGAAGTTAAGTATACACCTACCCTAAGACCCAGCGATTGGACTCCTGGATTTGTATTTCAGAAAAATGAAGGTGTATGTCCACAAAAAGACTCTTCTAGGGATGTTACAGCAATTTGGGAGGCTGAAGCAGGAGGACCACGAGCTCAAAGCCAGCCTTAGCAACTTAGTGAGGCCCTGTCTCAAAACATAAAAAGGGTTGGGGATGTGGCTCAGTGGTCAAGCACCCCTGAGTTCAGTCCCCAGCACCCCAAACAAAACAAAAACAAAAAAAGGATGGGCAGATAAATAAATTGTGGTCTTACTTCTTGGCAATAAATGAGAAAATCTCATCCACGTGGATCTAAAAAATGTTATGTTGAGCAAAATAAATTGGGCACCACGGGTATACACTGTGTGATCCCATTTGCGTGAAGTTTAAGAACCCATGAAACTAACGTCATGGCATTGGAAGGCAGAAGATGGTCACGTCTGAGAGGCCTGCAGGGCCTCCTGGGGCAATGGTCATGTGTGTACTTGGTCTGGTTGATGGTCAAGGGGTGTATATGTGTGTTTTATTTTCAACAAGGAGTATCCACGCAAGCTGTAGACTCAAGATCTACACATTTAGTGTAACATAAAATGACTTTGATGAGTCGTTAAAATGGGATTGATGAAGACACTAACTATAGAGATGATCACAACAAGACAGGGAGGTAAAATGTTGGGGCTCTGCTTGAGATAAGGGCTCTGGTGCCCTTTACGCTCACTGGTGTTGCGCCAGGTGGGGTTTTGCTGGTGGTGCTGATGGTATTTTTTGGTCTGTTAAACTTAGACCATGAAACCTCCGTTTATAAGCACAAATCAAGCAGAGAGACTGCCATGGTTTGGGGAGGTGTCCCCCAAAGGCCCATGAATTAAAGGCTTGGTCCCCAGCCAGTGGCACCTTTGGGAGACGGTGGAACACTCAAGGAAAGGGGTCTAGTGGAAGTGTCCTGGTCATATGGGGGTGTGCCCTGGAAGGAGGTACAGGACCCTGGCCCCTCCCCTTCCTTTATCTTTCTGGCCATTATTTTCTTCCATTTCTCAATATGCATAATATCTAAAATTTCTCAATTTTGTGATGGAAGAGAAAAAAAGTCGTGTGTGTGTGTGTGTGTGTGCGTGTGTGTGTGTGTGTGTATTTTCCCATACTGGGGATTGAACCAAGGTCCTCAGACATGCAAAGCAAATTTTTTTTTCCTAGTACTCAGGGTTGGACCCAGGGGTGCTCTACCAGTGAGCTACACTCCCAACCCTTTTTATTTTGTATTTTGGGAGAGGGTCTTGCTAAGTTGCACAGGCTGGCCTTGAACTTTTGAACCTCCTTCCTCAGCTTCCCGAGGAGCTGGGATTATAGGTGGGCAGCATTGTTCCTGGTCCTTTTTATTTTTAAATAAGGAAATAGTGGAGGGTGTGTGTGTGTGTGTGTGTGTGTGTGTGTGTGTGTTTAACATAAGCAATTGTGCTGTTAAAACACGACCCCCTCCCACCCCCGCCAGGCTCCGCACACTGATGCCTGACACATCTTTGCATAAGCAGGTCCTGCCAGCTCTTACCTTGTTTTCTGGGCTCCTGGCCCCATCTGCATTGTTATTCTCCAGAGAGGCTTTCTGCTCTGGGGAAGATTCAAGGTCAGAGGCTCATTTATAGATTTCCCATTTTCCTGTGAATCTGTGGTATTTAAGAAATGGAGCAAGTTAGAAAATATTCATCTCCCCCTTTTCAGGCAATTCTAAGATTAGGGAAGCAGTGACTGTCGCCCTGGAAGGGGAGGTAAGGTCAGTGAGGAGGGTGGTTTCTCCTCTCACCCCCTGAAGGAAACCTGGTAATGTCTTAGAGGACAAAAAAAATCCAGAACCCCTGGGACTTTCATTTCCACTGGACAAAAATCCTCTACAACTTGTCATCTTTTCTCAACTGATTTTATGATGTCTGGTTCCTTTCAACATTAAATAGTAAGTCCACCTGGGCCCATTAGACAATGCTGGAGCACGTTTCTGAAGGGCACCCATTTAGCAGGGGAGTGTCCTGCATCTCCCAGATCCGAGTCCCACTCTGTGGACCCAGAGCACGAGCCTTCTGGTTACATAGTGGACCAGAGCAGCCTCGGCTCGTTTTGTCTGCTCCTAACGTTCCTCGTCCTGTGTCCTTTCTCATCAGAGAGATGAAAAAGGATGTTTTCTCCTTGGATTTGGAGGCAGGCAATGCTGGGCCATCTTGTGGAGTTAACTCTAGGGAGGACAAATGAGGGATTCATTTTGACCATAAAGCCGTGCATCTTGTACCTGTGCGCTGGGCATCAGTGGTACCTGTGGAGGTGACAGGAGGTAAGGTATCCCCTATCATGGTCAGCATTCCTGGATGGTCTTGAAAAGTCTGCAAATCTAAGGCTCTTCCCCAGTGACCCTGTCTCCACCATCTTCTCAGACACAGCCCCACACCCACCTTTTCTCCCACTGCAGAAATCACCCTGCCCCCCCCCCACTCGCCAGATGCACATGCATTTCTGTCTGCTCGCTGGGCTGCGTGCCCACTCTGCCCCAGAGGATAGTCTCTAGCCATCAGTGGTCATCGCATGCTTGAAACATGGCTGGTGTGGCTGAAGCAGCGCACGATCCATTTTCTTCAACTTCGTTCATATAAAAATGTAAAAACTGATACTTGATTCAGTGATTAGGAAACTTCTAGTGATATTTGGAACAATTTATAGATCTACTCTTCTGACTGTACATTTTATGAAATCTAAATCCAGATCAAGTATTTCCAATGAAAAGTTGGCATATAAATTGATAGGACTGGGATATAAAATATCCAACAGATTTCAAAGACAATGTAAAAAAAATGGGTGTAAAGTATCTCATTAGTTAACTCTACAATAGGATGATAATATTTGGAATATATTAGGTTAAATTAAATGCATTGTTAAAATTAATTTTGCCTGCTTCTTCATAATCTTTTAATGTGGCCACTGGAAAAATTCAAGCAAGCCATGTGGCTTGCATTGGATTTCTGCTGGACAGTGTCCCTCTAGCCTGCTCCTCTGTCTGCACAGGTTTGGGGACTCGAAGCATCTGGACTGCATTGTGAGCTGAACCATTCACTAGCTGTGATTTGGGGCTGTTGCTGTTTTAATATGTAAAGTAGGTGTGGTGAGTTTGCCCTTGGAATGTCTGTCTACACAGCCCTGGGAACCTACAAGTGCTTGACCCAGTTAGCTTCCACTGCCGTCTGGCCAGGTCCTTACTCATCCCTCAAGACTCTCCAAAACACCCTCCTCTTGGGGAAACCTTTCCAGACCCCACCAGAAAAGTCTCATTCTTCACCTTTTCCACCTTGGCATGTGGCTCGCAGGAAAGTGACATCATTATATCATGGGGTCCTGAAGGCAGAGACTCCAACTTTCTCTGTGTGTGAAGTATGTTTTAAACTTTTCATTTATATAAATTTTCAAGCACACAAAGTTGAGAGGGTGTGGAGAGGGTGTGTTCAGTCCCCATCACCAGCCTCGGTGACTAGAGTACTTCCGTAGTTGTGTAGCTCTCACTTCACTTTGTCCTGGTCACAGGATTTTGTGAATATTTCTGGGAGGTTCCAGCAAACCCAAGTTCTACCGTCATTGAGCGTTAGGGCAGTCTACCCCATCGGTCTTTACCTGGGCTGGCCCTGGGAGCTGATTAGCGAACAGAACATACTGTAAGTGACCACGATGCTCTGATGAAAGTGCGAGGAGCCCTGCAGCTTCCTTGGCCTCTGAGGCTCCTCTGCCGTGTGAAGAAGCCGGAGCCCCCGAGCTGGAGGAAGGGCTGGAGGAAGAGACGCCAGGGTGGGGCTGAGGCCCTCCTTTGGCCACTTGCTAACCACAGAGAGCTGAGGCTCCTTCCAGCCTTCCAGCCCCAAAAGAGCCACTGGCTGACAGCAGAGGTCAGAAAAACAGGCCAGACAGGGCCTGACCAACCCCAGAATCGAGAGAAATCACAGACATTGTTTGTTTATATCCCTGTCTGGAAGTAATTTAACTCAAGGCAAAAGCTACCTGATGTTCACTGAAGAATAGCTTTTATGGATGAGGTCATGGAGTGACTGGACCTCAGCAGGGTTCTACCTCCAATGCACCATCTGGCAGCATCCACCATGCCCCAGGGGCCAGGAGACCACCCGCACGTGCAATCCTGCCCTGCCCACTCAGCCCTAGTGGCAGGTCACAAGGGAAGGGGTCTGCAGCTCTCACACACCATGGGTAAAGGCTTCTGGGCTTTATTCTGCTCAACAAATAGGTTTTGGGCAGACAAAATGAGCCAGGAACTGGTTTAAGAGACTAAGGGGTCCTGGTGCTAAGATGGCCCAAAGGTTGAATCTCATTCGTTTTCAGGACAGCAGAAACTCTGATCCTCAGAGAAGAGAGAAGACAGGATAGAATGTGACCACTGAGGAAATTCCCCAGTGGGCTCAGAGTCCCCTCCTGGAAGGTACATGCAGCTAGGAGAGTTTGTTGAGTCTTTTAAGTAAAAGTCAGCCTCACTGTATCATTGGGGTCAAGACTCTCATGACCAGCACAATGTGGGGGAATTCACATTGTGTAGATAATGGCTTCAAAATGGTCCACCTTATTAGACCTGCCCCTGGTGATTCTCAGTGCCTTTTATTCTCTTTTCATTTCGTGAGAATCTTCCACACTAATCACTCTCCCGGGATGTGAAGGCGCAGCTGCGACCTCTGACCCTGACACTGACCTGCCAGGTGGCTGGAGTTCCGCTCAGGGGTGCCTCTGGCCTTGGCTTGGCTTCTGCGTCTCATGGTGTGGTTGAAGATAGAGTTTCTCTGCAGGGGAATGTGGCGGCGGGGTTCTGTATCCTGGCTCTCCTGCTCAGTACAGGGCATTTCCTCTTTTTCTGGAAGCAGCTCAGGTCTCACCTTGGCTGATTCCTTGTCAATCTTCCATGAATCACTCACTGATTTCCTCCAGGGTTTTTCCAAATCTTCTGTTTCCTCGGTCTCCATGGTAATAGAGCTAATGGCTTCTCAGCAGAACGACTGGAGGTCACCAACCTCCCTAGACTTTGCAGGTTTTGAGGGTTTTAGAATAGAAAGAGAACAATTTTCAGTTAGTCATTGGGCTAAATATTCCATTCAGAGGATGGAATTACACTCCCATCTGATTTGATGAAATTTGGAATAATCTGCACATCCTGCCAACCACGTCTTTGTCAATGAAAATTACAGCTTAACCACTGTAATTTGGATACATTCATGTATCATTTTATAATTGAGGCTTGTTTATACTATTTGTAGGATGCACTTTGGAGAAAATGCTTTAAGTGGTTTGTATAACTAACTTTCAAGTAAACATTTCCTGAATAATTCTAGAGAAAAAGAGCAGCAAAAAAATGGGAGAGAACTTCAGGATAGCATCACGAAGAGACTTGCACACGCAAACACAGAGAGCCATGGCAAGATGGCAGAGAGGCGTCGGCCAGGGTCAGGGGTCACGACAGAGCCTTTAGAGATGAGCCCATGAGGACAAACCTCTTGTGATCAGCTGGTAGCCAAGTCCATGATAGAACCATGTATGACAGCTGGGGGGCACTGAGGGTCCCCACCCCGTGGCTGCCCCATGGGCTGAGTTACACAATGTCTACCTCCCTCTGGGGTGACCATCTCCTTCCCACCCAACCCCTTTTTCCAGCTGAGCCCAGTGTCGTCTTGCACCCTGATCAGGGCAGCGGATCAATTAGAAGCTCCAGGATCCCACCCAAGGCTCAGGATGTCTTTGTTTATTTTGGGTGGGGATCAGGGCTCTCTGGGTAGGGAGATTTGAGGACTCGGTGGGGTTCAAGCCCGCTCTGGTTTCCAGAACCAACTGCCTGTGATGCAGGTGCAGAAGGCTCACCTGGGGATAGCACGTGCTTCCCACATTCCTGTAGCCCTGGCCGTACTCTGTTAATGACCTGCCCACACATGATCAGCCAAGCAGAGGTGAGCGTGCAGGCACTGGGAGGTACAGTGTGCCAGGAAGGGAGCCACTTCAGAGCAGCATGGCCTGGCACAGGGGCACTGCCTGGGCTCGTGGGCCTGGGGAGTGCCATTCTGCCCCCAGCTTCTCTTTCCATGAAAGCCGAGACATGCACTCTGGGATCAGTAGGTCCTGTCCAGCCAGAGAGTCATGCCGCTATCTCAGGTGACAGAGAGGGTTGTGTAGTTAGTGGCTGAGAGATCTCAGCTTGGTTGGACAATGAATACCACATGGCTCCCAGAAGTGCCCAGAGGATGATGCTTATTACAAACATGACAAGGAACCCCAAAACCACGGGGAAGTTTCATTCACAACAAGTTCAACTTGAGTCAACAGAGGATGTAAAAAACTGAATTGTTTTTGAGCCACATGAAAGAGACAGAGTAAGAGGCTTCTATCCTGGCCAGATGAGTGGGAGACACTTGGCCCTGCTCTGATGGGCCCTGGCTGAGAGGTCGTGAGGAAAGAGATCACCATCGTCACCTCCAGGTCCTCCAGGGTCCTGCGGGAGGGAGAGCTGCAGTGAATACCACAAGCAAAGACAATATAAGGCGAGCTGTACGGGCTGCTGCGGGGCTGAGTTCCCTGTCACTGGAGGTATTCAGATGGAGGCTCTGAGGCTTCAGGATTCAGGGACATACACCTACCGCTGACGTCTCCTCCTCTCCTTTCCCTTACACCTCCTGCCTCTTGTCTTGGTCCAGCTCTTAGCTACCATCAGCTTGGAGCTGGGTCTGGGGCAGTAAGATGGCAGGGGTCCTTGGATAATGTAGGAACTCTTGTGTGTTGGGCCAGTCTGTGGAGGTCTCTGAATCCTGTTGGTGGCAGGAGGCCCTTGAAGACTCTGACTGAGCATGCAGTGTGGTCCCAGGAAGCCCTGGATAGGCTGATCTGGGGTGCAGTGACCCTTCCAAGGGCAGATGTCACATAGGTGTGGCAGATGAGCACCTGGACCAAGATGGGGTAGGGGTGAGGAATCTGAGGAGTCAGCATCATGATTCCTGTGGTTTGGGCAAGGAATTTGGCTGGCGGTGACCAGGTGACCAGGCAGTGATGGCAGTGGTAGTGGGGAGGTGCAATGAGCCTGCCTGGGTTGGAGCAGGCTGGTCCAGGATGCTGGGCCAAGGGACCACTGGGGAGGGGCGTCCGTAGTCAGAGACCTCGCACTGGAGCAGATGGACCGCCTCCCCATGCTTCCGGGTCCTGAAGACCTGGGTGTTGTGGCCCTAATGTGGACTGTTTGGGCACCCAAGGTTATTGTTATTGTTATGATTGTCACCACTATCATTTTAGGCTGCATTTTTAAAAGTTGAGGTATGGTTTATGCAGAGTAGAACAAGCCCTGTGTAGAGTGTGTGCGGCTCCATGAGTTTTAACAAGAGAGTGGAGCTCATGGGCCCCCAGCCCATCAGGGTACAGAGTAGTCCCCACCCCGAGGATCTCTTCTGGGGAGGGCTGCAGTAGTTGACTGCCCTGCAGCCCAGCTCCTGGGGACCACTGACCTGGGTAGACTCCCCACTGATTGCCCTCTCCTGACCGTCACGGATGGAGGTGGAACAAGGCAGCACGGGCCTTTTCAGCGGGGTGGGCTGCATTTTCTCCTCAGCCCATTATTGGCGTCCCCTGCAGGACCCTGGATGTGTGGATTGCTGCAGGGCCCTGAGCTGGAGGTCAGGAGACCAGGGCTCCAATCTCTGCCTCCAGCTGCCTGGAATCACCTGTAGCATTGGGCAAGTCAGGCCTCGGTTTCCTGTCCAGGACGCAGCAGGTGGGGTCCTGGCAGCTCCTCTGACTCTCAAGTGCAATGATCTAGGGAGGCTCAGAGTGCCCTAGAGGAGGCTGGTGGTATGACAAGAGCCAGGGGATTGATCTTAAGCTGTTCCAACCACTTTCTTTAAATAAGAAGGCTCTGACTCTGAGAAAATATACCCCCAAAGCTTACCATCCTTAAGACCTTTACACACACACAGGAAGAACTTGTAAAACTACCTGAAAAACGACTCTAATCCTGCCTCAATTATTGGTTATTTCAGGCCAATGTGCTCCAAGTCTGGATTTTTTTATTTTTTATTTTTTAACCAGGGATTGAACCCAGGGGTTCTCAACCACTGAGCCACATCCCCAGCTTTTCTTAATATTTTATTTTAGAGACAGGGTCTTAATGCTCAAGGCCTCGCTAAGTTGCTAAGACTGGCTTTGAACTCGTGATCCTTCTGCCTCAGCCTCCGGAGCCGCTGGGATCACAGGTGTGAGCCATTGCACTGGGCCCTGGAATCTTTTTACAATCACTCTGGTTCTTCTGTGTCCATTAAACCCAGTAGGCCCTCACACCGAAACAGTCTTCTAATGTTTCCATTGACCTCCTGAGTGGCTGTGTCTTTTTGACCCAGAACTGACTTCAGGGTGGAGGTGCATGGGGGCAGCCTTCTGTCTGGAAGCGACCAAGGGGCCTGGTCACACTTGCAGAGCACCCATCCATCCATCATCCGCTTAGCAGACCCTCAATGGCCACAGGCCCACATGTGAGCACACGTGGGTTTTAGTCCCTCCCTGCTCCCTGGTCCATTTGGTTCACTGGTGCTGGGCACAAAATAGCACTCTATAAACCTCTGCTGTTTACAACAAAAACTGGATGGATGGATGACCTTAGGTGAGCCCCACGACCTCCAGGTGAGGTCAACACCATGCTTAGCTTCACTTTACAGACAGGAAGCTGCAGCCCAAGAGCTTTAGCTGCATGCCCAGGATCACACCGCTGGTACTGGTGAGGCAGGGGTCACACCCCTTCTGCCTGACTCATTCAATGCAGAATGTGATCCAAAGAATCTCTTCTATATCCTGGCTGCAGATGGGCCTGGGTGAATCAGAGGCAGCAGCAGCCATCTCTTCCGTCCCTTAGAGCTCAGGCCCATGAGCCAACGTTGCAGAGCGTTGGGCTGAGGGCCAGTGCCTTCTGTGTGAGTCAGTGGCCTGGAGGTCAGGGCCCATGGGGGAAGGTGGTGGAGGGGAACAGGCCCCTCTGTGGCAACTGAAGCCAGCCCCTAGGGTGGGGGTGGGGGCACCTGGGCCCGGAAGTGAGGCTCCAGAACTGTGCTTCTCAGACATTCACTGCAGAAATCACCTGCGATCTGGCTGAAACTGAGATTCTGACTCAGGAGGGCTGGGTGGGGCTGAGGCTGCGTTTGTGATGAGCTCTTGGGGAACGCCCATATTGCCAGCCCCTGGATCACCCTCAAGCAAGGTGGAGAGGGGCAGAACCCCAGTCTCCAGAGCAGGAGGAGAAGCCCCCTGGGCTAGCTCCTCTCACTGCTGCCCTTCGCTCTGGCTGGGTCTGGGGAGCATCTTCAAGCCAGAGGCAAAAAGAAATCCCAGGTTTGAGGCAGGAGGAAGGAGGTCCAGGAGAAGAGACAGGGAGCTGGAGCAGGTGCTGCCCCTGCTGGCCCCTTCTGCTGGAGAGACTCCCACCCAGGAACGAGGGCCTTCAGCAAGTCTGCAGGAGAGGCCTGCACACCTGCTGTGAAGCAGGCCCCTCGGGACTGGACAGCCCAGTAAGAGGAGGCTCAGCCTTCTGGAAGCTCTCAGGGGTCAGGGAGGGACAGTGGTTACAAGGCAGAGGGCAGGGGGAAGAAGGGTCCTTTGCAGAGAAGGTTCCAGTGAGGAGCAGGTCACAGGGAGTCCGCAGCTGCAGGGGGAACTGGGCTCTCAGGCTCCGGCCTGGGCTCAATAGCAGGAAGGAATTATCCAGAGGAGGCCAGATGGCTCCAGCCAGGAGCCCCTAGGGCAAGTGTTCAGCAAGTGACACTGAGGCCTCTCCCACCCTCAGGGAGGGGACCCAGGACTCTGTGGTGATGGTGAGGCATGCTAGCCAGCCAGGTGGGGCCTGTGACAAGGAAGGGTGGCCTGAGAGATGCGGGACAGGGAGAGGGCCTCAGGGTAACAGGAAGGGCTAGCAGAACCCTCACTGTCCTTGAGGATGGGACTCCTGGAGGCCACCCTCACCTCCCAGCTGCCGTACGAGAGAGGCAGGCTGCAGATCCGAGGCCACCTGCGTCGTTTCACAGCATCCTGGGCCTGAGTGGAACGTGGCCTGCTCCAGGTAAGACAGGGCCCGCCTGGCTGTCAACGAGGCTCTCTTTCCCTCTCAGGACAAAGGATTCCAGGCAGCAGAGGGAGAGCAGGCAAGAAGGCACTGGGGCAGCGGATGTCTGCAGACACCTGGCCGGGTGGTGGAAAGGCCAAAGCTGCGGCCAGCTCACAGGGAGTGTGTTGGTGTTATGAGTTTGCACAAAGGACAGGACGGGGACAAAATGCCCAAAGAGAGGAAGAGAAGGACCTTGGGAAATTAAAAGTGGGAATTCAGAAATTGGGAGCAAAGGTTGGGAGGGGAGAAACAGAAAGGGGACAAAAGAAAGGTGGGTGGGGTGTTGGAGCAAGGGCCTGATGTCCAGCTGGCTCTGCCCGCTCTAGGGGGACAGCAGTGGCGGCTTCAGGAGGTAGCAGGGAGGGTCCTCCAGCCGTGAAGTGAGTAGGTGGGGGCCTTTTAGAACCCAGGTCAGTGCAGACAGTGGTGGGTTTGGTGACTAGGGATGGACGGAGGCAGGAGCCTCCCCTCTAGAAGCAACACCTGAGGTGGTGGCGGCAGGGGTGTGGGTGGGGTGTGGGTGCTGGGTCAGGTGGTGGCCAGGAAGCCTCTCTGCTACTGTTGAGCAAGGCCTGAAGAAGGAAGCCAGGGAGCCAGGCAGGACACGAGGGGAGGCAAAGCTTTCTGAACGGGATTTGTTGGCTTGCTCTTGGCTAATGAGGGAGGAAAGTAACCATGAACGCCGTTTTCCTGTAAGGCTGTTGAACTACTGCTCTGGGAAACGGAACTGGAATTGGAGGGAGACCGCCGCCAAGATGGGAGAAAGGTGGCCCTTGGGCTGGGAAACTGAAATCGAAAATTGTCCACCGGGGCAGCGTCCAGCCTAGGGCTGCAGCTAACCAGAAAGTGGCCTGACGTTAAATGCGAACTGCAGTAACGACCCATGAGCACCAACTTAGCATGTTTGTCTGTTTTTGCGGTGCTGGGGTGGGACCCGGGCCTCGCTCATGCTAGGCAAGGGCTCCGCCACTGAGCTCAGCCCAGCCCCAGTCATTGTCTCTAATCCAAACAACATCTGCTAGCCAGGCCACCAGAACAGTGAGACTCGAACATCCTCAGGCCCACACGGCTGCTGAGTTTCAGGCCTTCGACTCCAGCAGCCGCCTGGTCCCACGCCCTGCTGCTGTCACCACTCACCTAGCAACCTGTGACATCCACACGCAAAACAGGAAGTGGGTTAGAAATGGGCAGAATCCACGTGCAGAGAAATGATGGCCAAGTGCACACAGCATCCCCTCCTGATGGTGCCACAGGAATCCCGAGCCTGAGAATTGGACCGTGGCTCAGAGAAGCTGAGAGAACTTCTCTTTTAAAGGACGGAAGAGAGATGCCAGAGAGGAATGGGACACCCGTCTATATATAACCCTCATCACAAAGAGAGCCCTTGACAGAGTGGCAAAGCCAGAGGCGAAGGGACAAGCTAGATGCCCCTGTTGGCAGAAGTGGCCAGGGAGGAGCGTAAAGGGGAAGCGAGCTGTGAGCAGAGATGGAGGAGGGATGGAGGAGGGAGCCTGCAGGCCTGGCCGGCCTAGGGCAGGGTGGGGAGAGTTCACACAATGGAACTTTTCAAAGAATAAAGTTCTATGTCTATTTTTCCAGAAAAGGCATGGATGAGAGAACTTTAAAAGAAGCTCATGGAGCCGGAGATTCGGAAAGTAATGCTTTGTAAGGCTGCATATTTGCACACAGTGGGTGCGCAGTGTAAGAGGCAGAATGAATGAAGAAACAGGCAATGAGGAATTGGGAAATGAATTAGAAAAGAGAGTGGGTGGGAGAATTGGGAAAGCCCCCAGCCACCCCAGGCATCTCTCTGTTTCCTGGAGGGTGACAGAGCTAAAATGGCCAGGACTACAGCTCTGGTAGCTTTCTGTTGCTATAACGAACACCCGAGATGCAAATTACAAAAATAAAACATTTCTTTCAGCTCATTGAGGTCTCAGTCTGTGACTGAAAGGGCCGGTTGCTTTTAGGCTTCAGGTGGTAGTGTGGGCTGCGGCCCATCATGGCGGAAGTGCCTGGCTCAGTAAAACCTCTCACCTCATTTCTGGGAAGCAAGAAAGAGAAAGAAGAGGTCCAGGTGCCCTGAGGACAGGCCCTAGGGGCTCTGAAACCTCCCACCAGGTCCTACATCCTGGAGGTTACACTGAGTCTCAAGAACACCCAGTTGGGGAACCAGCCTTCAACACATGCCTATGGGGGACACTCAAGATAGCGAGAACCTTCCCCGTGCCTGATGTCTGGCCCACCGGCTCTCTCTCCTCTTTCTGCCATGTGTGAGGGAATTTCAGAATTTGCCTCTCATTGTCAGAAGACCAGAGTGAACCTTGGGAGAGACTGTAGTTTGAGCTCCCAGCTTCCCACTAAAATCCATCACAATCAGACAGCAGGAAGGCAGCTACCTCGCCGTGGAGGCCCAAATCAAGACTCCAGGTTACAGCGGGACATCAGGCTCTTCCACTAAAGAGGCTCATAGTAACCAGTGAGATTAAGAAGCTTTGCTGGCAGCCGACTTGTGCTTTGAAGTCCTTAAGAAATGTAGACAGGCAAATGGGCCAAGGTGTGTGAAAACGTGCTCTCCAATCGCCAGGGGAGTGCACGTCAGAACCACAGGGAGGTATCATTCCCACCCTAGGACAGCTGCAGTCAGGACCAGAGGTGAGCGTTGGCGAGGATGCCGAGAAAAGCCAACCCCTGTGCCTGCTTGGTGGGAGTGCAGACTGGTGCAGCCACTGTGGAACGCAGGATGGAGGCTCCTCAGAAAAGTAAATAGAACCATCCAGTCACCCCAGGATCCAGTGACCCCTCACGTGGAAAGGTATCCACAGGAAATCTCTCTCTATATTTTTACTTTGTAAGTCCGTTTATTTCCAAGTCTCTGCTTACACTAAAACTGGGGTTGGTAATACCATTAGCATAATTTCTATAATTAATTTGTAACACTCTAACTCATGTGAGCTCAAATAACTTGACAGACTTAGTAAAATACTTCCATTCCCATCCACTTATTAATGTAAAAAAGATTCCTAGCAGCTTCAGCTATAACGTTAGAAAGCAGAAATAGAACTTATGCTGAACCCATATCTTTCTAGCAACAGAAATATCTTTCTATAGATATACAAGCTAATTGAGAAAAAAAGCCCTCAAATATATTTCTTCAAAATATATTTCTAATAAAAATTTTTTGGATTTTTTTTTTGTTGGTCCTTTTTAGTTATAATGACAGTGGACCCCATTTTTATATAATTATACAAGTATGGATATATATTATTCTAATTAGGACCCCATTCTCAAGAGCATGATGGTACATTCCTGTAATCCTTACAATCTGGGAAGCGGAGGCAGGAGGATCTCAAGTTTGAGGCCAGCCTCAGCAACTTAGCAAAATCCTCAGAATAAAATAAATAAATAAAAGAACCAGTGTTTTAGTCAGTTTCTTGGCCATTTG
This sequence comes from Marmota marmota marmota, assembly GCF_001458135.2. Lineage (NCBI taxonomy): Eukaryota > Metazoa > Chordata > Mammalia > Rodentia > Sciuridae > Marmota > Marmota marmota. The sequence continues at coordinate 47,642,316 of NW_026000005.1, forward strand.
AAATCAAGATCTAGAAGAAATATCTGAAACCCCGTGATCATTACAGGATTATTCACAATAGACAAGATATGGAATTGACCTAAGTGTTCATTGGTGGATGAATAGATATGCAAGATGTAGTACAGATGTGCAATGGAATATTATTCACCCATAAAAACAAGTAAAACTTACCATTTGCACCAACATGGATGAGGACAGAGGACACTATGCTAAGTGAAATAAACTATACACAGAAAGACAAATGCTCTCACTTTCATGTGGAAGCTAAAACAGTAGCACTCATAGAAGAAGGGAAAAGAACAGTGGTTGTCCGGGGCTGAGGATGGGAGAATGGGGAGATGTTGGCCAAAAGATAAAAATTTTGTTACAAGATCAGTGAGTTCTAGGACCCAAGATCTAGCATGGGGGTGAGGGCTGTGCTAATTACCTTGATTATGGTGTTCAGCTTTATGGGGATGTTACCTCCTATGCAGGAGCCCCTGCAAGAAGGGGAGGCTCCCGCTGGGAGCTCACAGGGCTCTGGGAGTCTAGGGAGAGTGTATCTTGTCCTGTTTGTTACCTCCCCTGTCTTCTCCAAGGTTGGGGATAGGCTGACATATCCCCTACGACACCAGAGCAGGTGTGGGCCATAGGATTTCTGAAGGCAGGGTCTGTTGGAAAGCATGTACCATGTGGCCAAAGGGACATGGCCTGGGGTGTCCTAGTAGGAAATGAGGTGCCCCACTTATCTTTGTTCCCCATGGTCTTTGGTGCAGTTCTTGCCAAACAGAACTTCCCAAGGTTCCTTGGATCCCAGAAGGTAGCAAGTGCTAGGGGCTAGGGGCTGCCCAGGGGGTCTCTAGGCTGAGCGATGGGGTCCCCCAGCCTAGAAGGCGTAGAAGCAAGCATGAACTGCTGGGGCCAGAGGGGACAAGGCAGGCTCCCGGGAGAGTCAGCTCCAGTGGAGTTGGGAGGTTCAGATAAACACTGGCCCAAGACACCTGGGCCATCAGTGGAGGCGCCAGAGCGTCTGGGCAGAGGGGTGACGGCTGTCACAGGGGCGCTGCCAGTCACAGGGGCAGACCTCAGCCTACTGATGCCCACTCCCCATACCCGAGAGGAGACGGGGTGGAGGTCCCTGGGTCGGCCATCTCTGATCCCTAAACAGCTTAGCTGTCTAGAGGGAGGGAAAAATTAAGTTGAGTAGCACACGATTAAACTTCGGAAAACCTGAATGTGACTGAGATGGTGAAGGATACAAAATGACACTCACCGGGAAGAACCACAAACACCCTTAAAGACTGGTGAGGAGATTGTCAGCCTCTGGTCTCATAAGAGAAAGACCATCCCAGCCAGAAGAAAAAAAAATTTTTTTTTCACTTACTAATTGGCCAAAAGTTTGAAAAGCTACCTGTGAGGCTGAGGGACAACAGGCACCCCCACCCTTGCTGAGGGGTTTTCCGTTGACTTCACTCCAATGGGCCAGTTTGGCAGAGTTATGAATGTAAAAAGCAAATGGCTTTGACCCTGCAATCCCAACTGTAGGAATCTGGCCTGTGGATCTGCTTGCTCATACAGGGAGTGGCCTGCGGCAGGTGACGCATGGCAGCCTCGTCCAGGAACAGGCAATTGGAAGCAACCTGAATGTCTCCCAAACAGGAACTGGTCACACCAATCAGAAAATTCTAAACATCCGATATAATGGAACATAATGTAGTTGCAAAAGAAGAAGAGAAGAGACTCTATACGCTGCTCAAGATAGGACTCTAGAATCTCTCAAGAACAAGAACAGGCTGGGCATGGTGGCCATGACTGTAATCCCAGCAGTTTGAGAGGCTGAGGCAGGAGGATCATGAGTTCAAAGCCAGCCTCAGCAAAAGCGAGGAACTAAGCAACTCAGAGATACCCTGTCTCTAAATAAAATACAAAATCAGGCTGGGGTGTGGTTCAGTGGTTGAGTGCCCCTGAGTTCAATCCCCAGCTACCCTCCCTCCAAAAAATAAATTAAAAAAAAAAAGGACAGAAGAATAGGTATTATATTTTTTCATCAGTGTGAAAGAGGAAAATACATTCAGATTTACCTGAATGTACCTAAAAGCTTCAGGAAGAAGTTATGAGAAATTAGTATCAATAGTTGCATATATATGTATTTTATATAAAACATTTTATATAAAATTATATTTTATATTACAATACTTTTAACAGAGGAGGGATGGGCAAGATTCCCAGGGCATATGGGGAATAAGGTTGGGAGGAAGGAGATTTTAAAGCACAAACTTTTTAATATTTTTAAAAATGTTAAAGCTATGTCAATGTACCAATTTATTAAAAATAAATGAATTTTTTGAAAAAAGAAGTGAAAAGCATATCATCATAAATAAAGAAGACAAGCAGATCTCAATGCTGAGGAAGGTGAGGAAACATGGTATATGGCCAAGAATTGAAAAGGAGCCCAGCCGTCTAACAGAACCATGGAAGAGGAAAAATAAGTAACAATGAAGGGACACAATAAAACTTTTATATGTATAGCTTTAAAATTGAGTTTTCCAGGGGCTGGGGCTGTGGCTCAGTGGTAGAGTGCTCGCCTAGCTCACATGAGGCACTGGGTTCAAACCTCAGCACCATATAAAAATAAAATAAAGATATTGTGTCCACCTACAACTAAAAAATAAATATTTTTTAAAAATTGAGTTTTCCAAGTAAGTCAGATTCAGAATAAGGATGAACTCTTAAATGAAATGCTTTAATTCCTTTGTTGAAATGTTCTCAGAGTAATTTAAATAAAGTTGAGGCAATTTTGTAATCATTCGAAAGTCTTAATACCACATAGCATATCAGTAGATCAATGGGCAAAACTAAATACCAATCCCCAGTAAAAATCCTTTGAAAATGAGACAAGAAGGAGAACTCATGATAGTTTATCCCAGGAGCTGGGGCCGTGGCTCAGTGGTAGAGCACTAGCCTAGCACGTGTGAGGCATGGGGTTCGATCCTCAGCACTGCATAAAAATAAATAAATAAAATAAAGGTATTGTGTCCATCTATAACTAAAAAATATTAAAAATAAAAAAGAGTTTATCACAAACCCTGGGGTGGGTTCTCACCATGAGCAGGGCTCCTGTGAGCACCACGGTTAACATGTATTTTGAGGTTTGGACCAACACAGTGAGACATAAAGCAAATGAGGTATCAGAAAGAAGGTGCAATAATCATAATTTATAAGTGATGATTTACATGCCTAAAACCCCAAAAGAACCAAACAAAACTATTGGAATTACAAAGAATTCAGCCCAGGCCCAGAGTTACCCAAGATGACATTTTTCTTTCTTTTATTTTCCTTTCCTTCCTTCCTTCCTCCCTCCCCCCCCTCCCCCTTCCTTACTTCCTCCCTCTCCCTCNGCCTCAGCAACTTAGCAAAATCCTCAGAATAAAATAAATAAATAAAAGAACCAGTGTTTTAGTCAGTTTCTTGGCCATTTGAAATCAAGATCTAGAAGAAGTGGACCATCCCTCTCTCTTTCTAGTCCTTCCTTCCTTCCTTCCTCACTTTCTCCCTCCCTCCCTTCCTCTCTCTTTCTCCCTTCCTTCCTTCCTTCCTTCCTTCCAGTCCTGGACATCAAACCCAGGACCTTGTGCATGCCAGACAAGCATCTACCACTGAGCTACACTCCAAGTCTCATCTTCTGTTGTATAATCAACAGACAACACTGTATGGTTTCACCATACGCAACAGGATATTTCAGGTATAGACACATGGTGGAATGGTTTAATCCAGCTGATTAACAGATGTGTTACCTAGTATCATTTTTTGTGATGAGAGCACACAATATCCTCTCTTCACATTTTCAAGGATACGATATATTACCATTAAATTGTCCCTGTTTGCAGATGTCATAATCTCATATATACAAAACCCTAAAGACTCCACCAAAAATCTGCTAGAAGTAATATATGATTTATTTCAATAAAATTTCAGAATACAAAATCAACATACAAAAGTCAGTTGCAGGGCTGGAGACACAGCTCAGTTGGTAGAGTGCTTGCCTTGCATGCATAAGGCCCTGGGTTCAATTCCCAACACCACCACACACACAAAAAAAAAGTCAGTAGCATGTCTATATACTAATAGTTAACTATGTGAAAAAGGAATCATGAAAACAATCCCATTTATAATAGCTACAAATGAAAAAAAAAAAACAGGAATAAGTGAAAAGATCTCCACAATGAAATCTATAAAACATTGATTAAAGAAACTAAAGAAGACACAAATAAATGGGAAGATAACCCATGTTCATGGATTGAAATAATTAATAGTGTTAAAATGACAATACTACCCAAAGAAATCTGAGGAGTCAATAATTCCTATCAAAATATCAATGACATCCTTCATAGAAATAGGAAGAATAATCTTAAAATTTACATGGAACCACAAAAGATCCCACATATTCAAAGCAAGCTTGAGCAAAAAGAACAAAACTGGAGGGGTTGGGGTATAGTTCAGCGGTAAAGCATTTGCCTACCGTGCACGAGATCCTGGGTTCTATCCCCAGCAAATAAAATAAAATAAATGGAGACATCACACTATTTGACCTCAGACTTTACTACCAAACTATAGTAACCTAAACAGCATAGCAATGGCATAAAAACAGTCACAAAGACCAATAATGGAACAGAATAAAGATCCCAGAATTAATGTAGCATTCACACCAACTGATTTGTGACAAAGGTGACAAGGACATAAAGGAAAAGACTGTCTCTTTAATAAACGATGTTGGGGAAACTGAGAGCCACAAGTGAGATCAGGCCATGTCTCTTAACACATGCTGCAAAAATATCAACTGAAAATGGATTAAAGACTTAAGTGTAAGATCCAAAACAATGAAAATACCAGGAGAGAGCATAGGAGAGGTGTTTCATGATATTGATCCGGGCAATAAGACCTCAGAATCACAGGCAACAAAAGCAAAACCAGACAGACTGTACACAACTAAAACCCTTCTGCACAACAAAAGGAGCCATCAACAGAGGGAGAGAGACATCCTACAGAAGGAGAGAAAGTGTTTGTAAAGCATGCATCTGACAAGCGGCCGGTACCCAAAACGTACAAGTAATTCAGATGGCTGTATAGCAAAAAACAAATAACCCAGAGAAAAAAATGGGAAAAAGACCTGAATAGGCATTTCTCAAAAGAAGACATATAAGTGACTAACAGATAGATTAGTCTACCTATGGTCAGCATCATAATCATCAGGGAAACGAAACTTACGATCACAATGAGACATCATCTCACCCCAATTAGAATGGCTATTACCAAGAGACAAAGACAACCAGTGTCAGTGGGAATGTAGAGAAAGGGAAACTTCACACGCCCTTGTGTAGATACACTGTCAAATGCAAACTGTACAGCCATGTGGAAAACAGCATGGGATTCTCAAAAAAATTAAAAATAGAACTTCCATATGATAACCATCTTGATAAATGTAAGCATCATATATAAAAGGAAAAATCTGATAGATGAATGAAGGCTCTCATGTTTTCTTGAAGAGAAAAATGGAATATTTAAGCCAGGGTAGTGGTACATGCCTATAATTCCAGTGGCTCTGGAGGTGAAGGCAGAAGGATCACAAGTTCAAAGCCAGCTTCAGCAATGCTGAGGTGCTAAGCAACTCAGTGAGACCCTTTCTCTAATTAAAATACAAAATAGGGCTGGGGGTGTGGCTCAGTGGCGGAGTGTCCCTGAGTTCAAAGAAATGGTACCAAAAAGGGAAATATTTAAGATGTCAATTTTTCACCAAGGAAATATATGAAATTTTAACTTAATAATTAACTTTATTTTTCACAGCAAATTTTATGTTCATGATAATAAATAGTTTCCCCAAAATATAAAACTCATCAGAATGTTTTGATAAAAATTTTTATTAAGCTCATCTGCAGGATAGACAAGAAAGATTAGTTTAAACATTTTGAAAATATAGGTAATAAAGACAGCCTACTTCTTAAATGCCATAAAGCACTACAATAATCAAAGGAATGTGATGTTGGTAGAGAATGGCCATCTCAGAAATGAATTCTAATTAGAAGAAGCATCACAAATACAAAAAAACAGTTTACAAACCAATCAAAAATGTCACAAGACCAATATCTCTTATTAGTATAGAAGAAAAAAGCTTCGAGAAAATACTAGTAAACTGAACCCAGAAATAAAGGATTGTACAACATGACCAAATAGAATGTATCCCAAGAATGCAGGAATGGTCTAACCTGCAAGATCAGTTAATATAAAATCATTTGAATGGAATAAATGTCAAAAAAAACACCCGATGGACTCCATGACACATGGACTCCTATAGAGTTGGACAAAATTCAATACCCTTTCATGGTAAAACACGCAACAAACCAGGTACGAAAGAAAACTTTCTCAACTTGATAAGGGGCATGTATAAACTTCACAGAAACATCCAACTTAGTTGTTCAGGACTGGGAGATGAGGACGTCCACTCTCAACACCACCACTCCACATAGTGAGGGAGCTTCTAGCCAGGGCTAGCCAAGGGGAAAGGAAGAACTGAACTATCTCTCTTCACATAAAACCTGAAATCGTGGATTTCTTTAACAAAGAATACCCAAAGGAGATCTGACCGATGAGCACTTAAAAACTCGCTCAACATGGTTAGCCGTCAGGGAAAAGCAAAGCAAAACCACAGTGAGATACCATTTTATACCCACCAAGGTGAGCATACTGAAGACAGACGATAACAGGCTTCGGTGAGAATGTGAACCTGGAACCCTGAGATACTGCACTCTGGAGAACAGTCCGGAAGTTCCTCAAAAGATTAAACAGAGTTACCAGACGACCCGGGGATTTTATTCCTAAGCATATTCCCAAGAGACATAAAGCATACGTTCATACAAAAAGTTGTACACAAATATTTATAGCAGCTTGAGTTCATAACTGGAAAAAAAAAAGTGGAAATACCCCTAATGTCTGTCCAATGATGAATGGCAAGTGGGATGGATGCCCATTGTATGGGCATAAAAGTAAGCCATAAAAAGTGAGTATTGCTATGCTCCAAACCCACGAATGAACCTTGACAACATTTTGCTTAGTGAAAGAAGCCATTCACTAAGGACCACCCATGGCGATTGCATTTTGAGACACAGGAAGCTCCGTAGAACCAAAGAGTAGATTCTTGTGTGCCGGGCCCTTAGAGGTTGTGAAAAATGGGAAGTTAGTGGCTGCTAATAGGAACAGGATTCCTTTCGAGAAGATAAGAGAATGTTCCCAAATTGATTTGGTGACGGAGTCGTCATGTCTTTGTGAATGTACTAAAAACCCTTGAATTGTGCATTCAAAATGGATGGGACTGTATGAGATACAAATTACGCCTCAATGAAGCTGTTATTGCCATTGGAAGGATGCCAAAAAAGTTTGGAACATTGATTAACAGTAGGGGAATCTACTTGTTTTAGATTCTCAGAATAAATTCCCCAGGTAAACTCCAAAGGAATCAAAGCAATACATATTTTCTTCAAGCAACAGGACACTTTGAGAAAGAATTCATGGTTCCCATGCCTTGTGGTGGGGCGCTAGGGAATGTGGTGTGGGGGCAGGCAGGGCTGGTCATCTGGGAGTCATGCATGCTGCTTTCTCTTGGGCCTCCTGTTCTTTGCCTAAGTGGCCAGATCCCAAATTCTAGGGTCAATTAAGAGCATGCAGAAGGGCTTCTGCCTGACCCAGGGGAGACTTTAGATCCTTCTAGAAGAAGTGGACCATCCCTCTCCCCTGTGGTGGAGCACTTGATCAACACTTGGGGCAATTATCCTGGGGTTGAGCCTCTAGTTAGGCATAGAGGGGGCTCATGTGTCTACACACCCTGAGTAGACAGCTGGCCAATGTGGGGACAGTGGTCCTCAGCAGGGCCAGCTGAGCAGACCTGAATCTATGCTAATCTCCAGGCAGAGGGCCACGGAGCCACCAAAGCCACATCCCACATTGTCAGGGCCTGGAAAGTTCCCTGGTAGAAAGCACCGGGCTCTTCTCTTGGCCCCCAATACAGCCCTCAACAGAGTCAAACGGGCACACCTTGTCTCCACTCCTGCGACCCGGCTTTCTGGTACCAGCCCAAAGATGAACTCCTGGTGAAATGCCCAGCTAGGTGATTGCCTGAGATCACTTGCTTCCCGCAAACACTGTCTACAGACCAGGAAACATGGGGGAGCAGCATCCTTTACCAAAAATGGCAGCACTCGTTTCAGCTGTGTTGATCCATGGCTGCTTCTCTCTGGTTCTAGTTAGCTAGCTTGGCCTGGTGTCTGTTGAGGCTGCTTTTAGGTTGGATTCGCGAAATCTTTTCCATCGAGGGTAAAAGTCTTTTCCAGACTTGTAGCTCTCTGGAGTGGGGCCGAGGTCACCCCATGTGATGTTAGCCACTTACCAGGTTCACACCGATGTACGGTGAAGGGGGTGGTGGCTTTTCTAGTTTAGCCCTTCGCATGGTTAAATAATTTTTAAAAATTCAGTAGGACACAGAAAGCGCTCCTATTAAGTGGACAGATTGCTGAATGTTTACAAACTGAACACGCTTGGTAACCAGAACCAGATTCCAAAGGAGAGCATGGCTGCTGCCCCAGAACTCCCTGGATCCCCGTCGCTGTCCTCCCTGCCCGCGGGGAACTCGCAGCTGACAGCATCTCCTCCTTTTGCCCGGTTGGTGGTTTATGTGATGGGGTCGTTCAGAATGCTCTCTTTGGTGTCTGGCTCCTTTCTGTGACATTACACTTGTGAGATTCGTCCACGTTGTCTCAAGTTGTTCTAACTGATCCTTGTCCTCCACAGCAGGGGCTCTCACCTGGGCCAGATGCAGAGTCCCCTGGAGAATTGACATAGGGGTCGATTCAGGGAAGAATGTGTACTTTAAAAAGTTCGCCGTAGCAGGGCTGCACCTGGAGAATCCCCTTTTCTCTGGAGAAGGAGCCTGACCCTGCACTGTTGCCGCTTCTGGACTTCTTCAAGGGGCAGTAGGTACTGGAGGGATGGTGTGGAGACCCTGGTGTCCCCAGGGCCAGGTGCAGGACCAGCTCAGAGTCCTGAGGGGACATGGCTTCTGTAGTTAGCCAGAAGAGAGGGTTTAATTCTCTCTGGTCCTGAGCCTGCCAGGACCCTGTGCCTTGGGTCCTCCTGGCTCAAGCACTGGACACCCAGCAGGGCCTTCTGGCCCCTTCAGGATGGGCACTGTCCTTGGGCCTATGGTGGAGATTTCTGGAACATAATGGGTCAGACCATGGGAAAAAGGGCCCCAGTGTCACACTGCCCACAGCATCGGTGACTCCCTCCCTCCCCACCAACATGTCTCCAACATGGAGAAGGGACACACCCTGAGCTGCAGAGTGTGCTTTCCACTCTCCCAGAGAGACTCAGGCTGTTTGGTTTCTGGTGCTTTCCTGACTTCCTTTGTTCCTTACAACATCCCTGGGACAGGGAGACCAGTTGGCTATTGTTTGTCCCCTGTTAAGAAGTCTGAAGTTCGGGGACACTCAGGAACTTGCCTGAGACCACACAGCTCCTCAGTGGCTGAGATGGGATTCCAACCTGGGGCTGCCAGGTCCCTGAGGAAAGATGGCCACACAGCTGTCCTCATCAAAGAGCAAAGGTCAAGGGCAGGAAGCCCAGTAGGGGCTGCCAGGGGCCCGGACAAGACTAGTCGGAGCTGCTCAAGGAAAGAGTGCCAGGCTGCCAACTGCCACCTGCTCAGCCAGTCCCTCCCTCAACCCACGTGCGACCTGCCAGTGGGGTGCCTGGGCTGGTGAGGGGCTCAAGCAGCCCCAACGTGGCTGTGCATGGCCTGTCCCTCGCTTCTTGGTGCAGGAGGGCAGGCGGGGTGGTGGTCTCCTCCAGCTCACTCTAGGGCAGCGCTGTAGCTGTGGGGTGGGTCTGCCCCCTTCCCTGAGGTGTTAGCCGGGCTGCAGCTGAATGGACCCCTGAGAGGAGATGTCAGGGAGAAGGTGTGCCCCCCGCATGTCTGGGATGGGTCTGGTCTCCTTGGGTGTTCGACGTGCCCCTGGAGCCTTGGAGTCTGTCTATTGGGTGACATTCCCTGCGTCGTTCACCCATGGAGTTTAGCCTGGGTCCTTAGTGGGTATTCCCTGTCCCCCATGTTGAGCACAGCTGGGTCCCACAGTGAGACCCATGTGGCCCTTCCCCAGCAGAGCAGGCAGAAGAGAATGTCCTAACATTCCCATCAGCCCAAACATGAGTGTGCAGCCTCTGTCCCCTCTGCCACATGCCTGTGCAGTACACGCCTGAGAGCCTGGTGCCGGGCCTCGCACAGACGAGCCCCAGACAGTCCTCCCAGGCTGCTCCTCTCCCTTTGGGGACTGAACGAAATGTTCTAGTTGTTTCAATTGCTTGTTTTGTTTTGTTTTTCTGAATAAAGACTGAAAGGCAGTAAAATATATAAGTTCAGTATAAAGAGCAGGTGTGGAGTTTGAGGATATAAACTGAAGTTCCGTCAGATCCCCCCACCCCACGCCCAGCTCTATCCCAGGGAGCAAAATCTAGGTCTTGTTTCAGGGGCCTGGCTGGTGGAGCTGCTGAGAGCCTTCCCCTTGGGGCATGGGGCATGGGGCACATTGGTGACAGCAGCCGCTCAGAGGGGATGACAAGGGGAGGGGACACAGCAACCTACTTTCTTAAAGCAGTCGCCTGCTAGCCGCAGTGACTGCGGTCCTCTTGTCTGCCTTCAGACTGGGTGTGAGCCACAGGAAGGAGTGAGTCTGGGACAAGGACCACTCCTAGGGTGAGCGGCCTCAGGCCACCGCCTTTGGCAAGCTCCCTGCTGCCTGTGGGCAAGGTCAGCTTGTTCCAGAGGAAGGAGGGCCAGGCCCGCCAGGTGCCGAGTCTCAGGGAAAACAGACTCCGTGAAAGTGGGCAAGGTCATTTCCACAGCCAAATAGGGATGTTTCTGTGCTGGGGCTGCCTGCCCTACACTGCGTCTTTGTTGGTTCTGGTACAGGAACTGTTTGCAGATTGCAGTGGTGGTGAACTCACCAGCCCACATTCAAGGGGGTTTATAAAAAGCCTGATCAAAATGACAGGGCCAATATTGGTGTCTTAGTCTAACCTAACCCTGGAGAGGGGGCAGCCTGGATGCCACTGCCCAGACCCCAGGTGCTGACTGACCAAGTGGAGTGGACCTTTGGCCTCAGAGGTTGGGCTGAGCCCATCAGATTCCCTCTTTCAGAAGTGAAGATCTGGATGATCTTGAGGGCTCCAGTGTGGGGCAGACCCTTTCCTGGGGCTCTGCAGAACAGCCAGGAGGCAATTTCAACCAGTTCTCCTCATCCCTTCCTCTGCAGAGCCTTCTCTCCCCTGCGCAGTGCTGGAAGCATTCAAAGTGCCTTCACGTCTGGTCCCAGAGTCTCCCCAGAGGCCTGTAGGTAGAAGGGGACTGCTCAGGCCCCAGTAAGGTCAGCAAAGCTGAGGTTATGCCCCGTGTTTGTGGGCCAGTGGAATCAAGACCATGGAGGGGCCTGGGCCTCGATAGTGGGCAGAGGAGAGGAGAGACAGACGCCACGGAGGGAAACCAGGGCAGAAAGGCCAGAATTTCTGCTTTGATTTTATTTTTAAAGAAGCATACTATAATGACAGGGTGTTGAAGGGCTGTGGTTTCTCTCAACTATCTCTCATCTAAAGAAGTGACAAGATTTGAGCAAACTCTAGATGGTCCCCGTCCTCCTTTCAGCAGCACAGGAGTTGAACCTGTGGCTGTGAGGTGACTTTAAGAGGTACATCAGTCAGATGTTCAAAAATGTAACAGTTACAGATTTTCTAAAAAAAAAAAAAATCCAATTTGCACATCACACCTGTGCCTTCACAGACACCAATCCTCAGGATGAAAATAAAATAAGGAATTTCATTTAAAGCCAATCTGTGCAAAGTCTTAACGGTACAGGTGGTAGATGGGTGTGTCAAAAATTGTAAACATGGAAAGTAAATGATTGACATTTGGGAATGTGAAAATAAAAGGAAAACTACAACGAAAGCAACTCGGAAAGTGTTTTTCAAAGTGGAGGCAGGAGCCCATAGGGAGCAACTCCGCACTGTTCTAGCCATTGCTGCCTGAATGTGAACCTTGGTCACCTCCACCCTTTGACCCAGGCCTCTGAAACCACCTAAACCAGACAAATGCACTGTGCCCAGAGGCTGAGGATGCACACCCAGAGGTTACAGGACTCTTGCTTTATGGACAACTTCTGAGTTTGAGTGACAGGAATCAGTGGATTGAGCCAAACTAGATGAGCCAACACTGCCACCAGCTCCCCCCGTCCTGAGCCAGGCCCTCTTCCCGCTGCCTGCCTACATGGTTAGCTCTGAGCGGCAGCAGCTGCAGCAGCAGCAGCGGTGGCCAGGAATTTGACAGAAGTGCAGATTCTTGGGTCCTCCCTGGGAGCCCTGCAGTGGGGCTCAGACCAGCTGTAACAAAGAGGAAGTCCTTCTAATGACCCCCTGTGGCCTCCACCTTCTTAGACTGGCCTCGGTGAGGCAGACTCTCTCTGGAGGATGTGTGCAGAGAGTGTGTCTGCACATTTTCAGGGCAGGGGCACAAGCCCCAGTTCTCCTAGGATGCGCCATTCTGCGTATCTGACACAAGTTGCCTGCATCCCTGAGCCTATGTGCTTTAGTCACAAATGGCCCACACCCTCCTGGGAGGTTGGCAGGACATGCGTGCTGCATACCAGTGGCTCTGGCAGGTGTTGGGGCCTCCCTGCACTAAGGAGATTCCTGGGAATCTGCCCCACCTCAAGGTCACTGCTCCTAAAACAGCAGAGCACTGGGTGCTTCCTCCCTATGGGATCCAGGCTCCGTCCTGGCCTGCATCTGAGCCACCCGCATCCTCTCTCTCTCCCTCTCGTTCCACCCATCTCCTGAAGGTTCTGGTGATGGCTTCCAGCCTTGGTTGAACCTGGGGTTCATGCTGCAGAGCCACCTGTAGCCAGCCTGTCCCTCCTCTCCCCCGCTCCCCCTCAGTAGTGTCCTCTAGGGCTCCCTGAAGCCTCCCTCTGTTCCCTGCCCTGCCCACCCCCACTGAAGCCAACCCACATGCTGCTCCTCCACTGGCTCCTTCCCCTTCCAGCAAGTATTTACTGGGCACCCCTTTCCCAGGCCAGGCCCGGCTCGGCCTAGTGGGGGAACTGGAAGGCAGGCCAGATGGTCATAACACGACCAGCCAGTGCCAAGCAGAGGTGGCAGCAGGCCACCCAGAAGCCCCCAGCCTGAGCCCTGGCTGTGGGGATCTCTGGTGACCTTAAAGGTCACACACCATAGGTGCTCAAGTCACATTGACCAAATGCCAGAGGTTGTGCCCTAGGCCCGGGTTAGTTGCTCCCACTTGGCCACCACCGTGAGCCCTAATAGACCAAGACCTAACGGGTCCTGGCCTTTCTGGCCTCCTGGCCTGGGCGAGCACAGACGGATGTCTCAGTTGATTCATGGTCACTGTGCGAGGCAGGCCAGCAGGTCAACTTGATTTCAACAGCGTGTGCCTTTTGCTCTCTGTGGCGGTCATGTCGTGCCTGCTCTGGGATCTCCAGCCCTGCTGACCTTGTCTCAAATGTCCCTGAGAAGGCTGGAGACGTCGGGGAGGAAACCTGCCCAGCTGCACCTGCAGTCCTCTTGCTCCTTCCCCTCCTCCCAGCCACCCCCTGCCTGTCTTCCCAAAGACCCCTCCGGTGCTGACCCCTTCCCACCTGCCCCTTCTCCCCGACACCTGCACACCTCACGTCCCCTCTGGTCATCCTGCACCCTTTTGGGAGCCTGCAGCCTCCATCTGGGCCACCACCCACCTCACAGCAGAGCTTCTCCATCTTCACTCAGGGCCACTCTGGGCAGGAACATGCCCTCCAGGACCCAGGACTGTGCAGCCTTTCAGAGACCAGGACCCCCTTCCCCTTCTAGTGTTGTGTCCTGATGAGCACCATGAAGCAGAAAGAGGGGGTAATTGCTGGAAATACCCAAATCTAGTTTTTTAAAATAAAGCACCACTGTGTCATATCGTGCTCCTGCTTATGACTTTTTAATGCTCAGAATGGAACCCAAATGCCTCCCCAGGCCTCTCCTCCCGGACCAGCTATGCCATCTCCTGGTCTGGGTTTTGCCTTGGTTTCCCTTGCCCAGTTCTGCCTCTTTCTTGAGGGCTGCATGGACATTTGGGTGAGCAGAGACCTTCTCCCATCCCTTCTCAGGAGCCTGGAGTTGCTTGTTAAGGAAGTTCTACTGAGCACCTACTGCGTGCTGGGTGCTGAGATGTCAGATCCCACCTGACTGTGCTCAGAGTACTGCTAACAGCAGCCTCCTGCCCCAGAGCCTGGACCCCATCTGTGCCCTGGCTCTGCCTCACCCACCCCTACCACCTGTCCCAGCATGGGGCCCCTACTGCTGTGCCCTTAGCATGGCGTCCTTCCACCTGTCACTTTCTTCAAGCCTTTGCCCTCCCCCTGCTCATACAAGCTGATGAGGCTCCAGGCAGATGGAGGCCTGTGGGGTCTACGGAGACTCAGACCTGCAGCAGGCCAGAGAATTCCCAAGAGGGCTCCCCACAACAGGGCAACTGACCCAGGGGTCAGGGTACTCAGACACTGCACCATGGATGCAGGCTTGGGCAGTTTGCGACAGGTGACACCCTTTTCTATCCATGACCCCCTTGCCTCTCAGGGATCCAGAAAAGGCTTCGCCATTCTCTGCCAGCCCACCTGCTCAAGGTGGCACAGATACAGCATGGTGGCTTTTTTCCTGGGTTACCAAGCATCTATCTGCATGTAGACCTCCAAGCCCCTTCCACCTGCTGGCAGAGGAGATGCACGCATCTCCTGCTCCTTGCCATGACAGACATTGCTAATCAATGGAGGCATTCCTTCCCGTAAGCCTCACGTGGGCCTTGTTGCCCTCAAAACCCCTCCGGGCAGCCTTTAGTGTGGACCAGAGCCAACTCAAGGATGGATCCTGTTCTCCATTCTGGGAAACTAACCAGTAAGCTAGTTGGTTTGGGGGCTGCCAGAGTCTCACACTCAACTTCCTCACCCTTCCCCCAAACTGACTCCCACACCCCCGTGCACAAGGCTGGTGGGACGCTAACCATCCCATGGGAACAGGAAGGACTGGAACTGGCAGAGAGCTCCTCATGTGTCCCCACATGAGGAGTGAGGGAGCAGTGCCCCCAAAGCTGTCCTTACACACTCCAGGGGCCTCTGTCCAGGTTCTCAGCTGGGAGATAAGGGTCCCCTGACCCTCAGGATTACTCCCTCCATGTTACAACACCCACATGCTCACATCACACTCCTGCAGAAGACTAAACCCTGGAGGAGCCACGGAGCAAGCCTCAGGACCTGGAGAGCCTGGAACTGGGTGAGAAAGCAGGGACAGGTCAAGGGAACAAGATGCATGCATTAGTGCCCGGGACACCCAGCAAGGGAGAAGGACATTCACAAAGACCTGACCCTAAACTGTGCTCCCATTAACAGATTCTGGTTAACCTCCCATGCCACTTCTTTTTGGCAATTTCTGAGCTATTCCTCCAATGAACACAGAGCAGCTACAATGATGTTTTCCCAAAAGCAGCCTGGGGGGGGGGTCTGTTTCTCTGTGAGCCTCAACATGGTTTCATTTTGACCCTGAGCTAGAAACTCCGTTCCTTACCTTCAACTTGGAACCCAAGATAGCCAACTGTAAGGGACATGGCTTTTGACTTGGAACCAGCTCCAAAGAGATTAGAAACCCACAGAAAACTACAGGCACTGCTGATGAAGACTCGTTTCTGTGCCAGATGTCCTTTTAAATCCAACAAGGAACCTGAGAGTCATTTTAAGGTTCAAAGCTAACTTCCTAAAAAGGAACTCGGCAGAAAGAAGGCTTCCCTCCAGCCCCCAAGAATCTACCCGGAATGTTTTTATCACTCAGACGAGAGCAAAACATGTCTTTATAGCAGTTCGCACTTTCCCAGTGGGCTTGAAACCAGAGAGCGCCATGAAAAAATAGAGCCCACGTTCCAAAAGCTGGAAATTTTTTGCCCATGGTGGGATTGCACGGGAACCTATTTGGGTGCAAGAATGCTGATTGGATTAGCTCTGAGTAGAAACGTGGGCTTTTCTACTTTGGGATGACAGTTACCAGGAGGAAGCAGCTGGGGATTGAAAGGAAGATGGGAACTTGGGAGAGAGGAAGGGCGTTTATGCCCTTTGAGCCCTTCTGGACCTCCCCTCCCTGGGCCCAGAGCCCCGCAGCATGTACCTACTTGCCGACTAGATGAAGGGAGTGCTTTCTCAGGACTCCTGGTCGTGGTGGACTGAACTATGCACACGGCAGCCTGGATTAACACGTGCACAGAATTGAGCAGTGCTCCCCGAGACACGCACTGGGAATGGCTCTGCCACTTCAGGATGGGACCTGGGGACAAGGCCCTTGGGCCATGTTCACCTTCCTTTCTTAGCCCCTGGGCCCCTGACCCTTTTAATAAGGGCACGGTCCAAATTGCTCATCCTTCCAGCATACCTGGGTATTAAAGTTTGTCTTTAATAGAAAACTCATCAATAATAAATTAGTGCCCCTGTTTCTAAGTTCATCCCAAATCTGGGTAATCGATGATCAGAACTTCTAGCCCTGGAAGACCCCAAGGCTGGTGCACAAAGCTCCAGCCTAAGCTGAAGGTCGCTGAGGCAGAGCCATGGAGCTGGGTAGGCAAGTGAGGGGCAAGATTCCCACGAGACACCTTGGCCACACATCCCCCACGCTGACCCCACACATCCCCCATGCTGACCTGTGTGAACTGTGGGGTCCGGGTATCAGGCTGGGGCCCCCTCCACCTTCCCTCTGCTCCAGCAAACCCGGGCCTCCACATCCTTCTTCCCCTGAGAGGCTCTGCCCCACCTTGCTGAAACCACGGTGTCCTTTCACCAGGAACGTGCCATTGGATCAGTGTGCTATTTAAAGAACTTGCAATGTTCAGCTAGGGTGAGTGAGGGAAAAATGGCTGTTTTATTTCCAAGTCAGAGCCTTAAGAGTATACTCATCTATCCATCTACTCTCCTTCACCTCCCATAAAATAATAAGTGATATAAGATAGGTCAGTGATGCCCAGCTCAAAGGCCACCTCCCCCCTGCCGGCCTGCCTGGTCATCCCTTGGATGGTCCACATCCCTCTCATTTGAACATGGGAGTCTGTCTCCCTCCTCCAAGGTTCAGGCAAGTTGTAGTGTGGAACGCCGGCCTGACCCAGGTCCCAGGCCTCCATCAGCCCACGGAGCTATTTCCCTGAAGGAAGCTGCTGGGGACAGTCCAGCCAATGTCCTCTTATTAGTGCTCAGACACATGGTGTCTCTCAGGGAGTTGGGCTTCAGGGACTACTGTAACCCAGGGGAAGCAGAGACAAACTGGGGGCCTCCTTAGGCATTTCCTCCAGTCCTGAGGCAGAGCCCCCCTGTGGTCTGATATCCCCAAAAGTGGACAAGAAAAAGAAGGAATTCCTTCCGAGGCTCAGCCTGCTCTGCCAGCGGCCTCCTGAAGGTTCCATGGGCGTGGGGATGGGGGGCTTGGAAAAGCGACACTCAGGATCAGCTCAACCCAAACCCCTCTCAGCCCCAGGACCCAATAACTGTCCTTGGTGTCAGGGCGTGACCTGTGCTCCCCGCTAGGCACAGCCCTACCTTATCCCCTCTCCTGTCAAGACCACCGTCATCTCACCAATTCTTACAGAGACAGGCGCTCAGCAATCGGTGGATGAAGCAATAAAGTGGGGCAATGCTGGGGGTGACTTTGGAGTGTCAGAGCCCGTTCTTACCCAGGGAGGCAGCTGCTGACGGTGGGGCTAGAGGAGGCCGCCAGGGGTGGCGTGTTTGACTTAGGGCTGGCAACCTCGCTGGCTTCTTGGGATAGACACTGGCCTCTGTGACTCTTGGAGCCAGTAGGGATGGGTGGCTAGATTTGGCCCCCTTGGGGTCTCTGGGTGGCCACGCAAAGTCTGGGCTGCTTGCTCGGTGGCAGGGGCTTTCTGGGCAGAGGCGAAATGGAGCCGGCAAGCGCCTGTCCTCCTCGGGCTGCGCTGCCACTTCTACTTCAGGTGTGGCCTGCTGGCCTTCTGCAGAGACCCCCGGGAGGATTCCAAGACAATCTGGGGTCAGGAAGGGGTGGAGTGGGGAGTGGGGTTGAGAGAGATGGTCCACTGTCCACCTTCATGGACCAGAAAGCTCAAGACTCCCCAGAGACACTGCCAAGTGGCCCCTGAGGCAGCCCAAGGCGTGGGCAGGGGGAAAAGAGGGAAAATTAAGTGGGAAAACCGGCAGACAGAGGGGCGGGGAGGACAAAGAAACAGGACAAAGGACACAGCAGGAGCACTCCCACCAGCAGTCCCACTGCTTCAAGACCCTCATTTCTCCAAAGGCAAAACCACATCCGTGACCAGCAGAAGCCGCAGAACAGTCCAAAGTGTGTGAGTTGCCAGTCCCCGCTCTACGCAGCCAGTGGCCCTGGGAACAGCCCCAATATCGACCAAGATGGAAATAAGAACCTTTCACCTCCCATCCAAGGAAATCGCGTCCCCAGCTGCGTCACACGATACTTCGTCTTTGATTCTGAGGGGTGGGGTCTTTGGTCCTACTGAAATGGCCCTGGAGCAGTGGGCTGTCACTTCAGATGACTTCTGCTCCCAAATACACTTCTTACCCTGAGATTGGAGCACACAGGAATCGCAGCACTTCACAGTTTACATATACATTTATTACCAGGGCAGGAAGCAGGGCATGCAACCTGTGCGGCTCTAGGCCCCGTCCTCAGTCCCCTGGTTGGCTTGGCACTGCGCTGTCATTGTGGAAGCCCTGTCTTTTTAGCAAGGGGCCCTGCAGGCTCATCAGGCTCAGGGCCCTGCAAGTTAGCAGTCACTCCTGTTTATTGTCCCATGTGCCCCCGCAACCAGATGGGAGAGGAGCTGGAAGGAATTGCTGCTCCAAGTCACAAATGGTGAGACTGAGACCCTGGAGGGGTGAGGCACAGGCAAGATGGGCTTTCTCAAGCCCAGCTTGAGAGCCAGGGCTTCCTCAGTGAATGCCCGTCCCCACAGGGACTTCTATTTAATTTCTACTTTCATCTCATTTCGTTAAAAAAAGTCAAAGCCATTTGCTCACCTGCCAGTGAGGAGCCCCTGGAGGCTGGGCCGCCAACAGCTCTTCCTCTCCTGTGCACTGTCCTGCCCAGGAGCCGCAGAGCAGACCTGTGTGCCCAGATAAATCCACAGGCTCTCAGCTCAGTCCCAGAGGGCCACAGGCAAATGCTCCGTCCTCTCTGGGAAAAGCCTCCCCGGGAAGCCCTCCTGACCTTCAGACCCGCCTCAGCCCACAGCTGGCCCCGTGCCCGTGACAGTCACTTCCTGTATTTACCTTGCAGGGCGCCAAGGGCCCAGCCAGGGTGGTGGCCGCACACCTGACCCAGAAGCCATGCAGGAGGGAAGAAGGTGCCACCGGAGGTGAAGGCTGGGAATAGCCGGAAGGGCCCCTTGGTGCAAGGTAATACTGATCGTCCCACCAAAAAGGGCTGCAGGCACGCTGGCTCCCTGCCCTGGCGTGGACCAGGCACTTGAATCTGAGATACAGGAAGACTTTGGGATCCTCTCTGACATTCTGTTCTCTTTCTTGATTGGCCTCAGCCTGACCACTTCCAGGCAGGAGAACTGCTGCTTTTCAAGGAATTCTGCCCAATCATAGTCATTATTAATGATCCCTGCTGACAGTTTCCTTCTGTTCAATGCTCACTGCATGACAGGCCCTGGGTCAAGTGTGTAGTGTAATCTCTGTGTAATCCTTGTGTTGTCACAGTGAGCAGAGAATTATGCCCATTTTATTTTTATTTTTTAATTTTTTTTAAAGAGAGAGAGAGAGAGAGAGAGAGAGAGAATTTTAATGTTTATTTTTTAGTTTTCAGCAGACACAACATCTTTGTTTGTATGTGGTGCTGAGGATCGAACCCGGGCCGCATGCAGGCAAGGCGAGCGCGCCACTGCTTGAGCCACATCCCCAGCCGGAATGATGGCCCATTTTAAAGAAGCACAGGCTCAGAGAAGTTAATCATTTTGCCCAAAATCACACAGCTAGTATGTTGGGTGTCCAGGATTCAAACTGAGGACCTTTGGTACCAAAACCTGGGCTCTTAACCAATACCAACATTTGCCAAGTTTAATTGCTACAATGTCCATCTTTATACAAACCTCAAATGAGCCATTGTTTTAGCTATCTATTGCTGGTAATAAATTAACCCAAAGGGTAGCGGCATGAAATCACACATACTTGTAATCTGGTTTCTGTGGGTCAGGAATCTGGGCACAGATTCTCTGCTCAGGATTTCTCACAGTCTGCAATCAAAGGGGATGGTGGGGCTGAGGTCTCATCTCCAGGCCCCACTGGGAAGGATTCACTTCGAAGCCCCTGGGGTTTATTAGCAGGATTGAGTTCCCCAAGGGCTTCAGCTTCCCCTGGCTGTTGGCTGGAGGCCTTGCCTGGTGTTTGGCCACATGGGCCTTTCTACAATGGCAGCTGGCTTCTTGAGTGTGCAGAGTCCAGAAAGATGACAGTCACAGTCTCTTGTGATCTGCTCACAGAAGTGATAATCCATCACTATGGCTGCATTCTGCTTGTTAGGAGGAATTCATCAGGCACAGCCCACGTTCACAGGCAGAGATCACACAATGGCATGGAGACCAGGAGGCGGATCCCTGAGGCCATCTTAGAAAGCTGTCTACCACAGTCATCTGATCGTCACAAAATGTTGGTTTCAGTTTTGTCTCTGCAAGCCAGATCTAGGTAGTTTCTCATCCATCCATCCAACTATCCATCATCCAGGGTCTGTCCATCTGTCAGTCCATCCATCCATCCATCCTTCATTTCATCCATCCATGGGTCCATCGGTCCATCCATCCATCCATCCATCCATCCATCCATCCATCCATCCCTTCCTTCATTCAACAAACTTTTCAGAACATACATTAGGCTCATAAGATATCAGAATAACTGAATTATTCCCTCTTCCACTTGACTGTGCTCTGCCACCAAAGGCTCCCAGTAGCGGTCTCACCTATGTGGGGCTTGGGGAGGCGTCGCTGTCTTGCAAGAGCCTCCTTCTCCTTCCTCCAGCTGCACTAAGATTCCACATTTCTGAGACCCTAGTCCTGCTCACTCCCTTTGCTGGGCACAGCTCAGAGCTCTGTCTCTACTATTTGGCTTTCCTGATGGAGTCAGAGGCAACAGGGTGGAATAGGAACTGATTTCACACTCCTGGGTGGGCAGGGCAGGGAGAGGCGCAGGAGTGGCTTGAGGCCTGGTCTCACTTGCCTGTGAACCCATCTTCCCACCCAGCTCCCCCAGACCTAGAGCCGAGGAAGTGAGCTCTGAGTAGAGGGTGGCATATCAGTGGGTTGGTGAGGGGTGGGTGAGGGTCAGTTGGTTGGCTGGGGTCCTGAGATGCCCAGCAGGATGTCTGCAGAAACTAAAGTTGCATACTGGACACCATCTGTTTCAAACATTTACTGGGCACCTAGTACATGTGGGTACTGTGCCAGGCCCTGGGGCTGCTACAGGGAGCATTGCAAACTGCACCTAGCTTCCCTTCTCCTCCTCCACTCCCTCACCACCCCACTGCTCCTGCAGGATGATCACAACCTCATTTAAACGGGTGTCCTGGCTTCAGTCTCCCTGGTTCACTTCTGCCCTCCCCACCCATCCCACGCAGTACTCAAGTGGATCAGCCGACACAGACCTGCTCCTGTCACTTTCTTGCTCAAAAACATTTTACATAACCTCTGTTAACAGTTTCCCAAGTGCCCTTGCAGAAATGTCTGTCTGTAATCTCTCCCTCCCTCCTGCCCGTCCCTCATGCACACACAAGTGGGGTCGCAACGAGCACGTGCTCTGCTGCAGTACTGTCTTGGTAGTTTTCCAGTTCAGTACTCTTTGAAGTTCTTCCCTGTGCTTAATGGCTGGCTGCCGTTCTGCTGTAGGAATATTCTGGGATGCTACCGAGAAATCCTTTTAAGGCCTGGGTGCCCTTGACTGAAAGCTTTTAGGATGCTTTTCTGGGTGATCATTTCTCATAGACCATTAATGGACTTAATAATCACAAACCAAAAAAAAAAAAAAATTAAAGGGACTATGAAATTATGCTTCAGCTGGAGCTGAATATTCAAGTGTAATGAATTTAATTCATTATAAGAGAATTTTTTTTTTAAGATTGATAACTTCTGGGCTGGGGATGTGGCTCAAGTGGTAGCGCGCTCGCCTGGCATGCGTGCGGCCCAGGTTCGATCCTCAGCACCACATACAGAGATGTTGTGTCCGCCAAATACTAAAAAATAAATATTAAAAAAAAAAAGATTGATAACTTCTCAGGTTGAGTTTGCTTTTAGGAGTGGGAAGAAGAGAAGAATCTAAATGTTTGAAGTTTTCATTGTTGTGGTTATTTAAAAAAATAAAACATCTATATAAAAGTAATGGGCCAGACCTGCTCAAGAAAAATAACTGATTAGAAGCAGAAATTCATGTCAAAACATCTACTCACTCCCTGTGAGCTTTGTTCTAAACACTTTCCTGGATTAACTTGTTTAATCATTTCTATAGAATTATGACAAGAAGGCCAGACACATAGAGGTTAAATAGCTTGTCCAAGGTCACACAAACTTTCCGGAGCAGACAGAAATGCTGGACATAAATAAATTTGTGATATAAATGCATATTTCAATTCAAAAGCAAGAAAGGGTAAATCTCCAAGTGTCACAAATAAATAGGCAATTCTGTATTGGTCCTGGTGAGCTGAGGACTTTGTCCCTATCTTGCTTATTTGTTTTAAATGAATCTTTATGGGGACAATAATCAAAGTCTCTGGACCTGGACACAGCAGGAAGCCTGAGGAGGAGTTACAGCTCAGCAGTAAAAAAAAAAAAAAAAAGCTCCAAGCCCAGGAGAAATAGCATCACCAAGAAAGTGAAGAACAAGCAGGGTCCCCACACATGAGGTCTGACTCTTAGCCCCTCGTGATGTCCCGAAATCACGAGATGGAAACTGAGATAGAAATATGAGATCCTGTGAACCCTTAAGACAGGTAGAGGCAACTATGGGGAGGTCTTCACGATCCACGGCACCAGTGGGGACGACTCCCTCCTATTGAGGATAAGCTCACACACGAAAATTGTGAAACAATTATAAAACCCTTGAGGAGCCCAACCTGAAGAAGGAATCCCACAAAAATGGAAGGTTGAAAAACAAAGAAATAGAAATACTAGAAAAATGAAAAACATACGTGTCATATTATTACTTTCACGAGATTCCAAAGTATGGCAATTCAATTTCTTTTGTTCTCAGTTAGGCAATAATGAGACTGAGCAAGCGAGGCATTCACAGGAAAAGGTTGGAAACATTTGTGTGTGGAGAAGGATTGCTAGGGCTGTAACACAAAGCCACAGGCTGGAAGGGCTTAAACAACAGAAACACTTTTGTCTCACAGTCCTGGAGGTTAGAAGTCCAAGATCAAGGTGCCAGCAGATTTGGTTCTTCTGAGGTCGCTGTCAGGTGGCTGCCTTCTCTCTGTCTTCATGTGGTTTTTCTTCTCTGTGTGTATGTTTGTGTCTAATCTCATCCTTTCATAAGGACACTGGTCGTATTGATTAGGGCCCCTCCCTGTAACCTCATTTGATCTTAAAGACCCATCTCCAAGTACACTCACATTCTGAAGTACAAGGAAGAGGTCTTCAACACGGGAATTTGGGGATTACACAATTCAGCACATAACAGAACAAACACCTTTGTTTTCACTTTCAAGTCCAATTCTACCAATTACTAACTATGTGACTTTGAACTAGTTATATAACCAGTCTTTGCCTCATTTTCTCTTGATAAACAGTACCTGTTGCACAGGGTTGCTGTTGGAATTAAATAAATTCATGTATGTAAAGTTCCTAAAAACGAGTACAAAGTGCTTGAAGAGAAAAAGAAGTAAAATAGAAAAATTTAAAAATATATTGCATTAGAAATTCTTACTGGGAATAACTTTAAATTCCATGATTTGCAAGATGAATCTCAGAAAATCACCCAGAATGAAGCACCAGGGGGTAAAGAGATGGAAAATATGAAAGAAGTCTAAAAATGCCTACAGAATAAATCAAGAAAACCCAATAGGTGTTTAACAGGTTGTTGAGAAGGAGAGAATTAAAATTGGAGGAGAGGTGAGAGTCAAAGAAATATCTGGGGACTTTTCAGTCTTGAAGGACCTGAGCTCCACATTTTAAAAAGCATGCCGAGTCCTAGGCAAGGTAAAGAAGATAGTTCACCCCTGGGCAGTCCAGAACGGAGCTGCAGAGTATCCAAGATTAAGACACAAACACACCCTAAAAACCTTCAAAGAGAAAACAGATTACCTTAAAATCACAGAGATCCCAGCAAGCCAGGCCCCTTCCTCAGACTCCAGGCCCACTGTGTGCTGGGCCGGAGCTCTCCGCTGAATGCCCTGTCTCTGCTCGTAGACATCTGATTTTTCTTCCTAGCTTTGCCCAGGTCTTGTGCCCCCTCCAGAAAGTCTTCCTACCCCTGTCCCGCCTCCCCTTAATCTGCACCATTACCCTCTGCCCCACAGTACTTGGTCCCTGGCTTCACTTCTTCCTTGTGGGTTAGTTTTTTTCCCCACCTAAATCATAATCACCTGGACCTCTGGGACTCTGCTGCTCCCCACTTAGCATGGTGCTGGTTCACAGGATGTGTTTGATGATTGTTTTTTGGTAGATGTTGCGAGGGAAGACACAAGCTGGGGCCTCAAACATCAATATTTTTGTACATTTAACCAACTTTTCCCTAGGGGGTCAAACATAAGTTAAATTTGCAAGAGCTACCCAGGCCCATGGGTACCAGCTCTTCGGGCCCCTTTCCCCACTTGGTGATCTGGCTAAGGTGGAGCCTTGGGCACCCATGAGCTGGATTTCAAAGTCTGTCATTATATTACTAACAATTATTTTTAAAATAATGCCTTTTTAAACTGTGTGTGCTTGGAAGAGTACAAGGACAATAGACATCATTTGTAATCCTACTAATTAAAATTAATTATGATGTTTATTCATTCTATATTCAACAGATATTTACTAACTGCTTTGTTTGAGACACTGTGCTAAGTTTGGGGGATGTAACAATATTTATTTTGTTTGTTTTTATTTTTAACATAGACTTTTGAGTATATAATAAATTGACAAAACCCATATTTTTAGCTAATATAGCATCTTGTGTCCTACTTTTTATAATTCACATCATCTCAGCATTTTTTCTAGCATTTAAAACATGATTTCAATTACTCAGTTGTCTAATGCCCCATTTTGTGTGTACATCACAATTTCTTTAGTCCTCTACACTAAAAACACTTTAAAACAACTCATCCTTGGCCTGTCCATTAGCTGGCAGAAAAATAAGGATAAGGATGTAAAGAGCGCAGCTTCAGAGGATCCCCTGGCCTCCTGTGGGAGAGGGTCTGAGGGGGTGGTTTACTGGGGCCTTCGTGGGAGCTGACCTCTGAATGGGGCTTTCAAAGATAAATTCCAGACTGACTTGACCCTCCTCTCAGAACTGGCGAGAGGGCAGGGCCTGGAGCAGGAACAAGATGACCCCACAGCAGTCCTAGCCGGGGGGCAGTCAGGGGACCTCCCAGGAAAAAAGGGGTGAAGCAAGGGTGCACTTGGCCGTGAGCCAGGGAACCCTCCAGAGCTGAATGGCCAACTGAAGATACTGTGGAAGGACTTTGTCCAGCTGTAGGAAGGAAAGGCCTCCCGTATCTTCTGGTTTAAGACTAAGACAGAAAGTGTGCTTTGAACTGAACTTGACCACCTTTTGATTTTTCCAGCTTCTGTAGCCTCACATGCGTTGAGTACAATGGTCTGGGGGGGAGGTGTCCCCAGAGCCTTGGACATGGCTACGGTGGATACAGAAGAAAGGAGTTTGTCAGTGGGGGCTAACCTCTAATGGGTCTCTACCCTATGTGGCTGACAGACTCAGATGGGTCATCTCGTGTAATCCTCACGTTGGCCCCACCTGGGAAGATGACATTCATTTACTCACTAATGAGCATTTATCAGCCACCCATGATGAATCAGAAACTTCTAGATACAGCTTGCAGAGCAAACAAGGCCACCAAGTTCTCTGATCTCTATAGCTGTCAAACTTTAAATAACAGAGAGAGACTCTGAAGAATAATGAGGTGTATTTGGGATTGGCATTGCAAATGGGAATCTGTGTGGGCATATTCAGAGGGGCAGGGGTAAAGGGAGACTTCAAAGGCAAAATGAGGAGAATTATGTAAATCACACTGAAACATGATCCTCGACCACAGGATCAATGACAAAGGTGGCATCTGTCCAGTCTGGACAGGAGGTTTTTTTCTGTGTAAGGTACAGTAGCCTCTGTGCAAGGCTGGCTTCTGGCGGTCTGGGGCATATGTCCTATGCACTTCTTTAATCCTGCACTATTGCAGGCCTGAGGAAGTCCATTCCCACGGTGCCCATGTGTTGCTCAATGCATCCATTTTTAGGAGGTGAACTTGACTCAGACTGCCTGGCTCACCCTCTGATTCAGGCATGACAGAATTGTGATTCAGGCAGACTTCTTCCCAGCTCAGGAGAGGCAGCATCCTGATTGGGCCAGGGCTGGGCCTGCAGGGCTGACCTGGTCCCTGGCGCGTGCTTGGTCAAATGAGTGGGAGGCCGACGTGAGGACTCCCTAGGTGTATATAAGCATGGACCCACAGAGGGGCCTGAGACAGGCGGTGAGGCCAGGGGAATGCAGGAGCCATGAGGGCCTTTTAGCCCCTGCCCCTGCTCACACATCCTGACTTCACAACCAGCCCCTGGATCTGCTTGGACACCCTCCCTGAGGTAGGCTTATCTCTAAATCGACCCACATGTTCCTTTGTTGACATAAACTAAGCTCTTCCTATGAGGTAATTTCGACCTGGGGGTGTGACATTTGGGAAACACCGATGATGGCAGTGTCAAAGAGCATGCCAGCTTGGGGCACCTCAACAGGCCATTGGTGGAGTTCCCCACTGTTCTGGCATGTTCCGAGGATACGAAGAGTGGGGAAAGTCTGGGGAGGACTCAGTCAGAACCTCAGGAAAACCTCCAGTTCTGCTCTCGAGCGAGTGCTGGTCCCATCTTCCAAAGGCTGCCCGTGGGAATCCAGAGCGCGTCCCCGCTGGGGTGTGAACTCCCTGGGAAGCGGGTTTTTCTTGGGGAACGAAGCTCACTGTTGGGGGCTGGTGGCCCAGCAGGGCAGGTCTGCTGGTGCTGTTAGGGGCCTGACATAGCAGCTGCTCCCCAGAGGGACGGCACTGTTCCCGGCCAGGAGCCAGCAGGCATGTCCCACCTGGAACTAGACTCGAGAACCAAGGCTGTTCCTCTGGGAAAGGCAGCAAAGTGCACCTTCCTCGTTCCCCATAATTAGTGGCTTTTCTCTGCTCCTGTGGGAGCTGCACACAGAAGGTGCTCATTACTGATTTGTGAGTTGTCCAGCATTCCCTGAAGTTGGCAAGTGCATGCTGGCAACGAGGCCTCTGGTTTCCAAGGTGCCTGCCAAGCTGGGCTCCCACCAGGGGAAGAAGAGGAGCCACACAGGGACCCTCCACTGTGTGTCTTCTGGAAGGAACTTCACAGAACATTCCGACCTTAAAGTCCCAGCAGCTGCGGGTCTTGAGGCAGGAGGGCCCAGCGGTCGGGAGCGTGGGTTGTGGAATCTGGCAGATCCAGGCTTAGACCCACGTCTCCACCACCCCAGGGTGTGAGCTTCTGGAGAAGCCATCTCCCGCCTCCCTGACCCAGTTCTGGGTTTCCCCACATCTGGGTTGGGAGGGCTGATGCCTGCCTTTCGGGCATGTGGGAAAAGTGAACTTTCTGGGGTAGGACGTGGGGCTCTGGGAGTGGCACCTACAGGACCAGCCGCCGGTGGCCTTAGCGAGACCTTATGAAATTGCTGTTATGCCACAATTTTTGACCCACGAAATGGCAATTTATCGGAGCTCCACCTGATAGGGTCATCTCCCTAATTGCCAGGCTACGACACTGAGCCTGGCCTGGACTCCAAGAGGCATCTGGTTCGGGCTCCTCCCCAGCCCCATCCAGGCTCACCCTGTGGGGGTGTGAGATGCCTCTGCAGCCGCCCTGCCCAGTTCCCTTCTAGTCACTCGGGGAGAAGGAAACCAGGAGCCAGTGTCAGTGTTCCAAGCTTTGATACTGACTCGGTTCTGTTCCTACTGCATCAACCTCAGTGTCTGCCAAGGTTGGGAGGCATGGCAGGGTCGAAGCACTCCAGCTATCTGCAAGGGGTATTAGAGCTTCCTGGAAAGTCACCCAGGGGCAGGAAACGGCAGTTCTCTGGGAGGAAATGCCACACAAGGTCAGCAGTGTCTTTGGGCTTCACTTGGCCACTCAAGGGCTGATAAAGCTTGGGTTCCTCATCCATAAAATGGGCTTATAAAGACATCTACTTCACAGGGGTGGCATGAGGATTAAATGAATAAATATTTGTCAATCATGAGTAACAAAATTCGTAAATACTGTTTTCAAGCATTTTGAGAAAATATTGGGAGTACCAAAGGAGCACCCAACACTTTGGAAGGACCATCTGAGTGTTTGGCATTAGTACTTGATTTGAGGTGGGTATTGTCAGGGAGGTGGGAGTTTGGGCCAGCCACAGAGTAGCTGCAGGGATAGGAATGAGCCCTCCTACTGACTCTGAGGTCCCTCTCCCCTGCCTTCCTTGGGCCTTCCCTTTTCTCTAAATACATAAGGGACAAACGCTTAGAGAAAGTGGTGGCCTGTGTAGGGGCTGGAGCCTGCAGGTGTCCACAGCCCTCCATGCAAGGCCTTGCTCAGAGCCTCACGGGTTGTACAGAAGCAGGGCATTTGTGGGTCAAGTGAAGCAATCCCCGTTGAGTGCTCAGGTGGGTCCAGGCTCTCCAGACACCATCTAGGTATTTGGCAACAATAGGAACCTTCCCAGCCCCACAGAATGCAAATTCCACCAGGCTGTGTTATTCACACCCAGATTCCCAGAAGAGATGCTGGGCACAGGTGGGAACACAAAGAATACTTGCCACAAGAATGAGTCAAACTGTAGCCTCTGAGGAGGTTGGAGACAAAAGGAGGAATCTGGAAAAATCACACTGTGAAAACCAATTCTCAGCTCCTAAATTACCCTCCAAATCCTATTGATTCTGCTGTCCCCGACTCTAGGAGAGGGACTCCCCTGAATCACCACTGTCTCTGCTTCCCCCAGGATTTTAATGCTCTCACCTGGAAAATTGCAACGTGCTCACTTCCCACATCTTTCCCCTTGAAAACAAGAGAGACCTCCTACAAACTAATCACATTCGATCCCTCTCTTGCCAAAAGCCTTCCCATTTCCTCCAGGCTAAGAGCAAATCCTATGGCCAGTGAGCCCAAGCAAAAATGCTCAGAATCCTTACTCACCAAGGAAGCAAATCAAGATCACAGCAAGATACGTGGGCACATCCACTAGGAGAGCTGGAATCAGAATGACAGAGTGACCGAGTGCTGATGGGAATGTGGAGAAATCCAAGCCCCTGGTCTGCCAGGGAGATTTTAAATGGGACAGCTGCTGTGGAAGATTCTGGTGGTTCTCAAAAAGTCAAACACAGAACTACCATGTGACCACACAATTCCACTCCTAGGCACACACTCAAGAGAATGGAGGACATGGGTCCACATCAGACCTTGGGCACAAAAAATGTCTTTTGGGCATGAATGTCCGTAGCAGCATTGGTCACAATAGCCCAAAACTGGAAACAACCCAAATGTCCATCAAATGATGGATATAAATTGCGGTTGTTTTAGTCCATTTGTGCTACTATAACAAATATCACGGACTTAGTAATTTATGAACAATAGGGGTTTTTTTTTCCTCATAGTTCTGGAGGCTGGGAAGTCCAAGAACAAGGTGCTGGCAGGTTCAGTGTCTGGTGAGGGCTGCTTGCTGCCTCCAAGATGGTGCCCTGTTGCTGCCTACTCCGGGGGAGACAAATACTGGCTGAGGGAAGGCAAGAGCCATAATCATCAGAGCCATAATCCCATCAATGGGTGCTAGCCCATCTCCTAAAGCCCCACTTCCTAATACAGTTGCCTTGGGGTTCAGTTCCAACATGAATTTTTGGAAAGACACAAACATTTAAAGCAGAGCAGTGGTCTATTCACATAATGGGATAGTGTCCAGCCATAAAAAGAAATAAAGTATGTGCTTTGTGCTACAACATGAATGAACCTCGGAAACATCATCATAAGTGAAAGAAGCCACACTCAAAGACCACATATGATTGCATTTCAAATTGAGAGAGAGAGAGAGAGAAATTACATTACTGGGTAATAGAGAGTGCTCATGGGGTGATGAAAATATTCTGGAATTAGATAGTGTGTACTTGAGTTCTTGTGTCCAGAGTTGTAGAAAGGGAGAGTGGGCCTGGAAAGAATAGGGGTGCAGGCAAAGCTTTATGAAGGACTTCTGCTTGGCCAGAGGGAGCCAGCACCTGGGGACAAAGACCGCAGGTTGGCTTGTTGTAAGGACAGACAAGGCAAGGCACCGAAGATAGCAGGAAAAGTTTTATTTGGCTACAGCCAGGTTCAGAGGGCACAGCTTTTGCTGTAATCCAGGGAGTTTGAGTGTTTTATACCCAGCATGTAAGGGGAGGGGCTCAGAGGTTCACAGTCTGCAGAAGTTCACATAAAAGCAGCTTTTTCTTTCACTGTTCTGGGCAAGTTAACCCTTCAAGGACAGCGCCTGAGAAGGGGGGAGCTGCTTCTCCCCTCTCTTTCCTCCCCCTGCCAGCTGTTACCATGGAGCCTAATTGTAACTTATCTTAGAAATGTAGACATCTCTGTGAAGCCCAGCTCAAGGCCAGAGGCCTTGTTTGCACATTTCTACAAACTACTATACTGGATACATGTTTGTGAAAAACTAGGGGGTGTCCAGCACCTGGAGTGCTGGTATCTTCCCGGCCAGTGGCCAAGTAAAACAGGGCAACACGAAAATAGGAAGTTTATCTACATTGAACACTTTTGTAGAGTCTCTTTTGCTGACAGTCTTAAAATCAGCCATGGGGAAGATTTCTGGAGAAGCCCAGTCAAGACTTTTCTGTGGAGAAAGAGGGTGCCACTATGGGCTCAGGTGAAGGATCAGGGGAACAGCTTTTCTGGACCTGCAGGGTAGGCAGGAGCTTGGTCTCTTGACATGGTCAGATGTGGAGTGGACTCCAGTCATGCCACGTGCTTCAGCATGTGACATGTGTCTCATCATTGTCTTAGGTGGGGGCTGTGGGTTTTACTATGTTAACAAGGTGAACCTAACTGTGGGTTACTTTGGTGGCCACTCTAGGCCTGAATTTGCCCCTCGCCGCCTGGAGTTGCCCTTATCATCTGGAACGTCTCTGATATTATTTTCAGAATTGCAGACCCCATGGCCTGGCTGGAGCTGGCATTTCTACTGACCACAGTCTCTGGAGGCTGAGCTGACCCCCAGCCTCCATCCTGGCGTGTTGCCTCACTCTCACAGTCTGGAAGACGAGGCACTTTTGCTCCTGATCGCCTTGTGCTGCTGTTCACTCCACAAGACCCAGAGGTGGCCTGGCCGCCCTTTGTCCTAGGGGCCTGTTTCTCAAGGGGGCCCCTAACTGCCAATGGCACATCTTATGAAAATTCTGACACACCACAGAATCAGACTCTTAAAAGCTGAATTATATGTGATAAGAAATTATGCATCAACTGTAAAAATTGGGAATGGTCCACTCGGCTAATGGAGCAGCCAGAGGCCCCCTTCCTCTCCCTGCCCTCTCTTTTCTCTAAGCCATGGCCCACCAGCTGTTGTCACACTCACCTTGCAGAGTGCCCCCTCCCCTCGCCTTAGTGCAGCCCTGCTCCTGCCCGGCAGTCTCCTCTGCTCACCTTCCCTGCCCTCTCCCGGCTCCTCCGCCATGCTCGCCCCTGTGCAGCTCCCTGGTGAATGTCCTCAGCTGACCTCCCAGGTTGCCAGCTCACGTAGAGAAAGTTTGGGCCCTGGGGATATTTCTAATATAAACATTTTCATCAGATTATACCAACACTGTTGAATTTTCATCAGGGACGTGCTTGCCAGAGCGAACGGCTTGTCGTTGGAATAAGCCCTTGATCAGTTTTCTAAGAGAGCACAGCTGAGCTGCTCCTGCCTCCTGCATGTTTTCTAAACTTTTAATCATATTCGATCCTTTCCCGTCTGTACTTTATAATGGTTATAACCGGTCCTGTTTTCTTGGATCAGAGCCTGCAGGTCTAGTCTTGTCACGAAGACTCAGTCCCTGCAGCCCTGTCGGGCAGTAGGCCTTTCTTTTCTGGTGTAGCTTGGGTGCCTTTGAGTTTTATATCATCACGTTGTCTAAATAATAACGTTCACTATGACTTGGATAATAGACGGATAGACACTTATTTATCAAAAAATTAAATTTTAAGTAAATAATACACGTACAGGGTGGAAAAGGTATAAAGAGGAAAGCCTGTGGTGCCCCTCCTGCTGACCCCCTCTCTCATGTCTGCCCCCAGCGGCCATGTCGTGGGCAGGGCTCCCCAGCAGGCTGATGGCTCTGCGTGGGATTCTGTCAGGAGGTCTATCAGGAAGGGCCCTGGGCAGAGGGAGAAGCTGGGCTGAGCCACAATCTCCGGGAAAGCTCAGCTGACCCCAAGGGGCTCAGCAACTTTGCTGTCCCCAGTTGGGACAGGGTCCACCTGGCCCTTCTGTTTTGGGTCTGTTGGTGACCGCACACAGCCCTTCCTGGAGATGACTTTTGGAGTAGCTTCTTTGTGTTGAGGGCAACAGCCCAGCTGGGAATTAGTGCCCCTGAAGGAGACACCAATGTCACCAAGTTATCTCCTAACCGCCCCCCCCTACCCTTTTTAGCTGAATACTTATTATTATTGTGGTTGTCATACCTCTGGGGGCTCCTCCAAGCCAGTTAGCAGTCAGGACCCCCTTTCTCTGGCATGCCCCCCATGGCTCTGCCTGCCTGGGGGCTGGGCCCACACTGGGGGTGGGATGGTGGGTGTGCTGGGCCTTAGCCCTAGGCAGCTGAGGAGCAGAGCCTGAGAATTCAGGCTTTTTCTTCTTTCTTTTTTCTAAAGCAACTTTTTAGGGCTCTGGAGTTATAAAAAGCTCCCATGTGTCATTTCCTGGCAGTTGGACAGCTGTAGAATGCCACTCTGCGAGTGCCAACTGCCCCTACCCCATCCAAGGTTTTACATCTGATTAATGTGTTGGTTCTGACAAACGCTGCTGAAGGTCATCATAAATAATAAATAATTTTGTAAGGCGATTGCTTAATTAAGAAAATTTAAAAAACCTTTATTTTATTTATTTTTATGTGGTGCTGAGGATGGAACCCAGTGCCTCACACATATGAGAAGAGTACTCTACCGCTGAGCCAAACCCCAGCCCCATTTTACAGCAAACACCTAATACAAAGTACACTTTCCAAATGTTCCCCACGATGTCTCTGGAGGGCGCGCGGCCAGCTCCAGAGAGGTAAGTGCAGAAGTGCAGAAGGAACCCCCTGGGGAGAGGACGGGCCACCTGGACAGGGGTCTGCTCACCTGTAGGTTGAGCGCCCCCTGTCTTGGTGGATGGCTTTGGCCCCTGACACAGATGTGACTGCAGGAGACACATCTTCCCTTTCTGCCTGTCCTCCTAGCCCCAAGGAGACCTGCCCTGTCCTGCAGAGGGAGAGATTGTTCCAGTCGGGAGACCATGCCTACAGAATCCCCGCCCTGCTCTACCTGCCCCAGCAGAAGACACTGCTGGCCTTTGCAGAAAAGCGAATGAGCAAGAAGGACGAGCACGCGGAGCTGATAGCCTTGCGCAGAGGAGACTATGACGCGTCTGCCCACCAGGTTCAGGTAAGGCAGCCGTGGCTACAGACACTCCCCTGGGATTGCTCCCCACACACCCCTTTGCTGGTGAGTACAGAGGGACCCAGGCCTGGATCTCATACAACGAGGGTCATTCCATCCTTCCATGGCTAAGGGAAGGGCACAGAGAGAGCAGACACCTTGAAGCCCAGGAGGGAGCAAGGAAACCGTTCAGTGGTGGGGCGCCCCAGGCAATCCCAGTGGTCACACTCGCCTGGGTTCACCAAGACACCAGGTCCTGCTGGCCTGGCCGTCTGCTTTAGTGCATGAGTTTCCCAACACCCTTGAGACCCCAGGGAGGAGCAGTTCATTACCATGAAACTGGCATCTTTGAGTGCAATTAACTTGAGGAGCTAGGTGTGGGGTGATTGCTGTGTCCTAAAGTTCCAAATTGTAATCTTGATAAAGACACCCAAGGCTGGCTTACTATATTTGAAGGGTTTAATATTATTATAATTACTTTGTGGTCATTACCAAATAGTAGCTATTCAAAGCATGATTTTTTTTTAAATTTTGATTTTGATTGACACATAATGATTGTACATGTTCATGGGACTCAAAGCAGACAGACCTGGGTTCAAGTCCTGGTTCCATTTCTTACCAGAGGGATGGCCTTGGGCAACTCGGCCTTATATGAGCCTCTCATTCTCCAGGTGTGAGATGGAGCTACTAACACTTGTCCCCCAGGATTAGGAGATAGATGAGGCAGTGCATATTAGACCTTTGGCACAGCATCTGAGATTAGAATCCCTTATTGGGGGTTACTGCTAATGAGTGGGGATGAATGGCAGAGCTGGGGCATGTATGGCAGACTTGGGCATCCAGGAAGGTCAGTGTTTAGTCCTCAATATCTTGAGGCAATGCCCTCTTAGGATGCATTAATAGAGTATCATGCATAGAAGATAGGAGGAGGGCAACAGGTTCTATCTGGCACTGGTCCGATTATTGAGGCCCCCACTAAGTCTGACGTTCAAGCTAGACTGGGATGGTAAATAGGAGCAACCGGGGAGAAGGCGTCACGGCTCCTCCGGAGTCATCTTTGTATCTTGGCATCTGGCACATCCTGGGTGCTCTGAATGCTGATGGGAATGGAAGTGACAGAGCTGCTCAGTGAAAAGTGGGCACCAGGAGGGATTGGGGAGCCCCAGCCCACAGTGCTCTGAGGAGGGTCTCAACAGTGGTCCTGTCCCCATGAGACACACCGCCCCACCCACCCCTGAGAGTGTGGCTCCTGATTCGGTCACCTGCTTCAGTACTGTGCTTCCCTTTCCTCCCCTCCCCCCACGTCCAGTGGCACGCTCAGGAGGTGGTGACCCAAGCCCAGCTGGAGGGCCACCGGTCCATGAACCCGTGCCCGCTATACGACGAGCAGACCGGGACCCTCTTCCTCTTCTTCATTGCCATCCCAGGGCAGGTCTCCGAGCACCACCAGCTGCAGACCGGGGTCAACATGGTGCGGCTGTGCCATGTCACCAGTGCTGACCATGGCAGGACCTGGAGCCCTGCCAGTGACATCACCAGCTCGGCCATCGGCCCTGCCCACAAGGAATGGGCCACCTTTGCAGTGGGCCCGGGGCACTGTCTGCAGCTGCACAACCAGATGCAGAGCCTGGTGGTGCCCGCTTATGCCTACCGGAAGCTTCCCCACCACCACTCGCCCTCCCCAGCCTCTTTCTGCTTCCTCAGCCACGACCACGGCCGCACGTGGCAGAGAGGGAACTTCGTGGCCCAGGACTCTGTGGAGTGCCAGGTGGCGGAGGTGAGGTCCCGGGGGCAGAGCATGGTGTACCTCAACGCCAGGAGCTCCCTCGGGGCCCGGGTGCAGGCCCAGAGCACCAACGCGGGGCTGGACTTCCAGGGGGCCCTGGTGACCCAAAAGCTGCCCGAGCTGCCCCACGGCTGCCACGGGAGCACGGTGGCCTTCCCCAGCCCCAGCTCCCCAGACCAGTGGCTGCTCTACGTTCACCCCACTGACCCCCGGAAGAGGCGCAACCTGGGCGTGTACCTCAACACCAGGCCCCCGGAGCCTGCCGCCTGGTCGCAGCCCACCCTGCTGGCCACAGGCAGCTGCGCCTACTCCGACCTGCAGAGCATGGGGCGCGGCCCCGACGGCTCGGCCCAGTTTGGGTGTCTGTATGAGGCGGGTGACTACGAGGAAGTTGTTTTCCTCCTGTTCACCCTGAAACAGGCCTTCCCAGCCCAGGTCCAAGCCCCATGAGCCAGCCACCTGCTGGCACGCTCCCTGGCCCACACTAGGTACCCACAGCGGCGCTGATTATTTCCCATTCCTTTCAGTGTCCCCGAAGGTTATCTCTGGGTCCCTTCATTAAGTGGCAGAGAGGTCTGCTTCTTGGCTGTCTTTGCCTCCTTCGCTTTCCAGTCTTCCCAGAAGGTTCTGTTTACAGCCAGAAATCAAAGGAGCCTGGCTTTCCCCAGCCCCTTGGCAGCAAGGCAAGACAGGCTGCACGGTGGCTGTCACTCTGCACGGTGGCTGCCAAGCTGCAGAGCTCAGCCTGCCTGCCTCCCCCCCACCCCGTTATTGTGATGTGCTTGATAAATGACCTACTCCAGCCCCCTTCTTCTTGGGGATGCTCATGGTGTTCCTGGGGAAAGGCTAACCCGAGGATGTGGATTAGCAGAGGTGTGTGTGTGTGTGTGTGTGTGTGTGCGTGTGTGTGTGTGTGCGTGTGTGTGTTTTCTTGTTGATGCTTCAGAGCAGACAGATTGGGAAACAGCTTTGCAGAAAGGTTAGGCAGGGTCGAGAATAATTAAGCTCACTTAAGTCACTGTGTTCCTTTCTTAAGGCTGCCACAACAAATTATCTCCAATGTGGTGGCATAAAACAACAGAAATGTGTCCTCACCGCACCTCAGGCGAGAAGCCTGAAATCAAGCTGTTTTCAGGGCCACACTCTCTCCAGAGACTGTCCCTTCCAGCTTCTGGTAGATCCTGGTAACTCTTGGTATCCCTCAGCTCGGGGCTGTATGGCTCCCATCTTGGCCCTGGTCTTCACATGACCTTCTCTTGCATATTCTCCCTAGTCACTCATGAAGACGTTTGTCACTGGATAAACCAGGATCAGCTCACCTCCAAGATCCTTGATGACATCTGCAGAGACACTTTTCCCCAGTCAGGTCACGGTCACAGATGCTGGGGGTAGGAGGCGGATGTAAGTTTTGGGGGCCACCACTCAACCCACTATGGTCATAAGCACTTGGTTTTGCACAGAGGACGTGGCTGAAGGCAGGACTGAGGTTCAGATGGATCAGATAGTTTGGAAGAATTGGGGTGGGGCGGGGGCTGTTAGCTGTGATCCCTGGGGCAGGGCTGTGGTTCTTGCCATAAAGCAAGAGTAGGGAGAAGGCTGCCCCTGCTTGTCTCAGGAGCGGCCACCTGAGAGGGAGCCAGCCTGGGTATAGGAGCAACACTTCTCTGACCCCCGGGAATTTCTAAGGACTGAGTCCTATGTCTTGGGAAAACTTGTCCCCTGCTCCTGCCAGAGCCCCTCTAGTGGGCGCAGTGACAACAGTCATAGGTTCTTGCAGCTGAGTGGCATCTTTGCCTGGCCCATTGTGGGGGTTGGTCCTAGGCACTGGCCACGTGTCAGGATGCTGCTTCTCCTGGTGGGGTTCTGAGAAAGCCGGCTGGAAGGATGAGGGATTGGGGCCCGGAATGGGAGGTTAGGCCCCTCCGTTCTGGGGATGGCCACCCAGTGTCTTCCAAACCATTCAGAAGAGGCTGGGGTGGAGGCTGAGGCTGAGCCTGGGGGCTTGAGCACTTGAATGGCACCTAGGTCGGCAGACCTCGAGAGGCTAAGGTG
Source organism: Marmota marmota marmota (assembly GCF_001458135.2). Taxonomy (NCBI): domain Eukaryota; kingdom Metazoa; phylum Chordata; class Mammalia; order Rodentia; family Sciuridae; genus Marmota; species Marmota marmota. Next base: position 47,680,103 of record NW_026000005.1, read on the forward strand.
GGCAACCCTATAGTGTATTATCCAGCAGGGACGCTTGTGAGAGTCCAGTTACGCTTGGTAACAGGCACTAACCAGGACTGTCCCTGGTAAGCGGGGGGGGGGGGGTTTAAGTCGAAGACCCCCCCCTTCCCGAGGACTGTGCCAGAGGCGGCACCATTTGCTTCCCTGGCAAAGCTCCTCATCTGTTTAGGCAGATGAGGCAGGAACGGGAGGGGTGCCTGGCCACTGTCAGGCCCACTGTCCCTCTCCTGAACTCCAGGCTCTCTCTGGGTCAGCGGCTCCCTGCTCCAGGCTGGTTAGCATCCCCTTGGAGCTTTTCAGCAGGGCTGCTGCCCGTGCCCCACCCAGAGCAACCAGTTCAGAATCTCTGTAGTGTCCCAGGCAGGCGAAGGTCCCTAAGTTATTCTAAAGAACAGAAGGATCCAAACCTACGTGGGCTGGGGATGTGGCTCAAGCGGTAGCGCGCTCGCCTGGCATGCGTGCGGCCCGGGTTCGATCCTTAGCACCACATACAAACAAAGATGTTGTGTCCGCCAAAAAACTAAAAAATAAATATTAAAAAGTTCTCTCTCTCTCTCTCTCTCTCTTAAAAAAAAAACAAAACTTACGGGCACTGGAGATCTCTAGAGTTCCTTCTGGTTCTGAGTACATACGAATGGCAAATTCTTCTTAGCCAAATTAAAAAGAAAAAAAAAAAGCAATGACTGATTTGATTAAAGCTGAATTGATCAGCCTCCCAAAAAACTCCGTTAAGAGTGTGCAAAGAGTGCATCCAACCTGGAAAGAGATTCCTCAGAAAACTGGGAACGGAACCACCATTTGACCCAGCTCTCCCACTCCTCGGTCTATACCCAAAGGACTTAAAAATCAGCATACTACAGGGACACAGCCACATCAATGTTTACAGTAACACAATTCACAATAGCTAAACTTGGAAGCAACCTAGATACCAGTCAATAGATGAATGGATAAAGAAACTGTGGTACATATACACACAATGGAATATTACTCAGCAATAAAATAGAATAAAATTATGGCATTTTCAGGTAAATGGATGGAGCTGGAGAATATCATACTAAGCAAAGTAAGCCAATCCCCAAAACACAAAGGCCGAATGTTTTCTCTGATAAGTGGATGCTGATCCATAATGGGGGTGGGCATTCTACAACAGCATTCTGCTGTTACATATAACTGACTAGAACAAATAAAAAAATTTTAAACTAAAAAAAATTTTAAAACATTACAAAGAGCTGGGCGTGGTAGGACACCACTGTAATCCCAGTGACTCAGGAGACTGAGGCAGGAAGACCACAAGTTGGAGGCCAGCCTCAGCAACTTAGCAAGGCCCTCAGCAATTTAGTGAGACCCTGTCTCAAAATAAAAAATGAAAAGGGCTGGAGTAGTGCTGGGGATACAGCTTAGTTGGTAGAGAGCTTGTCTTGCATGCACAAGGCCCTGGGTTCAATCCCCAGCACCACAAAAAAGAAACAAGGCTGGAGTAAAGCTACTATTTTATTAGGTATTATTATTAGAAAGCCATTATTTGTATCACACATATCTGACAAAGGGCTTGTATCCAGAGTATATAAAGAGACCCCACAAATCAATAAGAAAACCAATCCAATAGCAATGGGCAAAAGATGTGAATAGGCACCACACAAAAGAAGATCTTCTAAAGGCTGCTAAACATGCGGGAATGTGCTCAACACTCTTAGTCATCAGGGAGATGCAGACCCAAACCATGAGACGCTTATCCCCTGGGATGATAGAATTTAAAGGAGTGGCAATAGTGAGTATGGGCAAGGATATGGTGCCATTGGAACCCCACACATTTCCAGAGTAAGATTTGCTGGTACAATCACTTTGGACAGCTATATTTGGTAGGATTCCCCTATGACATGGCAATTCCACTCTGAAGCACGTATCTAGGAGAAACGAGTGCATACAGCTGCCAAAGACATGGAGATGTGGCTCTGTAGCCACCTCGTTTACAAGGAAACATTCACTCTGGAAACAACCCAAATGTCAGTGAAAAATAGGATGGGAACATAGCTTAAGAGGTGTTTGTACAATTGGAATATTATACAATCAAGAACGAACTACTGCTACACTCAATTGCATGAATGATTATAAGTCATCATGTTGAGAGAAAGAAGCTGGCATAGCACACATTTCACAACAGAGTATGTACTTAGCCAAGTGTGGTGCGCATGCCTGTAATCCCAGCATCTTGGGAGGCTGAGGAAGGAGGATTGCAAGTTCAAAGCCAGCCTCAGCAACTTAGCAAGGCCCTAAGCAACTTGGCGAGACCCTGTCTCTAAATAAAATATAAAAAAGGGCTGGAGATGTGGCTCAGTGGTTAAGTGCCCCTGCGTTCAATTTCCAGTACCAAAAAAAAAAAAAAAAGAGTATATACTTTATGAAAGAGTACATACTAGATTTTCTATTTATATGAAGTTCAAAAACAGGTAAAACTATGGTACGTAAATCAGAATAGTGGCCACTTCTGGTGGGAGGAGCCATTGACTAGGAGAGTGCGAGGGGGAGACTTTCAGGTTCTGGAAAAGTCCTTTTGTTGGATCTGGGGCTGGTTATGGGGGCAACTCCAAACACAAAATCCCATGAGCTATACACTTGAGATCCATGTACCCTACTTACTATATGCATGTTATGCCTCATTAGAAAATAAAAGTTGGACTGAATCTTTTACTTACTAGTTAAAGTTCAACAGCAATGTATCAGGTTTTAAAACTTTGGAATGGAATTTTTGAATAAACTTTTTATTTTGGAAGACTTTTAGATTTTATAGAAAAGTTGCAAATCCAGAACAGAGTGTTCTCAAGATACCCAGTTTCCCCTGTGTCAGCATCTTATATAACTGTGGCACATTTGTCAAAACGGAGAGGTTAATGTTGATATGTGACTAGTGACTAAACTTTAGTCTATTCAGACTTCACCAGGTTTTCAGGTTGATGCACAGGTCCAACAGGCCTTCCCTCCCCTACCTTTCCCACTTTCTAGGCTAATAAATGAATAAGCAAACGCAAAAACTGTGCTTCAAGCATGCATTGCTGGTGTGCAAATGTCAGAGGTAATTCTGGAGCTCAAGACGGTGCCCCCCAAATCAATTACCCCAGAGCTCCAGGCTTTTAACATGTTGTGGGGTGGGATGCAGGACTGGCCAATTTTGAGTCCAGCCACTTCTTGGGACATGCATGAGCCAGCATGGGTCAGACCCCAGCTGGAGTCTAGGGAACCAGCCCTGGTCAACATCCCAGCTGGTGGATGGTCAAGCAGAACAGAACACAGCAGGGTTCAGGGAAGCCAGCCCACTCCCTCTGCTCAGGCCAGTGAGAGCTGAGCTCCAGGTGTGGACCCCTGTGGTCCTGATTCTCGAAGACATTTGACTGAGGGCTCCTACAGCCGGCCTCCCCTCTACGCAGCTACCCCTGTGCAGGCTGGGGTGCAGCCACTGAGGAAGGGATCCAGAAGCTGGGGAGGGGACCTGGCAGCTAGCATATCTGCCCCTGGAGAGGAGGGCCAAAGCCCTGAGGAGGCCCATTCCTAAGGATGTCCCCTCCTGATCCCTGGAAGCTGTGAAGGTTGCCTCACATGGCGAACATTGTAGAGGAGGCGACATTAACCTTGGGATGGACGGTTATCCTGGATGTGATCATGTGGATCAAGTGTCCTTATGAGAAGGAGAAGAGACTAAAGGAAGAGGTCATGTGACCCCAAAGCCACATGCTGAGTTGTGCAGCTGAGCTGGGGGAAAGGCAAAGGCTTCTGCTCCAGCCTGGGCGGGAAGTCGGCTGCTCCCACCACTGCAGCCCAGGGAACGGACTGTGGATTCTGCCCTTCAGAACTCTAAGAGAAGAGCTGTGTGTTGTGTTAAGCTGCCCAGTTCATCAGGCGTGTGAAGACAGTGGTACACAAGCCAACGAGAAGTCAGCCTGACAGTGGAAACAGCCTGACATTTGTCAAGGCAGAAAATGAAAAGTCTATCAGAGTCATCTTTTGGCGGGGACCCACCGCAGCCGCGACAGAGTCTGCGTCCTCCCCTGAGAATTCTGACCAGGCCAAAGCCAAGCACACATGTGTGCACATGTGCAGACACACATGCACACACACGCATGCCAACACATACCCCTTAATGCACATGGATGTGTAGAGTCTCTGCTCTGGGCCTCTCCTCTCAGGGACCAGCTCTTCGTGTTGATTCTTCTTAAAGGAACCTCCTGGCTGGGGACACTCATACCAGCCCCCTCCCCTGTGTCCTGGAAGCCCAGTGGTGCTGATAAGGAGGCTCTGACCCTCTCACAGCCGCTGAGACTAACCCATCAGCATGCTGGCCACAAAGACTAATCAAAACCTGTGGGTCCTTAGATTAAGGTAAGAAATCTTAGCCCTTTAGAGATGAACGTGAGCTTAAAGTGAATAAAGTCTGACCTATTCAATTGGCAGGTGGGTGAAAGGGGGTCCCATTGGGTCCAGTGACTTCCTTCAGCTCACAAAGGTAGCGAGTCTGGGCCAGGAGACCAACTGCGTTTTCTGATCCCAGATCCACACTCCCACATCTGCTCCGTTATCCCTGTCTGAACATCCATGAAGTCCAAGGGGTCTCTGGGTCTGGCATGTGGAGTCCTGCTTGGCCTGTCTCTATAGCTGTGCCCAGAGTCACTGGACACCATATCACTGTCCCCACCCTACCCTCATGTCCTCACCAGAGGAGTGGAGAGATGTCAGCGCAAGCTGACAGCCCTGGTTTGCAGAATTGCCAGAGTATAAGAGCTGAGAAGCAGATTCACCCTCCCTTGTCGACAGCCTGAGAAGGCAGCGACTCCCAGGAGCCAAGCAGAGCTGGCGAGCTCAGAGGCCCAGTGCTGCATCGTGAGGACTCAGTGCCGGGACCATACTGCCATCCGCGTCTCATCCCCAGCAAGTGGAGAGGAAAGGAAGGCGTCCAGGATTTAAATGTGCAGCTCAAGGAGAGGTGAGAAAGCTGACTGTACTTTTGGCAAGGTACCACTTCTTCAAATTCCGTTTTTGTACTGCTTTTAGAAAATGTTTCAAAGTAATAGATGCCAAACATTTAGAGATGCAAAGAATCAGGGAAAAAAAATCACCCAGAATCCCACTAACCACATTTTCTTCTGGTGTAGGGAATTTTCCTTTTTCTCCTGAACTAAGACCATGCTCCAAAATTGAGGTCCCAGCCCCCCAGATCTGACCTTTCATGGTGAGCACTTCCTCCCAGTTACTTGCCACCGAAAGGTAATATGTCAGAGACACGCCGTGGGTTACTTCCTGCTCCTTTGATATTGGGGGCTGAAGTCACCACCACTTGTTTTCTGTTATAAATAACACTGAGAGGAACATCTTTGTGAGTAATTCTTGGTCTGTATTTGGGATTATTTCTGTAAATCAAATCTTTTAAAAGGTACTATGGAGTCAAAGACAAAACATTTGAAATCTCTCAAAAGGTGTTGTTTGCAAATACAGAGCACAACCTCACTTCTGAGTTAAAGTACCTGGAAGTGGCTTTCCTCTTTTATACTTTTAAACACCTGAGTTCCTGGAGATATGAAGTCATGCATTTGCTCTTTAATTCATAAATCATGGCTCCTGATTTCTCCCAGATGTGGTTTTATAATATGGAGAAAAGACCAGAAGTGAACAAATACAGATAGTTCTAGAATCATGGTCAGAAGGGCCCTGGGTGTTACCTAGCCTAACTTTGTCCTTTAGAACACAGAGGCCTGAGGAGGCTGGGTCACCCTTGCTCAAAGTCACTTTTGTCCTGGCCTGGGCTGTGTCAGGCCCTTCAGACCCCTCCCCATATCCACCCTGGACCAGAAGCTCAAGGGTCCCAGCCCCTGACACGGCCTCTCTCTTTCCTTTCCCTCACCTGACGGTCAGGCCATCAAGCCCTCCCCAGTGCCCAAGAAGGCTGGGGTCAGGAGGAGCCCAGGAAGATGTTGTCATCTGAGCCATGTTACACACCATGTGGAGCATTTCCCTTCTTTCTTGAACTTTTAGGGACATTCCAAGTGTCGTTTTATAATACCAAGGCCTCTTGGTTTTCTGTGAGGACCTAAACGCCAATGTGTTAAGGACCTGGGAATTTTTCTCCATCGGTCCAGCTGAGGATGTCCTGCACTGTGCTGAGGGGAAGAAGCCAAGCGGCTGCCCGGGCACCAGGCCTGATTCTAGGGCCTCTACAAGTGCTCCCACTTGATCCTCTTAAGCTGAATGAGACCAATCGCTATGCTCACCCCCATTTCACAGAGCAGGGCACTGAGACAGAGAAAGATCAAGCCTGTTGCCCACCATTGCATAAGGAAGAGAGCTCTGAGAGGTCAGGCTTGGGAGTCCACTCTTTCCTTACTTGGCCAGGGAGGAGAGTGACAAGTGGTGACTGGGGGAGGAATTAGACCCTGGGCAGCTGTCAGGATGCAGTTGGAAAGTCCACCAAGGAGTCCCAGGAGGGCAGCGTTAGCTGCCCACTGCACCTCTGGAGAAGGCTCTTGGTTGATGTCTGTGGCCTACATGGATGGGAAGACACACTCAGGGTTCTGGGTGAGAGGTACAGAGCACAGAGCGAGTGGGGGGTAGGCTAGGAAGATCCCCGAGGTATATGCTGGAGGAACCTGGTGTCACCTGTCTGGAGCTGGCATCTCATCCTTGGACTGAGCAAAGCTGTCAGGATTGAGCCCTGACACCAGACACTCAGGTTTGCATTTTAGAAAGACACCTCCGGTGGGTGTGTAGGACTGTCCCCTGCAGGTGGGGTTAGAATCTGGGGAGGACAAGCTAGGGAAGGCTTCTCAAAATAGCCCAGGGACAAGTGATGCAAGGGCTGTAGCCAAGGAAGAGGATTCCAAGGCCTTCTAGAACTGCATGATCCATCCGGTGTGGGTGGTGAGAGAGGGGGTGGGGATGAGGATGTCACCTCTTTCTGGCTAGGAGAAGCCAGTTTGGTGGCAGTAATCTGGATAGGCGATACATGTGGAGGAACAAGTTTTTGATATAAAGATGGGAAAATCAGATGAGAAGGGTGTAAGTTCCCAGAGGATTATCTACACAGGCAGCAGGAAGTGTGGACGGGAGCCCAGGAAGGAGGTTAGGGCTGGAAACACAGATTTGGAAGCCCCTGGAGGGGAAGGTGCCCTGGGAGGATTTGGAATAGACAAAGGAGAAGGTTAAGGACAAGAGCCAGGAGGTTCCATGTATGAGAGGGTTGGGGAGAGATGGCCAGGGAGGAGGCGGAGGGCAGGGGAGGGAGGGAGAAGCCTGCAGGGTGACCTGGTGTGGTGAGGTCAGGTGGGTGGAGAAGGTCTCAGGAGGGCCACCGAAGGGAGTCTGTCACAGGAGATGATGACACTGTGACACTGGGTGAGGACATTTTGTTCCAAAGATCATTAGTTAAGTGGACAGCCAGGGCAACACCCAGGCCAGAAAGGAGCAGGCAAAGCCATGGCTCTCCATCTTGGTCCCTTGGACCCACTGGGGGGCCCGGCTCCACCTGGAGGCTTCTGTTTAACTGACCTGGGGCGAGGCCTCTCATTACAGCCGGTTGTGGACCTCTGGCAGGAAGAGTTTTTAATTTTATTTTTTGTAAGATGGAAAAATCTCAGGCTCACTTCTAGGGTGAGGACAAGGAGTGGGTGGGGAGGAGAGAAGAAAATCCAGGATGAGGGGCAGCTCAGGAAGCTGGCGCCAGCAGGTGACAGCAGAACCCTGGAGGAGCAGAGAACTCTGGGGAGGAGGCAGTCATGGTGCGGGGAAGGTGGCCTGGGGCCCATCACCGTGGGCAGGAAAGGCAGAGCTTCTTTCTTTCTTTCTTTCTTTCTTTCTTTCTTTCTTTCTTTCTTTCTTTCTTTCTTTCTTTCTTTCTTTCTTTCCTTCTTTCCTTCTTTCTTCTTTTTGGTACTGAGGATCGAACCCATGGACACTCCACCACTGAGCAACATCCCCAGTCCTTTTTATTTTTTAACTTTGAGACGGGATCCCACTGAGTTGCCCAGGCTGGCCTTGAACTTGCAATCCTCCTGCCTCAGCCTGGAATTACGGGTGTGACCACTTACCTGGCTTAGAGGTTCGAAGGTTTTATGGCTTCTAGAGGTGAGCTGAACTTAGGAGCGTGGTGGGACGAGGCAAGGAAGCAAGTGGAGAAACGCAGGCTTTCACGTGGCAGCCTTTGGAGACTCAGAGGAAGACTGTGTACGGTGACTGGAAGCTGGGGTTGTCCTGGGGCTGAACTTGGGAGGGGTGTTTCTCAGGAACAGTGCACAGTCCCTTCAGGAAGAGTCTGGCTGGAGTTTCTCAGGGTAGGTGTGGCAGGAGAGAAGAGCTGTGGGGCCTGGGGGCATGGTGGCAGTGTGGCCACTGAGCCTGTAGAATTAGACCAGGGAGAACGAGACGGAGGGGCAGACGCTGGGCTGGCAGAGGTGGAGGACTGTGGTCAGAGAGGTTGGTAAGACTCAGAGGCTGAGATTTGGGTTGCAAACCAAGGTGACAGCTATCATGGGCAGAGTTGACAGAAGCTGCCAGAACCAGGCATGGAGTAGGAAGGACTCCCACCTGTGCCCAGGAGGGGAATGGAACAAGGAAAGAGGCAGGTAGGGGTTGATGGACCTCTGAGGTGCTCACCTGCCACCCTTGCCCCACAGACAGAAGGGGAACTTGGGAAGGCACTTTGGTCAGCTTTTCATCACTGTGACCAAAATACCTGACAAGAGCAGCTTGTTTGTGACTTGTTTGGGACTCAGTTTGTTTGGGACTCATGACTACAGAGGTCTCAGTCGATAGGTGGCCAACTCCATTGCTCTGAGCCCAAGGGGAAGCAGAACATCATGGCAGGAGGGTCCCGTGGAGAAAAGCTGCTCAGTTATGGTCAGGGAGCAGAGAGAAAGGAAGGTCCGCAGAGCAGAAGCACTCTCCAGGGCACGCCCCCGTGACCATCTCCTCCAGCCACATTCCTGTCCATTAATATTCGGATGGATGGATTATGTTACACTCTCACAATCCAATCATTTGATCTCCTGCATTAATACAGGAGCTCTGGGGGGACATCTCATATCTAAACCCTAACAGATGGTATTCATCAGGGAGTGACGTGACCAAGACACGGTTTTGGGGAGGCGAAGCTGGAAGTTCTTTGCAGTCTAGATTTTGTAAAATCTGACCCTGGGAAAAGCCAGGAGAGGGTTGGCTGCTATGGTGACCAGGTCACCACACCGGATAGGTAACAGGGCAACGGCCAGCATATCATTGGGGGGTTCTTCCTCCTGCCAAGGAAGGTATAAGGCACCCGAACACTTAAAGTCTCAAATAACGAGTGAAGAACAAAACACAAATAGTCAGAAATACATTTACAAAAGGCAGAGCCCCTGACAGGTATAGCCCACATGGGAGCTGGAACTAGACATAGGAAAGATGGCTCTGGTGGGTTGTTTGAGGGGGTACATCAAAGGCAGAGATAAGGTTTCAAGGGCCGAGTCCTGCTTCCTGGTGTCTTGCAGTCAGCAGGTTGATTGGCATCTTGGCAGGTCACACCCATCTCAGGTGCTGTGTGGGACATGGCAGAGCAGGATAGAAATTCACAATGTCACTGGGCAATTGACCAGAGAAAATGTCCACTGGTCATTCCCAGACACCAGATGTTTCTATCCACTAGGCTTCAATGCATGGTGACCTGCACATAACCCATGGATGGCTCGTGACAGGTAGATAGAACATTACAGGCCTGTCTGACTTCACATGCCATGTGTAAATTTGGCACAATGAAGATACAGACCACAGAGAGGCCAGCAGTTTAGCCCCTTCGCACTTGGAGCAAGAAACAGACCCAGGAATCATCTAGAAAATGAATATATACATTTTCTTTAAAATTCAAATCATATCATAAATCTGAGGGGAGAGCTCATTCTTGAAAGAATACTGTGATGAAAGGCAATCCTATTGAAACACAAGTCACCAAGACCCATTTTTTAAAAAATCAGTTTCATCAGTAGTCAGCTTTCCCTTACTGTGACAAAATGCCAGAGATAACCAACTTATAAGAAGGCAAGGTTTATTTGGGCTCATTTGGCCCTGTAACTCTAGGGCTGTGGTGGCACAGTGCATCATGGTGGGAGGGTATGGCAGTGGAGCTGCTCACCTCATGGTGGAAGGAGGAAGCCAGGGTCTCAGTATCTCCTTCAAGGGCACACCTAATGACTACTTCCATTAGGCCCCACTTGGCCCCACCTCGTCAATGTTCCACCACCTCCCAACAGCACCATGGCTGAAGAACAGCCCCCGGCACATGGGCCTCCAGGGACATTCAACACCCCAGCTGTAACAGGAGGGGTTTCCAGCCATGTCACTTTCCTAAAGTGGGACATTCCACAAATGACCCTCTGGGGAAGGGAAGCCCCAAATCTCGCCCACAGTGGGCTTGTCAACTGGCACAACTACCTTAGGAGACAGTAGAGCAGCATCAAGCAGAACCAAAACACACGCACAGCCTTTGCTCCCTGTGGGGTTTATCCTGTGAGTATCCGGGATGAAAACTGCAAGCGTTGAACATTGTGGATAGAACATTGTGTGTTATGCCATGGATAGTGTGTGTCTTTAAAAGAATGTGTCAGACAGTAAAAGAGATTAGAAATCCTATGAAGAGAGAAAAAAAAAAAAAGGTGCACAAGATGCTGAGAGAGAGAGAGAGAGAGGTCTCAGTCGATAGGTGGCCAACTCCATTGCTCTGAGTCCAAGGGAAGCAGAACATCATGGCAGGAGGGTCCAGTGGAAAAAAGCTGAGAGAAGAGAAAGAAAGAGAGACCTTGCAAAAATAGGGTGGTGCGTATGTCGAGAGTTTTGAGAGACTACACAAGACACTGGCCCTGGAGAAACAGGAGTGAGTTCTAGGCCTGCAGAAAGCCCTTTGGTGTTGGTTGGATTTCTACATTGAGCCTGTATTGTTTTTCAGCTAGAAAAAAAAAAGGATAAAAGAAAAAAGCGCTGGTCTCTTTCTTAGGGATGTTGAGAGACGTCTGATGGGGTGGGAAGGGCACAGTCCTGGGGACAGTTAGGCACCCCAGAACCAAGCTCTTCCCGCAGGATTTTACATAGGCCATTCTCAACCCCACTGCCTTTTTCTCTATTTAATTGTTATAAAAGTAGTTTGTGGTCAGTAAAGGAGATCTTGGAAAGTAGAGGAAGAAACCTTGGCTCACAGGTATGCCACCCAGTTCTGCGTCCGCATGGCACTTTTCTGGGATAGTTTTTACATAGTTGGAATCGTGATGTATCCCTATCGGTTTCCTGATTCCTTTTCACTTTACATTATATTACAAATATTTTCCTGTGTCTTTTACAATCTTAACAAAAGACAATTGCTCTCTCTTATCTAGTTCCTTCTGAAGGGGACCCTAATTCTTGTCACCGCTCAAGCTTGTTGGATTTGCCATCATCATCAGGCAAAGGGCGGAGCCCCTCATTGCCAGGCTTTTGGTATTCACAGATGCCGTTGAGCACAATTTTGGACTCCGTGGGCCCTTGACGCCCTTGGGAAATCGCCTGGGTTTCTGTTGGCACTTTCCTTGGAAAGTGACCCACTGGTCTGGGATGACGGGTGAATTCATTCATGAATGGAGGCCAGAGTTCAGGGTGCCCCCTAGTGGCCTGGAGCCTCAGGCTCAGAGCCTGGCCTAGGGCACGTTTAGAGAAGGCAGTCCTCCTTCACACCAGGGCTGGGACATCTGACGCTGGCTGGCTGCCTGCTGGAGCCCGCCAAGGCTCTGCCCTCCAGCTACTGGTCAAGCGGACCGCCTCCCTCATCCTAAGCACCCACCCACCCAGAGCAAGGCATGACCTCATGTCCTTGAACATAGCCGTCATCAGCCATTCTCAGACATACAAACTGAAATCGAGAGATGTCAAATCTTATTAGTGGCAAAGCTGGGATTCAGATCCTGGTCTTGCTCCCGTGAGTGTGATTCAGCGTCTGATTTGTAGCTCTGGAATACAGTTCTCAGAGTTACAGAGGCAGAAAAGGTCGATGGTACTGTGAATGGAGACCTCACCTCCCCGTCCTCCCCAAGCCCCAGGAAGCCAGGGAGCCAAGGGCCTGTGGGAAAAGTAGCCCAATGTTCCAAGGACTATTAAAACCAGCTCTGCAAGTCTGGATGGAATCTGAGCATGCAGGAGCCTCGGTGGGTCCAGAAAGGCCCACTCTGGAGGTGTCAGTAGCAGAAATGGAAGTAGAATGGGAAGGCAGGCAGGGCCAGGAGCCCTCTCGGAACTCAGGGAGCAACTGGGAGGGAACGCTGGGGAGAGGGGTGCTGGATGGGGGACAGAAACAGGGCTGGGTAGAGGAGAGACAGATGGGGAAAGCTGGGTCAGGGAGGCCAGGGAGCGAGAGGGAGCTGGAGAGGGGATCCTTCCTTCCTGACCAACAATCAGGAGCGCGATCGCCCTTGGTCTGGAGGTGCCCCAGCTCTGCAGGACTCCTCCAGGAGGGCAGTCAGCTTCACCCAGGCAGGGGCTGGGGCACTCCCACTCCTCGTAAGTGTCCCTGGCCTTTGACTTGGGAGAGGCTGACAGGGCAGGGGAGAGCTGGGCATCTGCTCCTGTCTCTGGCTGGTTTTCCCTGACGGTCTTCTGGATGGAAGGAAGTGGGGGCCTGGGTGCTGCCCCCCTGCCCCAGCTGGGCTCCCAGCATTGGGAACAGGATACCTGATTAGAGCAGGCTCCCTGCGAGTGTCCACCTTCCTCTTCTCCAATGCAACAGAACTTTTTATCAGGTCCAGGGCGAGGGAAGTTCACTCCTGTTTCCCCAGCCAGTGAGCAGCTGCTCAACGTCACAGTCTAGTACTGGCTCCTCTGTTCTCCAGAACAAAAAGCCACATGTGGCTTGCAGAAGGGGTGTGTTCTGAGCACTGTGGCGTCAGGCAATCTTGTCATTGTGCAAATGTGGCAGGATGAACTTACGCAGACGTGGACAGGTTAGCCTCTTGTACACCTAGGCTGTGTGGTCTAGCTTGTGGTTCTTACGGCCATGAGGAACCTAACCACAGGAGACTGAATCAAGCACAAGAGAAAATAATGCTGTGAAAATAACATACTGCATATGAGGCTGCAGCTGGCGCAACACAAAAAGTCGTCCTATAGTAAATAATGATAAAATGCACAACATAGATACCTAAGCCATTTATAGTTGGTTTTTAATCATCGTCCAGTATTCTGTCCTGTACATAATTGTATTGCTACACTTTTATATGATGGGCAGTGCAGGAGATTTGGTGCCCCCAGCATTCCCATAAACACATTTGTAGTGCATGCACTGTGACCATAGGAGAGCTACAATGTCATCAGGCGGTAGGAACTGGCAGCTCCAATATACTCCGTGAGACTGCTATTGTACGTGTGGCCCATTCTCATTGAAGCCCAGAGCCTTCAAATACTTCAAGCACACACTGCTGGTGTCCTACAGGAGCAGAAAGAAGTCCTGGCCATCTCAGCTCCTCTCCCAAGATGCCCTCTGAATTGCCTTTCAAGAGTTTGCTCCTTGTCGATAACGCTCCTTACAGCCTCCTCTTGGTGATGATCCTCATCCCCAAATCAAAATTCCCCTCCAGACAACCATCCCTTTGATCCAACCAATGGATCAAGGAGTCATAGCAGCTTTTAAGGCCTGCTACCTGGGGAGGTAGCAAGGGTCCAGGTCATTGCTGCAACTGAGGAGAACTAAGACTCTGAGGCAGTTCTTGAAGGATTACGTCCATGGCTTCACCAAGAGCCTTGCTGGGCTTGCTGTGATGTCACCAGGAGGGGACAGATGGCACCTGGAAGAAGACACTCAAGAGGTTCATCCATGACTCCAAACGATTTGCCAAGCTGAAAGGTGCAGAACTCAGCCATAGGGCTGGGGCCGAGATGAAGCAACTTCACCCTGGGTGTGACAAGGAGGGCATTAGGAGCTCCGAGAGGTGGCTTCTGAGGAACGGACCAATGGGAAGTTGGAACTGGAGCAGGAACACACCGCTGGAGAAGAGCGAGGGTCAGAAAACCGTAGGCGCAGCAGAAGCCTCCAAGAGGATTCGTGGCGAAGGGTTAGCAGAAGCTTTGGCGGTCCCCAACAAGCTCCTTAAAAGGCTTTAAGTCATGAGGAACGTTCACAGCCCATTATCTGCCTACAAGCCAATCCACAACGAAAAAATAAAAACTACTAAGGACTTATTTCTGAAAAGAGTCACCTTCTCAGGAAGAACCTCAAATTAGTCCCTCAGGAGGGATTGCAGGAGAGACCTTGTTATCACAGGAGAAGATGGCTCTGTGTGTGTCGCTACCTTGAAGACCTCCCGGTGGGACAGGACACAGGGGTGGAGGGCGCTAATGTTGACGATCCTCGCCTGTGTGGGCCTAGGCCAATGTGTGTGTTGGTGTCTTCATTTTTAACAGCAGCAAAAACAAAGCTTAAAAAGAAAAAAAAATGATTTAAAAACTTAGCCGGGCATGATGGCTCATACCTGTAATCCCAGTGGCTCAGAAGGCTGAGGCAGAAGGATTGCAAGTTCAAAGCCAGCAATTTAGTGAGGCCCTAAGCCACTTAGCAAGACCCTGTCTCAAAATAAAACATAAAACAGGCTGCAGATGTGGCTCAGTGGTTAAGCACCCCTCGATTCATTCCCCAGTACCCCCCCCAAAAAAAATTAAAAACAAAAAATATTATTGAATAAGAATATAGGGCTGGGGATATGGCTCAAGCAGCAGCATGCTTGCCTGGCATGTGAGGGACTCTGGGTTCGATCCTCAGCACCACATAAAAGTAAAATAAAGATTTTGTGTCCACTGAAAACTAAAAAATAAATATTAAAAAAAATTCTCTCTCTCTCTTTTAAAAAAAAGAATATAAAGAAAGAAGATGTTTTGTATAGTGTGTTTTAAGTGTTATTACAGAAGATTAAAAAGTTTATGAAAATTAAAGTTTATAAAGTAAAAAGTTATATAAACCAAAGCTCATTTATTTTCTTTTATTATTAAAGAAAGAAAAATTGTTGAATAGATATAGTGTTGCTTATGCCACAGGGTCTTAGAGTCTGCCACGGTGCCAGTCACGCCTGGGCCTCAGGTTCACGCCCTGACCAGCTGCCAGGGCTGCAGCTCCATCATGCTAAGTGCTCAGCAGAGGTGTGTGCCAATTTTCTTTCTTTTTTTTTTTTTATCAAACATAAGCTACACCTGTCCTGTGTTTAGGAATG
The DNA here is from genome assembly GCF_001458135.2 of Marmota marmota marmota. NCBI lineage: Eukaryota > Metazoa > Chordata > Mammalia > Rodentia > Sciuridae > Marmota > Marmota marmota. The sequence goes on from NW_026000005.1 coordinate 47,695,348, forward strand.
TTTGGATATACAAATATCTTTGGGTCGCATTTGCCTACTGTATTCAGTACAGAGCATGCTGCTCAGGCTTGCTGCCGCGGAGCTGAAGGCTGTTCCATACAGCACAGGTGTGTGGCAGGCTACACCCTCTGGTCAGCGTAAGTCCACCCTATGATGTTCACACAATGGCAAAATAGCCTAACACACTTCTTAGAGCAGCTCCCTATACTCAGCAATGCATGCCTGAATCTACATATAGCAATAGATGTGGCTCTAGATCTCTGTCTCTATTATATCTATTAGACAGATAGTGTGTTAGTCAGTTCTGAACTGCTGTGAACAAAATACCGGATGAGAACAAATTAGAAAGCCAGCCTCAGCAAAAGTGAGGCGCTAGGCAACTCAGTAAGACCCCGTCTCTAAATAAAATACAAAATAGGACTGGGGATGTGGCTCAGTGGTTGAGTGCCCCTGAGTTCAATCCCGGGTACCCCTACTCAAAAGAAAAGAATAGATTAGAGGAGGAAAAGTTCATTTGGGGCTCAAATGTTTCAGAGGTTCAGTCCATGGTAGACTGTCTCCATTGCTCTGGGCCCAAGTGAGGCAGAACATCATGGCAGAAGGGTCTGGTGGAGGTCACTGCTCAGCTCATGGAAGGCAAGAAGCAGAGAGAGAGTGGGACGTGTCAGGGACAAAATATATAATTCCCAAGGCACTCCCCCAGTGACCCACTTCCTCCAGCCACGCTCCGCTGCCTATAGGTACTATCTAGTAATCCACTCAGATTATTAATCCACCAAATGGATTAGTCCATGGATTAGGTTACAGCTCTCACAATCTAATCATTTCACCTTCCGTGTAGACACAGGAGTTTTGAGGTGACACCTCATGTCTAAACCATAACAGATAGTCAGCTAGATAGTGTAAATTTATTTTAAGGAATTAGTTCATGTGATTGTGGAGACTGGCAAGTCCCAAATCAGCAAGGCAGGCAGGCTGGACACCCAGGCAAGGAAGGACACTACGGGTGAGTCTGAGGGCAAACCAGCAAGTTCCCTCTTCGGAAGTCAGTCTTTTTCTGTTATGTCTTTCAACTGATTGGATAAGGCCAACCTGCAATATGGAGGAAGGCATTCACTTTATTCAAAGTCTACTGATTTGAATGTTAATCTTACCTTTGAAAAAAATACCTTCATAGACATCTAGAAGAACATCTGACCAAACATCTGGGTACCGTGGCCAGGCAAGTCGACACAGTCACCTGCATAGCCCTTTGCTGCTGGTGGCGGAGAGCACTGGGAGACACCTGTCAATGTGGCTCAGGCTGGAGGGGAGTGGGAAGCCCTGGGCACCCCAGGGGCCTCTATGAACACAAGAGGAGAAGGGAAGCATGAAGTTTACCACCTAGATATGTTGTCCAGTCACATGTGGAGCGACCTCTGCCTCCTTGTTCTCCCCTCAGTCCTGTCCCTACAGATGGAACTTTATGGTCCCTCTCCTGGCTTGACCCCTTCTCATACCCTGAATCCTATTCTGCTTCTTGTCCATGTTAGAAGGACCCTGGGGCAAGTAGCTTGACGGTGTCCCCGTAGTACCCCTCTCCTAGCCGGTGTTGGCCTGTGCTGGGCTCAAGGGCAGTCTAGAGCCTGTTCCAGGACCTGCCCGTGGGAGGCTTCACATGCAGAATCTGGGAAAGCTTGGTGTCTTCCAGGAGGCTCCCCTTCAACTCAGCCCTGACAGTTCTTCCCAGAGCTTCCAGAGCTGGCCAAGTGCCCCTGACCAGGGGCCTGCCAGACCACCCTGATGCCAGGCACTGACCTGACTTTCCAGAAAATGTCCAAGCCTTCCTCCCATGCCAGGGACCGACCAAGGCTAGTGGTGCCATTGGGTGGGCTGCCCTAGCCTGGCGATGGGCCCACATGTGTCCTGACCTCACTTATCTCCCTCTGCAGCTTTCAAACCTCTGCCCCACATGTGGGGTTGACTAGATGCCCAAGGAGCACAGAGTCTCACACCCATGAAATCATTCTGGGGCCTACAGCTGGATGTAGCTCCCAGGAACTGCTGAGCAACCCCGAGCACGGAGGGCAGCAGGAAAGGTAGCAGGGGTTCTTTACCCTCTACACCCTCCCTGCCAACAGCATGCAGGCTGCCACTCTACTGCTCTGGAGGCCCCTGTCCAGGTGTTAGTCATCTCCTCCAGTAGTTTTTGGAAACATTGCTGCACAACCCCTGCAGGCTCTCCCAATCAGCATCACCTCCCACCTCCCATCCACACCAGGTGCAGGTAAACATTTCTGGAGAATGGGGCTGCTGTCATCATAGAAATACAGGAATGTGGCAATTGTGACATTCATGCTCCCCTGACTTTTAAGGCCCAGTCTGTCTGTGCTCCTCGATGTTGATGCTATAAAATTCAGAAAATGAGCTACGGCTTACATTTCCTCACCCACTCTGGGTAAGACATGAACTGGGGTCATTGACGAAGGAAAGGAATGACCTGAGAGGGGACTACCGGAAGTGGTATTCGTGGGTGGCCCAACAAAAGGAGTGGTGATATGAGTAATGACGTGACCAGCATGGTGCTGGGGAAGCACAGAGGCCAGAAGAGCTCTGTGGGCTCGGTGTGAACAGGCTCTGCAGAGCCACACAGTGCTGCAGATTGCAGAGCTGCTGCCCTGAGCCCCGGCCAGGCACGAAACCAAAGGAGGGGTGCTCTGGACAATAAAACCCAGAGGAGCTGATTTCTGGATCCAAATGGGAACAGAAAGCAGGGACATCAAGAAGGCCCTCCATGTGCACCAGTTGGATATCAAGTATAGGCGTGATTAGCTCCTCTCTGGCCATTCATCTAAATCTTGATTGACAAATATTCATGGTTCCAGAAATTTTAGAACACTTTCTCATCAGATTCTTTATATAGACACGAACGTTGCAAAAACTATTTCCCCAGGCTCCGCCCACCTTAAGGGCCACTCTGATCTAGATGCTGGGGTGGTTTGAACTGGGGGCTGAAGGCAGGGGGGTGAGGAAGTTGACCATGTTAGATGGCTCAGGCAATTGGGTGGGAAAGGAAGTGAAGAGGGATGGACCTTAAAAATTAGGAAAGTGTGAATGTCACCTGTGTGTCACATGTGTCACGCTTGCATCTGGTGAGCTTGCTGAGTTGAAAGGCAAAGAAAGTGGGATGACAGTGTGAGGGGCAGGGCAGGAAGCTGGGCATGGAGGGAAGGCATCTACGTGTGGCACTGCCTTGTGGCGGGATCTCTAGAGGTGAGCCGGGCAAGGCCCAAGGGGCCAAGACTGCAGGTGGAGCCTCCTACTGGACCTCGGAGGTTGTGGGAGTCATTGGGGAAGTGAAGGGACGTGTGCAAGGACACATGAGGGGCACTTGGAATGAGCAGAAATTTCCTAGGAGAGAGCCATGAGGTGTGGGGTGGAAATGCCGTAGGGGAACAGAGGGCCTCCCCAGGGCCGCGGTAGAGCCAGAGGCCACAGGGCCAAGTTGGTGAGGGAAGGCCAGAGTGAGGCCAGCTCTGACCTCTGCCGTGTCCCTGTGCCTGGCCCAGGGCCTGGCCAGAGTACTTTTCTGGCTCTCAGACTCGTCTGTTGTGAGTGGGCTGGAGGTGGGAGACTCGGGGCTCCTAGTCTGGAACAACCACAGCACAGCTCGCCACAGGCCCTGGCTCAGGAGCTCCTTTCAGAGCTGAGCCCTCAAGTCAGAGAAGAGGAAAATGAGGCTGAGAGTGACAAGAAGCTCCACCAGCCTCTTCCAGCTTGAATATAGGGGGCTGCCAGGCTGAGGCCCATGGAGGGGGTCTGTTGTTATGTCCCGGGTCTGGGGTGGGAGTGAGGCCACCGTTTGTGTAATAGGTCAGCATTTGCCCCTGCACCCTTGGTTAGCCTGACCCAAGGACTGAAGGCACTCAGCTCTGGGCCCTAGGGAAAGTGTCCACCTCAGAGCCCTCAGAAACCTGCTGGTACTGAATGGTGACCCACAGAGGCAGCTACCCTGTGGCTATGCCCACTGCGAAGTATGCACCATCTGATGGGCCACCCTGGACTCTACTGTGATGCCAGAGTCAGAAGGAGTATCGTCCCTGGCCCAGTGGCCAGCTAGCCCCATGAGAAGCCCGGAGGGGAAACCCTGCCTGCACTGGACCTGTGGACAGTCCATGCCCTGAGCCCTCCAGGCTCCCTGTGGGTCTTCACGCCAGGTGCAGTCACCAGGGCAGCATAGCCCTTGGAGAATGGGTCACCTCCAGGGACCGAGGGCAACAGAGTCACAGGACTATCCCTGGGCCCTCAGAGTCCTCGGCACTGGGAGCCAACATTCTCCCAACACCCAGGTATAGGTGTCCCGATGCTTATGAGTCTCCAGTGGGCAGGGACCAGGTTTGACTCTATGTCTCCATTTTGCTCATTTTAGGGTCAGGCCTCAGTCCAAGTCCAGAAACTCTGCCCTTTGGGTATGTTGGAGGGTGGGCAGGGAGGTGAAAAGCCCAAGGGTAGACCGGGAGGTTCAGGGATCTGACCAGGGCACGACCATCCCACGTGGGCAGCAGCACAGGCCTCGGTATGGCTGCTGCGTTGGCCCGTCCACAACCACTAGGCCACACTCCTTTAGAAGCAGCCAGGGATGCGCTGAGCTGAAGGAACGGCTACTTCCCCCACGCAGGACTGTCGCTGATTCTGGGTGCATCTGGAAGCTGAGTCCCATGACGGGGAAAGACAAGGGCCAGAGAGGGAGAAGGAGGGGCTGCAGACCGTGGCTGGACGGGTGTGAAGGTGGACGACGGGGCCTCTCTCTCTCTCTGTCGGTTTCTGCAATGAGGAAGTTCTTTGCAGCTCAGTTTCCTTTCCCTCACTGAGTGCTTGAAACAGGAAGTTAGTCAGTTAAGCTGGTGGCAGCAACAGAGGCGACTGAGAGGGGACGGTGGCAGGTCTGAGCACAGGGCCCTCAGTCGCCCTCGGTGGTGTGTTAGTCCTGGGGGTGGAGGCCGGCCCGCCCGGAGGCCCACACCCGCCATGGTCCCCGCCTGGAACCATGGCAACATCACCCGCTCCAAGGCGGAGGAGCTGCTCTCCAGGGCGGGCAAGGACGGGAGCTTCCTCGTGCGTGCCAGCGAGTCCATCCCCCGGGCGTTCGCACTGTGCGTGCTGTGAGTATGCCACCCTCTTCCCGGGTCCTCGGCGGGCACAGAGACCCGAGGGGTGACTTTGGAAGGCGAAGCTAGCCGGGGGCTGGCCCTGGATGGGTTGTTCTCCCATTGCAGGAAGGAGTGGCCTGTCTGGCACGCTGCCGTCCAGTTTGTGGGGTGGTCCAGCCGAGGCCCACCTGGGCTTGGCCTTGGAGTTCAGGGAGCCCGTCTGGCGGCAAGGTCGGCAGTGCTGGAACTCTCAGAGCCACTCTGCGCCGGGTCCCACGACTCAGCTGCCCATGAACTGTGGTGCTGGGGACGTCCTCGGGCTCCAGAGGCAGGAGAAGGGGGTCTGGGTTCTTTGAGCCAAGAACTCGGGGCTCCGTGGTAGTGGGTGTTAGGCAGCAGTTCACCAGCTAGGTGTGAGTCCAAGAGGCCCAGCTCAGAAGCCCTCCTGCACCCAAGCAGTGGGTCTGAAGGGAGCTGCCATCTGGGGAGCCGAGAGCCTGGGTGGGTTTCAGTTCACCCAGCAGTGACGTTTTGTCCCCAAGAGGAGAGGAGGTCACCCTCATCCCAGCAAATCGCTCCTCTCACGTGAACCCTCTCTTCTTCCCTGGCACTCAGCTGTGTCCCCACCCATTTGGTCAACACCCCCAACAGCTCACTGCCCCCCACCCTTCCCCCCGTCTGGCTTGTGCTGTGGCTGAAAGTGCCAGTTGTCCTGACAAGAGAGCAACCACTTGCTGAAAGTTCCTTTTTAACAACCCCTTCTTGCCCGATGTCCAAGGGAGGCCCTCGCCCCTGCAGCGCTGTGGTCTAACCACGTCCCCCTCTTGGGCCGCAGGCAGTGCCAGGGTGCAGTCAGGAAGGGTGTGTCCACCCAAACACTTCAGGTAGCATCCCTGGGCCAGCAGGAAGGCCCCCTCAAGCAGCTAGAGCCTGCCTGCCTCCAGGCAGGGGGAAGTGGGTGACTGACCACAGCCCTGTTCTGAGCCCTGCTCACGCGGGGACCTGCTGTGCTCAGCGTTTACTGGCTGGTGTCATCCTCAAGACAACTGAAGTGCAGGCCCTCTGCCCTGCAGATGGGGAAACTGAGGTCCGGGCAGGTTAAGTGAGTGGTGACAGTTACCCAAGATCATCTACGCCCAGAGACTGCAGCTAGACCACCAGACTGTGCTGCCACCCTTCCGGCCCCCAGCTGGACATGAGACCAGCCCAGGCTCACAGCCACCCTGCCCTGTTGGGTCGGCAGTCAGCAGCTGCCCCTCTGAAGGCTGACTGCCCGCCCCCCACCCCCACACTTCAGAAGGTCGCAGCAGCCAGGACCTCCAGATGGCACTGCCCTATAGGGACTCACCAATGAAGGGGCCTTAGAAATGACTGAGCTTGGCCTGACTCTGTGGGCCCATGTGACACCCTTGGCCAAAAGTGACTGTTCGGTGTTGGCTATGTCCCCAACATACAGGCCATCTCATTATGCTTCACATTAGTCCTGTGACCGCCCCCCCCCCAGGAGTATGCTTAGGTTGCAGGGGTGGAACCTCAGTCTCTCTGACTCTAAGCCATGAGCATCTTAAAGTCTAGGTGGCAGCAAGTGGACCCAGAGCCCAAGAGGCCTCCAAGAGCCTCTAGGTCGGGGGCCCCTGACTCGAAGGGGACAGACTGCTCAGAGAGGTTGAGCCAGAGGTTGGCCGTGCTGGCAGCGAGGATCCAGGCCTAGGTCCTGTGGTGCTACCCCTGCTTCTCCTCCCTCAGAGTCAAGGCCCTGAGCAGAGGCACCTTAAGGAGGTGCCCATGGTGCCACCTAACGATGCCACCACCTATTAACCCCAGCCTGGACAGCTCCTCAGTCTCCCTGGCCCTCATCCCAAGCTCAGGGCTCCCCTCTCTGCTCTGCTCTGTCAGGGAAGCCACTGTGGGCTGTGGGTAGACATAGGCCAGCAAGCCTTCCAACCCTGAGAAACCCTGTAGGACTCTCACCCTTGATTTTGCCAATTAAGGAAACTTGAAAGTCAGGCACAGTGGCACATGCCTGTAATCCCTGTGGTTTGGGAGGCTGAGACAGGAGGATCACCTCAGCAACTCATCAAGGCACTAAGGACTTAACAAGACTCTGTCTCAAAATAAAACATAAAAGGGGGC
>NW_026000005.1:47702630-47813843 GCF_001458135.2 Marmota marmota marmota
CTGTCTCAAAATAAAACATAAAAGGGGGGGGGGGGCTGGGAGTGATATTGTCAAATTATATTGCTATATTGGTGCATGTATGAATCTGTAACAACAAATTCCATCAAATATGTACAACTATAATGCCACCCATTAAAAATTGTGGAGGAAAAAGGAGGAGGTGCTGGGGATGTGGCTCCGTGGTTAAGCAACCCTGAGTTCAATCCCTAGTGCCAAAAATAAAAAATAAATAAATAGACTTGAAAACCAAAACTAAATAAATAAGTAAATGACAACTGTCATCTTCCACCACCTCAGTGTATGACATGAAGCAACTTTAAACATCAAAAAGGCAGGAAGGACATACTCTTTTAATTTTTTTTTCTTTTTTTTTTAAATTTTAAGCCAGTCCTTTTAAAGCAGAGACTTAACTTCCTGAAAAACAAACTACATCCTTATTTTTCCCTGATCCCTGGGGACTGGTGGAAGCCTGGCCCCTCACTATCCTGGTCCCTAACCAATGACAGGGACCTCCACTGAGGCCCAGGCAGGAGCCACAGGGCAGAGATGGGGTACAGGGTAGCTGGGCTTTCCTTGTTTGCAGAAGTAATGGTCTGTGCACCCAGCTGTCGTCCTGGCTTCCAGCCAGGCTGTGGGGACCCAGGTCATACCCTACTTTCAAAGTGAACCACAGCCAAGCACAGTGGCACACGCCTGTAATCCCAGTGACTCAGGAGATGGAGGCAAGAGGATCCCATGTTCGAGGCCAGCCTCACAACTTATTGGGACACTGTATTGAGATTTAAATTTTTTAAAGTGAGCCAGAACTGCAGAAGGAAGCCACAGATACTCACTTTTTTGCTCTGGAAATGTCTATGTCGAGAAGGACCACATGTCCCACCACCAGGGCACCCAGGCCTCCTCCTGCCTGGGCCCCAGCAAGCTTCTCCCTGGCCCCTCTGATGAGTGAGAGGGCAGCTTAGGACCTCCGCCTGCTGGGTTCGGTGTGTTTGGGCTCCAGGCCCGGAGGGCAGCCTTGCCGGAAGAGCCTCCATGCTTAGGAGAGAGGGTGGGATTTGACCAAGATGGAACTTAGGGATGCGGGGAGACACCGAAAGACAAGATGGCAGTTCAGTGCTACGCCTGTGGCTTAGGAGCGCACATTCACCTGGTGCCCTTTATTTCCTTAAAGGGGTCAGCCCTGTCACCTACCCAGGAGGAAGAACTTTGGCCTCCCCTCTGCTGCTCAGAAAGTCCTGCTTTAGTGGGAGCCTGCGTTGCTCCTTGGGTCCCAGAGGACTGGCACAGGGAGACCTGGCAGAGGTCCAACCCTGCAGTCTTGTGAAAGGGGCTTGGAGCGTGAGGGGTGGCAGGCTCTTCCGGTGGGGCCTGTGTCTCCCTCACTGGTCCCACCCACGGTCAGCCCTACTCCAGGGAGTCTGGGAGCCCTGGAGAGGAGGGGCCATGGCCTATCGTGGAGGGAGGACTTTAAGAGGCCATCCCTTTTGTGACCTTCTTTATAATGTCGGGGCCAGCACACCTATCAAGCACCTTCAGGGATGGGGCTCCACCAGTGCAGGGCCCATGGGCAGCAGGGTGACCTCCTCTTGCCCAGGCTGCTCAGATGGAGCTGGAACAGTGGCCCAGTATTGTCACAGTGCAATCTCTCCTCCCTGAAAAAGCAACCAGGGCCCAGAGTGAGCCCACGTTCAACCAGGTCAGTTGGCTACTGTCCATTTGGAGCTGCCCATTTGGCCGTACGAAGAACCACTCAGGAAAGAGTCGTCCTCCCTCACGGGGAAGGAAAGCCACGTGGCTGGCTTTGGCTCTGAATCCAGCGCCTGCTCCAGCCAGCTGAGGCGGGGAAGCCCTGGGGTTTCCCTCAGCACATGGCCTTCCACAGGCCACTCAGGCATGACAACAGGGTGAGCTTCCTCCTGGGGACAAACTACCAGATAGCCTTGGACTTGGTGGCTTTGTCAGCACAGCAGGAAAGACAAAAAAGCTCAGAAGGACATTCATCGCCAGAATGCTATTTGGGGAAGCGTTCTCCTTGTTTGGAAGAGTGTGGAAAGGCCCTGGAGCCAGCAGACCCCAAACCTGCCCTGCTAACGCGTGGCGAGGCCCTCTCTGTGTGCCACAGAAGACTGGTGGGGCTTACCTTGGGCCAGGGACCGTTGCAGGCTCTTCATGTGCACTAGCTCATTTAACACCCTCAGGACCTTCAGAGGAAGTAGTGCAATGCCCACCCAAGAGATGGGAAACCGCTGCACCGAGAGGTCCTGGGACGAGGTGGGTTGACAGGACTCATAAATGTCAGGGCCAGGACTTGCATCCCGCTGTTCTGGGGAGAAAGACAGAGGAGCCTGGCAGGTGGAGAGACGGGTGGGGCGAGGGGAGAGAGAAGGCCTGGAGAACCATAGAGTGGGGACTTGAGGGGACAGAAGTGTCCAGCAGAGGTGCTGAGCCATGACCTGTGGTGTGAGTGGGTGTGCAGCTATCTCCCTTCCTCCAGTCTCCTCCAAGCCTTTCATAAAATTGACATGCTCATTAATTACTTTTGTGAAAATGCAACAAGGCGCAGTTCCGCGTGGGGTATGTGCAGCAAGTGGGAAGAAAGGCTGGCACAGAAGGAACCAGGGCTAGAGACCCTGGGGCTCCTGAAATCTGTTTACATAAGAAAAAAGGCCAAAAGGCTTTGTCTGCAAATGGCTCTTCTGAGTTTTATTTCTGCGTGCCTAACCAGGAGGGAGCTATATGCCAATGAAGGCCTATGTACTCCACTCAATTGAATCATCCCTGTGAAGTGACTCAGAACAACCCTGTTACGATCGAGTGGCTCCAGGTGCTCTGTGCCCATGCCCAGCAGCACCCCAGAGCAATTCTTCTAGGTGGGAGTAGGCGCTGGCGTGTTTTACACATTTGCCTGCCTGGTGGGTTAAATCACCTGTGCACAGACACCAATAGTTCATTTTGCTTGAATGATTCCATTTCCCTGGGGCATGAAGCCCTGCATCATAATGAAAGGTGGTCCTCCTAGCCAGACCTTCCTGTCCCCGAGACAGAGTGACAGGAGCTCTGTATTCCTTCTAGTTCATGCCAAGCCATGCAGTCCTGAGGAGCAAAGGCTCTGGAGTTGCCTAAATCTGATGAGACAGTATTTCCATAATTCTCCCCCCCCCTTTTTTTGTACTGGGAATTAAACCCAGGGGTCTCTCAACCACTGAGCCATATCCCCAGCTTCTTTTTTATATTTTATTTGGGGACATGGTCTCATTAAGTTGCTTAGGGCCTCACTAAATTGCTGAGACTGGCTTTGAACTTGCAATCCCCATGCCTCAGGCTCACTTGTTGCTGGGATTACAGGCATGAGCCATCGCACCCAGCAGTATTTGCACAACTCTGAGCTTCCTGACAAGCTAGTATCCTCACAGTGAACTCATTGGGTTAGATTCTTAAATGAAGATATAATTCACATACCGGAAAACGACCCTTCCCACACTAGCATGCAATGCAGTGCGCCTTGTTGCATTTTAGCTTTTTAGATTGTGTTGTGCCACCAACACAATCATCCAACTTCAGAACATTCTTACTACTCAAAAAGAATCCCTGCGCCCATTAGCAGTCATTCCCCTCCCACTCCCTCAACCCCTGGAAACAGCTAATCTACTTTCTGCCTGTACAGATTTGCCTATTCTGGGCACTTTATACATATTGAATTATATAATGTGTGGCCTTTGGTCTCTGGACCTGCTCACTTGGCGTAATGCTTTGAAGTTCCTCTTGTAGCACAAATCAGTCCTGTGGCTAACAATCCATGGTGCGGATGTACCATGTTTTATTTCTCCATTCATCAGTCTAGAGATGTCTGGTTTGTTTGCACTTTTGGGCTACGGTGAATCATGCTGCTATGAACATTCATGGACAGTTTTCTGTGTGGATGTGCATTTGCATCAGCCTTGGGCCAGTGCCCAGGAGTGGAGTTGCTGGGTCCGGTGGTGGTTTGGGGTTTGACGCTTTGAGGCGCTGCTGGACTGTTTTCCACAACTGCTCCACTTGACATTCTCACCAGCCACGGGTGAGGCTGTTTCTCCACATCCTCCCCAGCACTTGTTTTTATCTCTCCTTTTGGTTATTGCCATCGTAGTGGGCATGAGGTGGCAAGTTATTGTGGTTTTAATTTGCATTTCCATAATTAATGATGCTGAGCATCTTTTTGTGTGTATTGGCCATGTGTATCTTACTTGGAGAAATGTTGATTCATATTCTTTGCACCTTGAGAAATGGAGGTATTTGTCTTTCTGCTGTCATTTTGTTAGGCTATCGAGAGGACAGGGTGGGATGATGTGGGCAACACCACGGCTGGGCACATGGCAGGCACCCACTGAATACTTTGCATCTATAAAAATACGGTTAGGCATGATTTTTTATGAAATAAAAATTGAGGAATGTCATCTCAGAATCAGAGAAGTAGAGGATCCATTTGTGAAGAACGTTCCACAGCAGGAGAGAGGAGAAGTGGCCAAGCGTCACTTCTGGGACTTCCTGGAGGCCTCCGGGAGACTCTGAGCTGTCGTGTGGGGCCTCCTCAGAGGAAGCGCTCAAAGAGATTGAGGCAGGAAGAGGACTTGAATGACGCATGCCCTAGCTGCTGGGCCAGGGTGGAGTGCCTGGGAGCCTGAGGGAGGGAGGACTCTGGGCAGGGGCCTGAGAAAGAGCACCCAGTGGACCAGGGGAACAAAGGCAAAATCAAGGAGAAAGTCGGGTCATCTTAACACCATGGGGTTCCCAGTTGAGGAGGAAGTGCTGGGGTGCTGAACTCCTACGGCCCTGAAGAAGCTAGACAGAGCACAGAATGTTCCCTGAGAGTTCCACTCTCACAGAACAGCAGCAGCAGAGCTGTGCCCCTTGGGAAAAGAGGGTTTAGCAGGTGGGGAGGTGGCGGAGCTTGTGACAGGCATGGGCCAGATTCTCTGTGCTCTGAGTCCAGCCTGCCATCTTGAGTGTCTCCTGTGCTTGATACATGCTGGGTCTCCACTAATTAAAAAAAAAAAAAACATCATATTACCCAGTACCAGGGACTCCATCCATTTGGGTGCAAAGACCAACTGTATACACCCAAAAGACCAGTTGGGCCAGCCAGCTAGGAGCGTGCTCTGCAGAGAAGAGCCTCTTCTGCCTGGGCCCTGCTGCCGTCAGTGGCCAAGTAGGAGTAGATGGATCTCTGATAAACAGTGCAGCCTTCTTTTGGGCAAATTTAAAGCAGAAAAATCATCACCCCATCACCAAGCAACTAACATGAACCTTGTTAATTTGTTAGCGTGTCTTCTCATTCTGTCCCTCTCCTCATATATGTGTATTATCTCCATTTTACATACACATGTTATGCACATGCAATATTTAGACATGTCATTGGAGCCTGAGGTTTCTGGCAGCATCAGCATTTTCCTGCTGAGTTAGGATTTCTTTCTAACTATCACATTTGATGGCTGTATAGAGTTCTGTTACACAATGTGGCATACTTTACGAAATGATTCTTCTGTTGTCAGACCAGGGGTGCTCCACCACTGAGCTACACCCCCGACCTTTTAAATTTTCATTTTAAGACAGGGACTTACTAAGTTTCCCTGGCTGATCTCAAACTTGCAATCCTCCTGCCTCAGCCTGGGTCTACAAGGGTGTGTCACTGCCTCTTGACAAATTGCTTTCTAGAGATGTGTTCCAATTTATGCTCCAGCAAACAATACAAGAGTGCCCACCTCATTCCAACGTCTGTGTTCTGCATATTTTCACTTTGAAAAATATTGCTAAGCTGTGGGATGACAGGTAGTTGGTGTTCATGTTGACTCGCACTTGATAGGTTACTGAACTTCCTAATTCCTCTTTGCCATTTCTCTTTCCTAATTTCTCTTTGCCATTCCTCTTTGCCTAATTTCTCTTTGCCATTTTTGTTTCTAGTCAAGTTGTGCACTTTCCATTAGCTGCTTACATGAGTTGTTTGTATCACCTTTGTTGCAAATATTTTCACTATGGTTTGCTTTTCTATTTCAGATTTTTTGACATTCAGAGATGGTAAAATTTTGTAAAGTCTGTAGATTTTTTCTTTCATGATTTCTCTCTTTGCCTTTTCAATGCAGAGAATTCCTCTGCACACAGAAATTCACTTGTTTTTTCCTGGGGGAGACAGGAGGGTAAAGACAGGCCCCTGGGGTTAACAGACTCAGCTAAGAGATGGTTCTCCAGCAGTTTGCTGAACCCCTGTTTCCTCATCTGAAAAGCAGGGCTAAGAATACCTGTGTCCTAGGTCTGGGTGGACTGAATGGAAATGAATATTGTGCGCTTGCTTAGCACAGGGCTTGCAAACACACACGGAGTGACTAGGAGCTGTTCTCTCTCTCTCTCTCTCTCTCTCTCTGTGTGTGTGTGTGTGTGTGTGTGTGTTTACCTTGAACCTCTTAATCTCGCTGGAATTAGTTAAATGAATGGTATAAGATAAAGACTCACGTGTGTTTTTTCTCAAGTAACTACCTTCCCCCAAACACCTCTGACTGAATAATTTATTCCTTTCCCTTGGAGACTCCTTTAAAAAAAAAAATATATATATATATTAAGCCTTTTGTGTCTCTTTCTTTCCTGTTTATCCTGTTGCATGTAACATATCAAATGTATCACTACAATTTTACAAAATAGTTCATTTTAAGATTTTCAAATGTACTCTTTTCAGGTATTCTTCTGGGTGAACCAGATAATAATTGTGTCAAGCTGGTGGGGGGGGGAGAGGAATTAGCATAACTACTTTAGACTAGTTTTAGACTGGCATGAAATCCAAATGCAATTTGTAAAAAGTGCCATTTTAGTAATATTCTCTCTTCTTAATGATACATATGATTATCTCTAGGGTTTATATTTTGTGATTTTTTTCCTATAGGTCCTGCATATTTCTTGTTATGGTTACTTCTGGTTACTTTGTATTTTTGTCACTATGGTGAATGACACTTTTTCCCCTGTAGATATTGGTTAATGGTAACTTACAACCTATAGGAAAGATTTTATAAATTTGTCTTTTATAATATCAATTTACCCATGATGGTTATTTCAAACTGCTTTTCAGTTCCTTCTTCTTTCTTTTCTTTTTTTTCTTCAAATATTTTTAGTTGTAGATGGACACAATACCTTCACTTTATTTATTTGTTTTTAATGTGGTGCTGAGGATCAAACCCAGTGCCTTGCATGTGCTAGGCAAACACTTGACCACTTAGCTAAAACCACAGCCTCTCTTCTATCTTTTCTTGATAAACTCTTATATCATCTATAAACTATGATCATTTTTTAGTCTCATCCAAATATTTACAACTGTAATTCAGATTTCATAATTTATTACATCGCCCTGTATTTATAAGATAATACCATGGATAACGTTGAAAAGTTCTGTGACAATCACACATGGCATTGCCTAGGAGGAACTGATACAGTGCCTGGACCATAGAGAGGATTGCATTAAAGTGAGTTGTGTTTAAAGTTAAAGTCAGTTGTGCATTAAAGTTTGTTGTGTTAAAGAGGGAGCTGTCTTTTCTAAGTTTCACAGAGTTCTGAAAAACTGAGCATTGAATTTCACCAAATGTCTATTGTGATGACATTAAATAGACAAATGCCCTTTTTCATTTATAGGCATAATAACTTCATTTGTGAACTTTCTAATATCAAACTATTTTTGCATTTTAAAAATAAATTCTTCATGATGATAATGTTTTTTTTTTGCATTCTGAATTTCATTTAGGGCTTGTACATATATATTCATTCGTGAGATTGGTTTATATGCTTTGGGGCATGTCATGGTGGAATAGTCATGTAAGGTTTATAAAATATCCTGGAGCCATTGTAGAATATCATCATTATCTGATTTTTGAAAATTAAAAAAAAATGCTGACAAAACCACTTCTTCTAACAATCATTTAGAGAGATAATTCTTTAGTATTTTCTTCCATTTCTTTTTTGGTGTTGATAAGCCTTGCCTATTTCTTTGATCAGTTATATTGTAATGTGCAGAGGACAATCCATTGGTTAAGGTTTCCAGGTTTTCTTATGCACAGTTTTCTATTATGGTAATTTATCTTTTATTGCTTCTGTCATCTTCCTTTCTGCATTTCTAATTTTGGGTGCGGTGGCCAGGATCCCAGCAGGAAGTGGTGGCATATTCAAAAGAGATGGAATGGTGAGCAGCCGGCTGTCGACCTGGGAAGGCTTTCTGCCCCCTTGACCTGAGGTCCCAGGGGAGGAAGGTGTGTCACCAAGTCCAGCATGACTGCAGCTGTGAGACAGGCCACCTGGCTTAGCTGTGGTCTCCCGAGAAGGAATTTGGCTGCTGCTGATCTGCAGCAGGCAGGATGGGCTCAGGGGAACAAATACCCCACCTGTCCCTCCCATTGGCTAAACCAGGGTGAAGCAGCCCCTGGGATGGAGATGGTGTACGCAGGGCAGGTGGAAATGACTTAGAGTGGGTGTTTCTTTCCTTTGTTCTGTTTGTCAGAAGTTTATCCACTTAGTTTTCAAGTCACATGCTCTTAAGTTCATTTACCTATTCTTTTTTTTTTTCTGCTTACATCTGTGTTGTTGTTTGGGGTCTGGGGATTGGATAAGGGTGAGGGCACCCCCACCCAGCTACATTCCAGCCTGGTATTGCATTTAAAAAATGGCCTCTGTCCTCTCAGGAAGCCCTCTTGCATGCTGGAGGAACGTGGTCTGGCTTGTATTTCTCACCTCCCTCTTATTTTAAAGCTGCTCTGTCTTTTCCTTCTCGAGGGCTTTCTCAAACTCTTTCCTCCTCCTTCACTTTCTCTGCACCTGTGCTGCGCGTCCTGCCTCCCTGGTATTTGTTCTGCGCTTTATCTCAGTTTTCACCTGGAGTCTTCTGCCTTTGGACATGCAGTCGTCTCTTAAATCTGACATTTTGCAAATTGAACCATTTTTTTAAAGGTTGATTTGAAGGATGATTTTTTTAAGAACAATGGTTCCGTTTAAGATGGAGACAGCTCCTTGGAACTCTTAGAAAGATGGGGCCCTTTCTTTTGAGCCACGATATGTTTTCATAGTCTGATGATTTTTCTTTTCTGAAAAGAACTGTCAAGAAAAAAATAGATTCTTTTAGAGATGGAAGTAGATTTCTGCCCAAATTTTCTTACCAAACATAAAAAGAAGGAGAGGAGACCCCAACCCAAGATTCAGCTTCTGGAGAGGCAATTGAGGGGATGGTGGGACACACAGAAGGTGGGCTCCCTCCGGGAGTCTCATTCCTTGGTCTTTGCTTTGTGCAACTTTAGGACAAAGGGCCACCCCCAGGGGGAGGGTGCTCCAGCAGTACATGCCCACTCACCCACCTCTCACCCTCGGTCCTCCTTTTGCTCTTTCTCCTGGGGCGGGGCCAGGGGGGCAAATCAGCAACTAATGGTCTTTTGTTTTCTTTTTTTTTTTCTTTTGGTACCAGCGACTGAACCCAGAGGTGCTTCACCACTGAGCCACAGCTCCAGCCCTTTTTAAATATTTTATTTAGAGACAGGGTCTCACTGAGTTGCTGAGGGCCTCGCTAAGTTGCTGCGGATGAGTTTGAACTTTCAATCCTCCTGCCTCAGCCTCCCAAGCTGCTGGGATTATAGGCATGCGCCACCGTGCCCAGCTAATAATGGCCCCTTCTAACTCATCAATTTCAGCACCCTGGCTTCCCAGAACTGAAGGACATTTTCTCTTATGTCTACACTGGTTAAATGGCTTTTTGAATGCAGACTTTCCACCCCACCCCATCTTTCCCAGAAATGTGCACCACTCAGCCAAGAAAAAGAGAAAATACACGCAAAAAGCGTTAGAAATTAGAAATGATGCTAGTAAGAGTCACAGAGGGATTGAAAAGCAATTATAGGAGCACAGTGAGCAGATGGGCGGACGAGACCAAACACCACCAAGACGCTTGAATCTTAGTTTGCTCTCTGTGTCTCTGTGGGGCTCGCCATGTGAAGGGTGTTTCTGGGCGTGGCCGGCAGTGTTCACCTAGGGCTAATCCTACAGAAACAGGGGTGCTCATCTGAAAGAATGAATCAAACCCCGGTTGTTTCTTCCCACTCCCCGGTGCCTGTCCACTTGTACTGCACTAAAACTCTTAGTGGCTCCTCAGGGTGGAAGGGGCACCTTCCCCCCTTCTCCAGATCAGCACCGGGCAAGCACCGGCTCCTCAGCACTTAGAGGGAGCCACACAGGACATCTGCTCTGAGTCCTCCTTCATTTAGGAAAGGGACAATGCCACTAGGAGCAGAAGGGAGAGCTGTCACCTGACCTGGATCCCCAGTAGGATCCCCATATTCTTGAAAAGTGACCCAGTCACTCAGAGAAGTTGCGACCAAAAGCATTAGATCAACCAACTCACCAAACCACCAGAGGAGCTGGGAAAGGGCTGGGCAGACCTGTGGCCTCTAAAGAGAATGAGCGTGTTGTTCAGATGGTGGCCCAGGGCTGTGGTGGTCAAACACTATTTAGTTGTGGAATCTTTGCTTTAAATATTTTGCCTGTAAGATTGTATGTGTGTGTGTGTGTGTGTGTTTGTGTGTGTGTGTGTTCTATGCATGTGGGCACAGGTGTGTGTTACCACTTGAGTATGCATGCACTGTGCTGTACATATTTAGGCCTAGGATATGTGTAAGCAAGTGTGTGCATATGGGCACTGTGTTGTGTGTGTGCCCATGTGTGGATATCTGAGTGCATATAAGGATCCAGGGTGAAATGCAGCTGCTGGTGGGGGAGGGAGGCCAGGTTCCCTGGGGAGGCTCCAGCACCCCGTGGAATGCAGTTAGGACCTACTGCTCTCCTGAGGGGTGGTGGTTGTGTGGGACGGTATGTTTTCCTTGAAGATCTAAACTGACTCCCCCAAGCACAGAGCGAAAGACCTGCATTAACCAGGCAGGTCATCGGCATCTGCTGAGATGACCCCTCTAAGGGGAGAGCATCTTCTCTTCCCTGTGGTACCAGCTTTTGATTCTGATCTGCCTCAGGGATATGGGCTGTTTCCTTGTCTCGGTGTTTCAAGAACATCTTTGAAAAGGCCAGAAAGCCTGGTCTGCTGCTCTTGCGTGCACTGGAGGGGCTTTCCTGTTCTGAGTGGCTGCTTCTGTGTCCCCGTGACTCCCTGCTCTCTCTTCCTGTCTGCCAGCTGGTGCTTTGCGCTGGCCCGAGCTCTTCCCTAGTTAGCTGCCCTCTGCCCAGTGACAGTCCTCACCCTCCCTCATTTGTTTATCTGCAGGAGGAAGCTCAGAGCCCTGAAAGATAAGGCACTGGCTGGGTGGAGCTGGCCTCTGGCTTTGTCTGAGAGGCTCTGTGTGCAAAGGGGATGAGTCCTGGTTCATGGGGATGGGGTGAGGCGCCAGATGGGGGAGTTCTCAGTGTCCCAGGGATGTCTCTGGGAGGTGAGTGACATCAGACCAGAGATTCTTCCTTGCTGTCTCTGATACAAGACAGTGTGGCTCTGAAGACAGGATGGGGCAGAAAGATGGGCACTAAAGGGGTGGGAGAGAGAGAGAGAGAGACAGAAGAAATTTTCCTGGGCAGAATAAAGAAACATGTGGAAGTGAAATTTTCCAAAACATTGCTCAGATTTTTCCTTAAGCATTCATTGGTTCAAAGTCATAAAATTAAATATTATAAAATTTGCCACATAACATTGTAAAACTTCCACACAGCTAAAAAACAAACAACAGTAAATACTGTCAAAATAACTCCATCCAGGCACTGTGGTGCACATGGTAATCCCAGCGGCTCAGAAGGCTGAGGCAGGAGGATCTCAAGTCAAAAGCCTGCCTCAGCCACTTAGCAAAGCCCTAAGCAACTCAGCCAGACCCTGTCTCAAAAAAAAAAAAAAATTAAAAGGGTTGGGGATGTGACTGAGTGGTTAAGCACCCCTGGGTTCAATCATGGAGAACAACAACAACAACAACAAACTTCAAAATATACCCTAGCATAGATCAAAAATCAAAGTCATATAAATGAAAGATGATACATAAAAGTGAGACAAAACATGAAAAGGAATTCACAGAAAAAGAAATAGAAACAACCACAGAGGAGAACATGCTGAACCTTTCTCATAAAGACAAGCAAATTAAAGCAAGCTGTCATTTTCTTTCACCTCTTAGACTTGCAAAGATTTAGAAGTCTGATAACAGTCAGTTGGCAGGGTGTGGGGACACAGACACTTTCAAATCCGGTTAGTAAGAGAAAAAAATAATACCAAGTGCATTGGAAGATAGTAGGTAGCCTCTGTCAAAACATAAAGTGCCCATGTCCTTTAGCCCAGCAGTCTCCTCCTAGTGATTTAACAACAAGCACTAATAAGCATCCATCATGCTGTGCTCAGCCTGGCCAGGTACTGTTCTGAGTGCTCTCCACACATGAGCTTGTCCAATCTATACAGCAACAGGTACATGTTGTGTTATTGTCATCTCCATCTAACTGATGAGGAAACTAAAATTATGTGTTCACCCAGGTACACAAAGATGGAGGGGTAGAGATGTTCACTGCAGTTTTATTTATAACAGCAAAAATCTAGAAATAACTACCTATCTATCACCAGGGTCTGGCCAAACACATAGCCACATATCCACGTGGTGGAACATGATAAGAAGGATAAAAACCCATTTCTCTCTCTCTTAGCTCACATGAGAAGACCTCTAAGATATTTTTTTCTTTTGGTAAAAAAGCAAATTTCAGAAGAACATATATAGTATGATTTTATATGCATTTTTTAAAGATATGTACATATAAGCTTGTGTGCATGTTTAAGAGTTCTGGAACATTTTACAAACAGGAGTAGTAAATCCAAGAAATGGATCTCATGGGATTGGGGAGGAGATGTATTTTTCATTCCGTTTCTTTCTGTATGCTTTTTTTCAACTAAGATACAATCAAGTTAAATAATAATATATGTAAATGTTTGGTGGAGTGTGTGGCCCACAGGAGGGACTAAGTGAAACTTCTACAAGGAAGCATTGCCTTCATGGCAGAGACTGGCCCCTGCTTAAGGGATCTGCAAGCATAGCAAATTTTCAAAGTTCCAAGAGCCCCAGTGGGAGAAATGGGGAGAGATTTTGTTGGGAGAGGGAATAGACCAGTGGCTTCAAGGAAGAGTCCAGATAGCAATGGCATTCCCCCAACCTCCAGTAGACTGCTGGGCTTGGCCAAGGGTCAATGGACTCCTGTGGCCATCATGGCTGCCAGGCTCCTTTAGGTTAGGGACCACCCACCATGTGCCCCTCTAACAGGGCACTTGAGCTAGAACTAACTCCCCCTTCTACTCAAAATTTCCAGGAAAGTAAAAAGTACCTTCTCTTCCCCCTCCCCCCTGAGCCAAAGAAGGTGGACTTTCTAGAAAGAGAAGGGAGTCTGGGGTGTTCAGTACTCAGAAACAACCTTAAGTTTCTTTTTCTTTTTTCTTTTTTTTAAGAGAGAGAGAGAGAATTTTTTAATATTTATTTTTTAGTTTTCGGCAGACACAACATCTTTGTTTGTATGTGGTGCTGGGGATCGAACCCGGGCCGCACGCATGCCAGGCGAGCGCGCTACCGCTTGAGCCACATCCCCAGCCCCATACAACCTTAAGTTTCATCCCCCAGCTGCTGGGGCAAATCTGGGTCTCTGAAGGGACGGTGACCAACCTCTAGGAAAAGAAAACCATGGGGCAGAGTGTCCAGGGAAGGGGGAGAGGGTTAGCCAGGGGAGAGGTTGACACTAAGAGAGCATGGCTTTGTCCCTCATGGTCCCCTGCTGCCTGCCTGAGACCCATTCACTTTGACCCCACCTTGCTCCGCCCCCTGGGAGTCTTAGTTCTTCTTCAAACACCCCTCTTGCTCCATTCTCATGGTCAGCATGGCAGCTAAGAGGTTGGGGCGGCCCTTCCAGATAGTGCACACCTTCAGATTGACCCCATAGCTGTCAGCATGGAAGTTAACCGTGTGTCCATGCCCAAACGACCCCCTCGCCCTTCCCAGATGCTCCTTGTATGTTGTGGGGGTGAGCAAGTGTCCATTCATGACTGCTCGGTGTCAGAGTTTGTCACCAGCTCAGAGGACTCTCGGCCCTAAAGTTTGGAGACTTTGTGGGCAGACTCTTCAACCTCCATCAGGGAGTTCAGTGACTAGGAAACTGGATTTTCCTGCTTGGGTTCTAATGAAGTCTTTGATCTATTTCAGGTATCGGAACTGTGTTTACACTTACAGAATTCTGCCCAATGATGATGACAAATTCACCGTTCAGGTAAGTCCCTTGTGAATCTGGAAATCTAGACCTGACTTGAGCCTATACTGGCAGAGAAAGAGAGAAGAGGAAGAGGAAGAAGAAAGCCCATGCCCCGAGTATGTAAGGGCCTAGCTGAGCCTGTCCTCCTCCAAAGCACATGGGTGGCTTAGCAGTAAAGGTGACCCTGCTCTGAGATGCGACAGAGCAGGCATGCCAGAGGTTAGTTGTGTGCAAGAGGGTGAGAAGTACCTGAGGGAAAGGGGACGCCCAGAAACACAAGAAAAGTGTTCCTGGTTTTCTTTAGTTCTCTCAAAGGAATGAGTGGAGATGGTCTGGGAAGGGGGGACTGGGGTGCACTTGCAGGAAGCCTGCAAGAGTCACACGTCGCAGCCCTCGAGGAGTGCTGTTGCGAGCGCTCTGCTGCTCAACACCGATGCTCGTGGCACCTGCTCTCGCCACGGGAAGGCTGGTGCTCCAAACTTTCAGCTGAATTTTACAAAGAAAAATCAACTGCACCCATCCACCCGGGAAGTGTGGGGAGACCACCCTAAGCACAGTTTGTGGGGTAACAGTGGAGGCTTTGTTCGACCGCAGTGTGTGATAACGGAGTGCTGTGGAAGTCAGGGAAGTTATTTTTATCTGGCTGCATCAAGAGAACATGGGGGTGAGAGAAAGAAGGAGGCAACGGTCTCAGTGACCTCAGTGGGGGTGGGGTGGGGGTGTGCAAGTCCTCAGGGACCATGGTCAGAGGCCCAGCAACCAGCAGCACACAGCCATGCCAGAGCAGAACCGCAGGCCCAGACGAGGGTCTGGAGGAGGTTCCTTGAAAAGAAAGTAGAAGCAGAAGTGGGAGGGGGCGAGGGGGAGGGGGAGAGGTAGGGCACAACTGCTGGTTCTAAACTCCAGGGGATGATTCCCCTTTCAGGACGCAGTGTAGACACAGAGCTGCACTCAAGGGCCAGAGAATAGCAGGTCCCTGGGGCAAAGAGACCCAGAAATGTGTCAAGAGGGAGGGGAATATTCGGGGAGCAGGCCTCTCAGGGTGACTGATTATGGGGACCAAAGGAATCACTTCAACCAGCCGCTTAGTCCAGAGGGTGGGACCCTAAGGGGTTGGAACCAGCCCTGGGGGACACAGAGCTGCCTTCTGGGAGGCAGGGTCTGCTCGCTGCCGGGCCTCACAGACGGGCAGGTGTGGCTCAAGCAGAAGCGCTCTCCCCGATGGAAGTCAGGCTGAGCACTGCGCTCCTTGGTCATTGCCGCGTGTGTGTCCCCACCTTGGGACTGGTGAGGACACCATGCCACTGGAAGGTCTCCGGCTGGTCCTTGGTGGAAGTCACCAGGAGCATGTGTCAGCAGGCCGAGGGTGGGACTGTCCTTTCGGGTACTTGGAACCTTTGTCTCCGATGCGTGCCCCTCACCTGCCAGGGTGCCCGGGGTGTGGCTGGCCCAAGGGAGCCTGCTTGGGGCAGGCAGTGGGCCTCATGGTCTACCACACTGTTTGAGTCGGGGACCCGTGAACTTCGCCAGCAGGTTGGCATCCTTCCTGGGTGGTTTCCTGAGAGGACGCAGCTCTCTTAAAAGTCGGTCAGCGCCTTTGATCTTTTTCCCCTTGTGGTTTACTCTATTCCTTCAAAGTGAAGAAAACTTTACGTATGACTGGGAAAGACGTGACTCTGTGGCTTCTCGAGCAGGGTCGGTACCAGGGCTTCTGACACAGACTCCGTCTGGAGGCTGTGCCCCTGAGTCCTCACATTCCTGCTTCGGCTTTGAAACCCGGAGCCTCACCAGGCCTTGGGGTTGTAAGAAACAGACTCACTTGGCTAAGGCGTGCGCCGGGCTGTGGCCTGGGTGGAGACGTGCACAGCAAGAAGGCCACTCAGAAGGCCCTCAGCTCGGGGCCAGAGGACACGGGCCCTGTCCAGGTTCCACCTCTGTGACTCAGCTCATCTCTGTGGGTTTGCTCCTCCCCTCCGGCAGGCTCCCTTTCAGTTCCTGGTCCCCTGGGAGTCTGATTGGCTCAGCCCCAAGGATTCCCTTCCTGGGCCATGAGCCTGTGAAGGACTTGGCTGTCTGGGAGCAGGTGTCTGCCTACCATTGGAAGATGGGGACAGAATCTTGGGGACAGGGCCTGGCTCCCTAAGGCCACCTCATCAGGACAATGGGCAGGCAGTTTTCACAGAAGGCACATGGGCCTGCTGGACAAATCTACTCCTTGCCTGTGACCTCTTAGGTAGCCAGCACCAAGTAACTAAGGAACCCGGGGCCTAGGTAGTCTGAAGAAGTTTCCACCTTAAAGACTGCACCTTCCTATAAAAACACACCTCCTGAAATAAATGACAGATGTCCTCTGAGGAGTGACCCTGCCCCCGTAAGCCAAGCCTGAGGCCCCCCGAGACGCCCTCGGCCGTCCTTGAGCACTGCAAGTTCTAACTCAAGTTCCTCTTTTCATATTGAGGTAAACCCTCGCGCTCTTTCCTGAGCTTAGCCACAGTTTCTAAATAACTCATTCCTTACACCTCAGTCTGTTTGGTGCCACCAGAATGTGAGGCTGCCCAAAGAAGCAGCCACTGACCTGAAACCTTTCCTAGGGAAGGCCCGAAGCCTCCACTGCCTCAGCTCTTCCCATGCAGCAGGCGGGGGGCGGGGGGGGCTCCTTTTTGTCAAAAACCAAAGACACACTCCATCTTCCTTCTTTGCAGAGCTACAGCTGAAGGCAGGCTACCCCTCATGGCCCACGGTGGCCCTACATCAGGGTAGGGTGTGACCCCAGCTCTCTGGGATCCTTCCTTCGCTCCAGCTTCCACGGACTCACAAAAGTCAGAGACGGGAAGGATACAGACCAGAACCCCACCCAACCCTCTTGTGTAAATGTGAATGTCTCAGAATTGGGGCTCACACCAGATCTGCATATCCCCCCTCCAAAAGAAAAGCCTTCTTTATGCAGCTCAGGATGTGCTCCTAAGCCTGGCTGAGGGCTGGAATCCCCTGGGCAAGGGCAAGGACAGGCCAGGACTCCACCCAGAGGGTGAGGAGGCAGGGCCTGTGGCCTGTCAATGCTGGGTCCTTTTCCTTCCCAGGTGGGAGTGATACTTGCCCCGATGGGAGCCGGCCAGCACCTAGGGCAGCAGACCTCCCTCCCTAGCCGGGGACTGGCTGCAATCCAGATTTCCAGCCATGTGGCTTTGCTTCTGCCACTGTAAGTAGGAATGTCAACCTGCCCCACCTGTGCCAGGTGGTGTGGATTCTGGGAGAGGAGGAGGTGACACACCCGCCCCCGGGGCATGGGCTGCCCTGGAGCTGCTGCCCCCGCCCCTTGCTGCCTTATTACTGGGAAGAGAGGGCAGCAGCAGCAGCCTCCAACACACACGAGTCAGTTCCACCTGCCGCCAGGTGAGAGCAGGGGAAGGAAAGAAGACAGGGAAGGGAAGGAGGGGGAAAGCCGGGGAGCGAAGGGAGCCGCCGGCCAGGTGGGTGGGGGGAAGAGACAGCAGGGCTGGCTGCCAGGGGAGGGGGACAGGTGACCTAGAAGATTCTAGGCAGTGCCACGGGGGGGAAGGGGTGAGTTCCCTGAAGCCCTCCCTTGGCTCTGCTCTCTGGGCTGTGGACCCCCAGGCTTCAGTGGCTGTGGAACTGTGAAGCAGCTCTTCTACCCCTGCGGGGGCCCTCAGACCTGGAGAACCTTCTGGACGGGGGCCTATGCCACATCCCCAGGCCTGGGCAGCTCTCTGAGCACTGCACGAGGCAAGGGCCAGGCAGGACGGCTCAGCCCCTCAGGCCCCCGTTTCCCACACCCGAGAGCCCGAACCCTCTCCCGGGCTGGGAAGGGAAGTGACTCTCCCCCTGGGGAAGTGGCACGGGGTGGGTTCCTGACTCCAGAGTGGCTGCTAGGCTGCCACTGCCTTCAAAGTGACGCTGCTCCCTATGAGTTTGAGGCAGGAGGAGCAGTCCCAAGCTGCAGCATGGCTGAGAGAGCCCACAGGCTCAGAGCGGCCTTCAAAAGTGTTACAAGCACAGCTGTCCAAGCTGCTCCGCAACTGAAGCCCACGGGGCCTGAGGCTCCACCCTGCACCCTGCCAGCCCTTGCTCCCGTTCCAGCTCCTTCCTGCCAAGAACACAGCAGAAGATAAAGCCTGCCCGTGACCCCCATCACGTGGAAGATCTCTGTGAACTTCTGCTTTTGAGGCTGAGATTGCATCCAGGGTCCTGAGGGGAGGTTGAATTCCAGGCAGGAGCACCTGCAGGTTTCATGCACCTGTAGAAGAAAAGGGGCATTTGAAATGATCAAGCTCATAGACTAATGTCCATCCACAGGATTCTTTCCCTATTTAGAAGAAAAACCCAGGGGCTGCAGCAGTCCGGGCTGTAAAGAGGAGACTCATGATTCCAGTTCCCGGTGGTGGTGGTGGTCAAAAGCCTGGCTTTTGGAGAGGGAAACAGAACAGCAAGCCGCTCCCCCGGGGTCCCGAGGTGCACTTGAGCCATTGTTATTATGCTCAGGAAGCGGGTGGCAGCAGTTATTGTTCTGAGTGGTCACCCCGTGAAGTAAAGATTCCGTCTGAGCCGCCAGGCAAAGGATGTGGCTCGTCCACACACTTCCTGAGGTTGCACAAGGAGGTGAGCTGAGAGGCTCAGAGAAGGCCCACAAGGTCACAGGCAGAGGGTCCCTCTACGTCATGACTGCCACTTTCTAGGTGCCTACTTTATACTTTTTTCCTACAACAGAAAACAGACAGTTCTGCTTTGTGAGCCTCTGAGTATCCTAAAGCCTCTTGCAGCTGCCTTCATGCTCCAAAGGGGACTTGATGGATGTGAGACTCTCTGGGCCAGCATCGCTCCACGTTCTATAGAGGCCTCCTGCTGCGGCCTTTGGGAACTCAGTAGGACTGAGTCCCACGGCCAACTGAGGCCTTGAACTGGCTCCGCTAGAGGGAAGCAGTTTTGTCTTTTTCTGCTTTGAAGCTGGTGGGAATTCTTTTCTTTTCCATCCCGTCATTTTCCTCCTGTTGCCAAGGCCGGGATTGGGCTTCGCTGACTCACTGGGCAAATTCAGAGCTTTCTTTGACTCAAAAGGCTTTTCTTCTGTTTGGTCTCTGAGTGAGCGTGTGTCCCACCTTGTCTCGTCTGCTCTCATTTTCTGACCTTCTGAGCACACATGCCTTTGTGACATGCAGACTCCGCCGTTCCCTCGTGTGGCTGCAGGATATGTGGTCCTTTCCTAAGTGTTTTAGAGAAGTCTGGAGATTTTTGTCCCCTCTACCTCCCAGTGACCATCTCCTTTTTTCTCCCCATCCCCCTGCCATCTTGTTCCTGCTTCTCCCTGTTCCAGAGCCTTCTGAGCCACCTTGCCCTAGATGGTGGGCCTGTTTCTTTGGTTGTTGCTGTGGCCCCGAACAGCACAGAGCTGGGGATAACGGGTATCATGTGACCGATGGGTTTAAGCTAGTGAATAGAATGCAGTTGTAACCAATGAGACACGAAGGGGAGTGGTCGATGGGGCTTCTGATACAGGTCTACTTGTCTGTCTCCTTGTCCATAAGGATGAAATGGTCTCTATCTACCTTTGGAAGTTGTCACAGGATATGACAAGTTGGAGCTGCTGCTGCCGTCTTGCAACCATGAGGAGAGGCTGCTGGAAAGTGAGGCCAGCATGCAGATGGCAGAGCAGAAAGATGAAGTGAACCTGGGTCCTCAGTGATGCCATTGAATTAGTTGAACAGAATCAACCTGCCAGGGAGCTGCCTGCCTCTAGGCCTCCTGTTTAGTGAGACTGTTCATTCCTGTCTGTTCAGGTAGTTGAATTAGGGTTTTCTGTTACCTGCAGCTGAAAGCACCCTAACACAGCAAAGGCCTGGGCTACCCTGGGGGAATTTCAAAACAGAAGGTGTCAATTTTAAGTTGATGTCAGGTTTCTGTGACACAAGTAGCCCCTGGTCTCCCCTCTTCTTCATCCTGGCTGATACCGTGTTGCCAGGATCTGCTCCTCCCCACCCCAGACATTCTTAAAGTCTATCTTTGTGTCAAATGTCCTTGGGCTCAATATCCTTTTCTCCAACTCTAACCAGAAATGGAACAAAAACCAACCAATATTTCAGCAATCTCTGTGCCCTGGGGAGGCATCTGGATTTCCTGCTTGTTGCAGAATG
Organism: Marmota marmota marmota; assembly: GCF_001458135.2. Classification (NCBI taxonomy): domain Eukaryota; kingdom Metazoa; phylum Chordata; class Mammalia; order Rodentia; family Sciuridae; genus Marmota; species Marmota marmota. The sequence goes on from NW_026000005.1 coordinate 47,723,021, forward strand.
ATTTAGCTTCTCGCCCCAGCTTTGCCTTGAGACCAAGTTCTAGGTCTAACCTTCGCAAGTGCAAGCTTGCACCCCACAGAAGGTCCTTCCCTCTAAGGAAACACCCCGCCCTCTGAGCAGCCTTGCTCCATCCCTGCATGGGAATCGCCTGCACCTGCTGCTCCGTATCCCTTTCCTCTCTTCATCTTCCTTGGGGCACTTGCAACTCTCTGCCTTAGTATCTTTATCACTTGGTTTATTCACTGTCTGTCCTGCACCTGTTCTGGCCCACGGCCAGTGCGCAATAGATCTCTACCCTGGGGACCCATCCGGCGGGCCCCTGAGGAAGACGGAGGAGCAGCAGGCCTCCCCACTTCACAGGCTTTACCCTGCTCTCGTCAGCATTCTCACACCGGCTCCTGCACAGTGTCCACTGCTCCCACCAGGTTTTCCATGCCTTGGTCCATTTCCTCTGGGAAAACAGCAGACCGGGCTGGCCCCCTGCTTAACTGGCCCTGTCCTCTCTCCCCGCTTCTCCCGCTCTTCTTTGGTTTCACTCCTGGTCCTAACAGCCTGGGCTTCGGACATCCAGAGAGGTTGCCGGATGCTTCCTGAAGCTGCGTTTTGGGAGAAGGCCCTTCCTCGGGTCTAAGTCATTATTCTAGTTCCCTCGGGGGTGCTACTGACTCTCCTGAGCCTCTGTTTTTGTCAGAAATAGAGGGACAACTGCAGCTCTTCTCTCCCATGGAGGTTTTGAGGACTGAAAGGCGGTTCACATAAAGCACTGTCACTGCCTGATGGGGCACTCGGCGAGAACCCCCGCGGCCAGTCCAATCCAACCAAAGGCTGCCCCTCCCTGCCTTAGACCAGGTGGGGACCCCAGGCCCCGGGGAAGGAGAAAGTGCTGGGACTTGAGGACAAAATGTCCTCAGAGGCCAAGTGTCCAGGGTCCCGCCTGGTCCTGGCCCTGGCCCAGGAGCCAAGAGGGGTCCCTAACTCCTGCCTGTGCCACTCACTGAGCCCGCGCCATCTCTGCTCTGAAGGCTGGGAAGACAGGCAGGGGCAAGGCAGGCTGGGTCACTGACGACAGCGAGAGCCGCGGACACGGAGGACGGGCCACACCCTGCCTCCTGTCCCTTTCTCCACAGCTACCACTTGCTGAACCCTTACCAGGAGCTGGCTCTTGGGCACACTCTGTCCTCCCGGGAGGGGATCATTACTAGTCCCGGTTTTTAAAAGGCTCCCCTGGGCTGCCACTGCTGCAGACCTGCTGGGCACCTTTCTTCCTTCACCCGGCCTTCAGCCATGGAGGCACCTGGCAGCCTGGGTCCAGGCTGGAAGGCAAGCGTCTCCCTGAGTCTCTCTGGCTACTGGCCTTTGCTTCAGAGAGCCACCACGGTGGCCCCAGTTAGGGATCCTGCTGAGACTTTCAGGAGTCTGAGCCATTGTCCTTCTACAGGCCCAAGACGAGCCTACTTAATTTTAAGCTAGTGAGGTTAAGGCTCAGTGTGTAGAGGTCAGGCCCAGCTTAGAGACTCCTGCAGCCCATTCATTCAGTCAGTCAGTCAGTCAATAAGTAAGCAGTATGAATGGGAACCAGGAACACAAGCTCAACCTCAGAGACACAGTCCCCTCCTCGTGGAAACCTGTGTCAAGCAATTTTCAAGATGATCAGTGGCCCCGCCGCCTGGCAGGCGCACTCCCCAAGCCCTTCTTCAACTCCTGCTCCCATACCTTGGCATGCGGGTGGTAGTCGGCCCTGTCTGTCTCTCTCTGTGAGAACGTGGTGAGGGTCCCCTCTGCCTCTGCGTCTGGCCGGGAGCCTGGCTCATCCTCTGCGCTGCAGTGGTGGGCTACAGCGGGTGCTGCCCGCGCTGGGATGAAGCAGGGCAGCCGGAGCAGGGGGCTGAGCAGCAGCACTAACAGAGCCACCCCAGGCCTGCAGCTTCTCCTCTCAGGGGTCCCCCAGGCTGATCTCTCCTGGGTCACCTCCAGGTGTCACTTCTGTGTCTTCCAGAAGGGTACCTCGAATGTTGGTCAAAAACAAAAGAAGCAAGCCGAGAAGAAGAGCATCCCAGGGATGTGTAATTAAGGATAAAAATAGGCCTCCTGGGCGCCCAGCAATGGGGAGGTGGAGGGTGCTGGCTTTCCCGGAACTCTGGAACCAGGCTTCTGAAACACAGCAGTTTTGGGGCTGGGGATGTGGCTCAAGCGGTAGCGCGCTCGCCTGGCATGCGTGCCGCCCGGGTTCGAGCCTCAGCACCACATACAAACAAAGATGTTGTGTCTGCTGAAAACTAAAAAATAAATTAAAAAAAAAAAAAGACTGTGCTAAAGTAAGTGTTAAAAAAAAAACCAAACAAAAAAAAAAAAAACACAGCAGTTAGCGCAGCTGTTAAGTACATGCTGCCATGAAGATCCAAAGAGGGCAAAGATTCAGCTAAATTCTTGAAGGGGGAGAGTTTAAACTGAGCAGGGTCCTTTTTTTTTTTTTTTTTTTTCATGGTAACAGTAGGACTGGAACCTGTGGCTCCCACATGCAAGGCAAGTGCTGTAACCACAGAGTGACACCCGCAACCCCACCCCCTGCCCAGCTGTCTCAACACAGGACCTTGGCTTGGGGTGAGAGGGAAAGGGGAAATGGAAACAGTTAAAGGAGATGAACTTCCCTGATGGCGCGGGGCAGAGGAAAATGGCCGTTTTAAAGGCAAATGTTGAATTCTGAGGTGGAGGAGAACCAAAGGCTGCGGCCTCTCTTTCTCACCCACTGCCCACACTCTCTTCCATCTTGAGACGGACTGAGCCTGACCACGGAGCCCCGCCCCACCCTCTCTGCTCCCAGGGACCCAGAGGTACCTCCCAGCTGCGTCCCCCAGCCGTCTCCCCCTGTCAGCTTCGTCCCTTGTCTGGAGCCTAACGGGTCCACCAGACTCCTGCTGGGTGATGGAGGGTTGGGGTGAAATCATCTTGACCCCGGAATGAACATGGTTTCACAGAAGGAGCGGAAGAGAATCAACACAGGCTAACAGCAGTGGAGAAACAAGTGGACTTCCCATCCAAGTCCGGTTCTGCTCCCCACAGCCCTGCGACCACTGACTTGCCCTCCCCTCTCCTCCCCTCGGGCACCCAGCCTCACCACCTCTCTCCTGCTCCTGGCAGGGGCTTTGGGCCACAATCCCTTGGCAGAAGGTCATGTTCACTATGTGTCATCTCCCTTTCTCTCAGGAAAGGAGCAAGCAGAGATGAGGCAATTCAAATCGAAAACCCGACACAGAAGTAAAATCCCCAGACACGGAGATGAGCTTCCCTTCTTGGGAAACCATCAATGTAAATATGTTTCTCTAAAATCTAACTTTAGAATCCGTAACACATTTGGCCTCTTAAAAATAGGGCTAAAGATCTTGAGCACACTGAGCGTTCACTGAGGCGTTCTTTAAAGGTTGATGGTTCTCTGACATTTGGGGGAGGAAAGAGTTGCGAAAATTGGTCACTAATAGCGTGAGGCCTGGTCAGCTAGGACCATCTGTCCAGTTTCAGCTTGCTCTGATTCTCTTTGATGGCCTTGGAAATGTTGCCTGGGAACAGATAAGTACAGATTGAATATCCCTGATCCAAAATGCTTGGGACCAGAGTGGTTGGGACTTACGATCCCCCCCCCCTTTCTGGGATGCCTGCATGCACACAGTGGGATATCTTGGGGACAGGACCCAAGTCTAAACAGAATTCATTTGGGTTTCACATACACCTTAAACACGTAGCCTGTAGGTAATTTTGTCTACTACTTTGTGAGCATCTGTGTTTTGACTGGGACCCATCACATGAGGTCAGGGGTGGAATTTCCCACTTGTGGCATCTTGTTGGCACTGAAAACATTTTGGATTTTGAAGCGTTTGGGGCTTTTAGATTAATCTATAATTTGGATTATTGTAACAATATAATAATAGCAGCCACTGCTTGAGTCTTCAGGACACCCAGAATTGGGCTCAAGCTCTAACTTTCTCCTGCCCTTCTGGTAACAGCTGCAGGACACCCACCCTTTGCCGAAGAAGGTGCTGTTGTTAGTGCCTCCTGAGCAACCCCTCCCCTCCTATCCCAACAGCCGGTGCTGCTCCCTTCAGTCTGAGGAAGGCAGGTTCCCAAATCCCCTCCCTGGTTAGACCACAGGATTCTCAAGAGCTGGTCATCCGTGTGGCTGCTGAGCACTGGTCATGTGGCTAGTATAAAATACACACTGGATTTCAAAGAACTGCACCAACAGGGGGTGGGTAAGGAGAGAGAAGAAACGTAAACCATCTCATAATTTTCATGACATATTGAAATTCTAATATTTTGGATATATGGAGTTTAACTTTTTTGGTTTTTTTCTTTCTTTTCCTACTGGGAATTGAACCCAGAAGAACTTTACCACTGAGTCACATCTCCAGCCATTTTTATTTTTCACTTTGAGACAGGGTCTTGCTAAGTTGCTTAGGGCCTCGCTAAGTTGCTGAGGCTGTCCTCGGACTTGTGATCCTCCTGCCAGAGCCTCCCAAGTCACTGGGATTACAGGTGTGTGCCACTGCACCTCACTGAGTTCAAGTTTTGAAACACTTTTATTGAATGTGGCTTCTAGAACTACATTTTAAATCAAATAAGGCTCACATTATATTTCCGCTGGACAGCACTGCTCTAGAGCTTTGCTACTTGCAGTGTGGTCCAGCAGCCTCAGTGTCACACAGAGGCTTGTGAGAACCAGGGCCCAGCCTGCGGATCAGCCGGCTTTGAAGATGACCCGGCTCTTTGTGAACGTTGAAGCCTGAAGACGGTGTGGGGTGAGCACAGTGGCAGCCAGTCCCACAAGACAGGAGGTATGCAGATCCGAGCAAAGTCTCTGGAGGGCAGGGTCCCCCTGTCCCCCAACCTTCACAGGGCCTGACCTGGGCGAGGGAGGCGCCCCTCCAGGAATCTGTCCATCCCATGGCAGGGGCAAAGAAACGTACAAGGACACCCAGTTGCAGCTTGACTTCGCATAGGGCACTGAGAAGGACCCTAGCCAACAACCTCGCCTCGCGGAGGCTGGCAAGCAGCCTGACGGGTGAGACACCAGTGTGGTCTGCCTGGGGAAAACCAGGCCACTGTTTTAAAAGCGAAAGCAGAGCCCGGTGTGAGGGGGCCAGATTAGACGCTGCAGGGCGCGGTCGTAGGAGAGCTTTGGTTCTGTTTAGGGACCCATTATCTGCCTGGAATTGCACACATGTAAGAATCCGAAGTCCTACAACACCCAGGAACCACTGTCCCTGGGGCTAGGATGGGGTTTGCCGGCTGCTGGGGGTTACCAATAAGAAAAGGGCTTTTCCTTCCCAATGTCTACATATTGGTACTGTTTTATTTAATTTTTTAAGCTGTGGCCAAGATATAACCTTCAAAATAATTTTTTTTCATTTCACTTCATGTTATTATTAGAAAATTAATAGTACAGGAAATGGGATTATCTCCAACAACATAGGGTTAAGGTCACAAAACTCTCGAAGTTCCAAAAGGGAATCCCAGCAGACCTCAGCGGAAAAGAGAAAGTCCGCTCTGCTGGAAGGACTGGCCCTGGGCCGGGGAGTCTGGACCCTCCTCCGCAAGCGGCCGGCAGCCAAGGAGGTTTTCTCCATGGTTGTTTTGTCTTCAGTCGAGGTGAGATTCACATAATCAACCATTTGCTAAGTGCCACGAAACTCAGAAAGTAGCCAGGCATGTTGGCGTACACCTGTAATCTCTGTGGCTCCGGAGGCTGAGGCAGGAGGATCGCAACTTCAAAACCAGCCTCAGCAATTTAGCGAGACCCTAAGCAACTTAGCAAAAACCTGTCTCAGAGTAAAAAATAAAATGGCTGGAGTGGTCAAGCTCAGTGTTCAAGCGCCTCTGGGCTTAATTCCTGATACCAAAAAGCAAAAACAAACAGACAAAAAAAAAAAAAACACAGAATGTTAACAGTTCTAAGGTGGTTGGTACATTTACCACATCCGCACCCATCACCCCANTATATATATATATATATATATATATATATATATATCTGTTATTGACTACACCTTTTATTCCCCCTACCCTCTACCCATGAAAAGTATGTGTGTTGAATTCAGACCCTCCAAGGCAAAAACTGGGAGGTGAGGTGATTTTGTTTTTAAGGTTCAATGGGCCTTTATTCTATTTATTCATATGCAGTGCTGAGGATCCAACCCAGGGCCTTACACCTGCTAGGCAGTGCTTTACTACTGAGCCCCAGCCCCAGCCTGTGATTTTTTTTTTTTTAATCTGCTGCTTACAGCCTCACAGGTACTTTTCCAGGTACTTTTCCAGTCCAGGCTCAGGGCTGAGGGTCCCCAGGCATCAAGGGGCAGCAGGTCTTATTTATAGTTGTTCTTTTTTTTTTTTCTTTAGTGTTTTTCTGTATTTTTAACTTAATTCAATCTTTGCTTGCTTTTCCACCTAAGTGAAATATGAATATACTCTTAAAAAGCATTTCAACAAAACAGAAGCACAGAGACCACAGAACATAACCCTGTCCTCGGCCTCCCCACACCCTCTTCTCCTAAACTGCCAACCTTGGACATTTTCCATTTTCTATGCACTTACTGGAGACAGGAGCCTATGCGAAGGTGCAGTCTGTTTCATTTTGGATTTAGAAATGGGATTGTACTGTACATTTTGCTCTGCAATTTGCTTTCTCCCCTTAGCACTCTGTCTTTGAGATCTACTGAAGTCACTTTGCACACCTTTGTGCTCTTTGATTGAGGTATAGCAATGATGGATAGACCTGTAGATCTTTCCTTTTTGTTGTTATTATTGCTACAAAAGACAAATGCTACCATAAGCAAGGTCTGTATGTCCCTCTGTGCACAAGTATATTTTCTCCAAGAGGAAATAAACCAAGGTTGAAGGAATGTATATTTTTATTGTGGATTTGGATCAATCACCTTGCCCAAGTGACCCCCTCACCTGAATTCTCTTGGCACACACCAAGCCCCCCCTCCATTGACACTGGATGTTATCAGTGTCTGTGTTTCATCAAACAATGGGTGAAATATGCAATCTCAATATTTAGTTTGCATTTCCCTCATTAGAAATGACAATAACCCGGGCGTGGTAGCGCACGCCTATGATCCTAGCAACTTTGGAGGCTGAGACAGGAGGATCCTGAGTTCAAAGCCAGCTTCAGCAACTTAGCAAGACTCTGTCTCAAAATAAAAAATAAAAAGGGCTGGGGATGTGGCTCAGTGGTTAAACACCTTGTGTTCAATCTCTAGTACAAAAAAAAAAACGACAATAAGCCTATGTTCATTCATGCATTCACCACTGATATTTCTTTTCTTGTGAATCAATATTTTTCCTTCTTAAAAATCTTTCTGATAAAAAAGAACTCTTTATGTGTTCAGTAAATTAGTTTTTCTTTGACTAACAATTTTGTAGATATTTTCTCCCAACTGGCCATTCTGGTTTTTGTTTGTTTGTTTGTTTTTGGAGTGGTCCATTTTGACATGAACATTTAAAAACTTAGGGTGGGCAGATATTTTCATTTATGAATTCTGGGATCTGTGAGCCAACTCAAATTATTTATTCAGGGAAAAATATTGTTTTTATTTTCTAGCACTCTTATAACATGTTTTTAGGTTTATGTCTACATTTGTTATACAGTAGGGAGTGTAACTCCATCCTCCAAACGAAGAGCAAACAACATATTAGAGTCTCTCCTTTCCCATTGATTGACAATGCCTTCATGTCATATGCTAATTGCCCACAGTGTCCCAACCTGATTTTGAACTCCTCCTTCTGTCCCATAGCTTGAAGTCTATCCTTGCGTCATGTTCAATTACGTGTCTTCATTTATTTTCCTACCTGGCACTAAGTTACCATTTATTGTTCTCTTTATTCCTTGGTTTCCAAGCATTTTCTTTCCAAGGTGGATTTTACAATCAGCTTGTCAACTTTCCTGAAAATTCCAGCTGGAATTTCATGTAATTTTATTGAATTTATAGATTAATTTGAAGATAACTTATATCCTAAGAACTCTGGGGGCCGAGGGCGGAGTTCAGTGGTACAGCATGTCCTTAGCAAGTGCAAAGCCCTGGGTTCCATCCACAGCACTGAAAACACATGGAGACCTTATATGTGAGACCGTGGCCTCTCTTTCCACTTGTTCAGATTTTCTCATGTCTGATTTATGCTTTATCTATGCTTTCTCCATTCAGTTCTCCTACTGGCTCTGATATTTGCTGTGATACAGTTTTAGTTACTTTTACAAATTATCGGTCTTTTCCATAACCTTTTTTGACTAGGTTTTGCAGGGCTGCAGGAAAATTATGGTTTCCACGGGGTCTTGACTATCTTTCTGAATTCTCTCACTAGTATTAAGAGTTTTTAAATTTGGCCAGGTGCAGTGGTGCACACCTATTATCCCAGTAACTTGGGATGCTGAGGCAAGAAGATTGTAAATTCAAGGCCAGTCTCAGCAACTTAGCAAGACCTTGTCTTAAGATAAAAAATAAGTAGGGCTGGAGATGCAGCTCAGTGGAAGAGCACCCTGGGTTCAATTTCCAGTTCAAAACAACAACAAAAAAAGTTTTCTAATTCACTCTTTGGGTCCTCCAGGCCCGCGGTCTTCTGTGCACACTGCAGCGGGCTTATTTATTACTTTCCACATAACTTTTTTGGGGGAAGGAGTTGTTCTGATTTTCTTTGCACTGCCTGGGCCCCCTTGAGAAGGTTTCTACTCCAGGGGAAGATGCACGTCAGAGGAATGGAGTAAGACAGTGGTGCCGAGGGATGGGCGTAGGCCAGATGGTGCCCAGCCAGGAAGAGCAGAGGGGATGGGAAGCGGGCAGGTGCGAGCCACACTCCAGGCTTCCATGTGGGTGAGGCAAAACGCTGGGTGAGTGGTCAGGGCCAGAAACCCAGAACTCCTGCATGGTGACCTGGGCAAATCCAAACGTTTCCTCCAATAGGGCAGAAATCTCCCTCCTGGTAATGCCCGGTTCTACCCCTGGAGGGACACATGGAATCCTGGGCTATTGGAACAGCGGGCAGGTGGCCCTGAGGTTCCTTCTGGCCACACTGTCTCCTTTACTACAGGCATTCCTCAAGCCCCTCCCACCCTGCCCCCGCAGCCCCTCCTCAGCTTGCCCTCTACCTGGCCCCTCTCCTTGCTGGAGGGCTTCCAACTGACCCTCTCTGCAGGCATCCTCCCTGGGGTGAGCATGGAGGGGCCAGGCCCTGCTCTTACCTCACGCTAGAGCTCTGCTGTCCTCGCCGCCTGTGCTCCTCTCTAGTCCATCCTGCTTCTGTCACCAGCATGTCCCAGAGCCTCCCAGCTTGGTGGGAGCCAGACGTGGCTAAACCCACCTCCTGGGTCCTAGTCTGAATCGATGGGGTAAGTGAGGGATAGATCTGCTGCTCCATCAGGGCTACATGTAGCTGGCCATGGTGGTGCAGGCCTGTAATCCCAGCAGCTTGGGAGGCTGAGATAGGAGGATCGCGAGTTCAAAGCCAGCCTCAGCAATTTAGGCGCTAAGCAACTCAGTGAGTCCCTGTCTCTCAGTGAAAATACAAAATAGGTCTGGGGATGTGGCTCAGTGGTCGAGTGCCCCTGAGTTCAATCCCCTCCTACCCCACCCTGCAAAAAGCTGCATGTATTAGAATAATGATCACAAACTGGTAGCATCTATGTTGATTTAGTGATTCTTAAAAATTTTGAACCTGTTAAAAGGTTTTCTTTTTTTTTCTTTCCTTTTTTTTTTTTTTTTGTTGCGTCAGGGATTGAACCCAGGATGCTTACCCACTGAACCACATCCCCAGCCTTTTTTAATAAGTTATTTAGAGACAGGGTCTCACTAAGTTACTTAGAGCCTTGCTAAGTTGCTGAGGCTGGCTTTGAACTCGTGATCCCCCTGCCTCAGCCTCCCGAGTTGCTGGGATTATAGGCATATGCTACTGTGCCCAGTAAAAGGTTTTCTTAAAATAGAGAAGTTTTACATGAAAATCTCGATTCTTCAGCATCCCTTGAAAATATAAAGGTCTGCTCACCTTAGGCTACTTTACCCCATGTGATGACTGGAGCTGAGTGGAACCTTCTCTCTGTTAAGGGGGGCTTTTCTCTGATGTGCCACAGTCCCCACCTTTCCCTACCACCTCACTCCAGCTTGTTCCACATCACCCGAGGGCCCTCCACAGGCAACTAAGCCATGATCTCCATCAGATGGAAAAAACGATCTACCTGTGGGGTCAGCAAACACACACTGGCCTCCTACTATGCACATAAACACGAAAACCCACTTACCCGCCTCGGTTTGTTCTAGAGAACTCTGCGGCGCCTGGAGCTCCACTTGCTCTCTCTGTCTCTCGGCCTCCCTTTTAGTGATCTGATCTAGAGTCCTGGCCGGGAGGCACATGAAGCTCCCTGAACTGTGCCCTGCAGGATGACCCTTCTACCCCTTGTGACAGCCACAGCTTCCTTGCTCTGCCCTCAGGTGTCTCAGTCCCTCCTCCTTGCTCTTCCCCAGGACCCTCAGCGCCTTGGCTGAGCTCTCGCCCAGGTCGCTCTTCCTCCCTGGATGAGGCGTGGACTGCGTCGAGGCAGGTGTGACTGCAGCCCCTTTCCTCTCCTGGCCTGGGTCCCCAGTGGCCGGGGCACCTCAGCAGTTCCCTGAGGGCGCCAGCCTCCCCGGTTCTCCTGAGGGCCTGAGGTTCACAGGGAGCTCCTGTCTGGGCTGTCAGCTCACTGAGCGGCTCCCCAGCCTGCGTCATACCCAGTTGTTCTCCAGAATCACTGTGCTGTCCATACTCCTGGGAATCTTTTTTTGTTTTAGGTACCAGAATTGAACCCAGGGGTGCTTAACCACTGAGCCCCAACCCCAGCCCATTTTATGTTTTATTTAGAGACAGGGTCTCCCTGAGTTGCTTAGGGCCTTGCTAAGTTGCTGAGGCTGGCTTTGAATTTGTGATCCTCCGGCCCCGGCCTCCCAAGCCATTGGGAGTGCAGGCGTGCACCACTGCGCCCAGCTCCTGGGATTATTTATACAGCACAGACGTTGAAGGAAGGAAGGTTTTTCAACATATCCATCAGGAAATAAGGTCCTATGGATGAGGTTCAAGATGGCCCTGCCTTGTACCTAAGGCAGCGGAACCCACAGGAAGTGAATGGAGAACCACAACCTTTTACCGTCCAGCAACATGGAGTAGGGGACCAGAGACCTGGGCTCAGGTCCTGGCTCTGCCATTTGCCCTTCTGAGCCTCCGTTGCCCATCTGTAAAATGTGAGGACTAACAGAAGAATAAATAAGGCTTGGTACTCAAAATATCCATTCTCAGCACTGAGGAAAACACGTGGTCATTTCGTCACCTGACTGACAAAATCTCCAAGTGTGCCCAGCTTCGCATAGGGCACCCGGAATCCCGCTCACGGGATAAGGTCCAGCTAAGGAGTAGGATTTTGACCTGACCTGAGCAAACAAACGGCAAAGATGAGGAGTGCTGAGGGTGCTGGGAGCCCATGGGGTGGGGGCCCAGGGCAGGCCAGGGAGGGATGGTGTGGTCCTCAGGGACGGTCAGCATGGGGGAAGGAGAAGCTCCCCCCCAAAGTGAGAGAGAGTCCAGAATCTTTTCTGGTGGATTGAGAACGTGGGGGTGAATCCCTGGGAGAGCTGCCAAGGGAGAGCTCAAGGTAGACAGCTTCAAGGACTGATTCGGAGAGTTGACCACCATAGGTCAAGTTCCCTTAGAAGCAGACCCAGAGCTTGGCTACCAGCCGTTCTCTGCAGGACTCTCAGTAGAAGCCAGTGAGGAGTGGGAGGCACATGATGGGGAAGGGGAGAAGCCACTGAGGGCCCAGTTCAGCTGAGGCCCTACCCCAGCCGGATCCCATAGGAAGCTCTGGAGTGTAAACTGCACTTGAGGTTTCGGCCGGTAGGCAGGCCTGGAGGTGGGCTTCTGCACACACTTAGGCACCTGACTGTTTTTGGTCAACTTTTTCATCACTTGTTCTTGACAAAAAACCTGTCAAGAACAATTTTAAAGGAGGAAGAGTTTACTAGGCACTTACAGTTTCAGAGGTCTCTGTCCATAGACGGCCAACTCCATTGGTCTGGACCTGAGGTAAATCAGAACATCGTGGCAGAAGGGTGTGGAGGAGGAAAGCGGCTCAGGAAGCAGAGAGAACCCCTCTGCTCACCAGGGACAAAATATAGACTCCAAAGACACGCCCCCTGTGACCCTCCTCCTCCAGATACACCACCTGCTTACCTAACCAGGTGCTTACCACCTGGTTAATCCATATCAGGGATCCGTCCACTGATTAGATTATGCCTCTCGTAATCTAATCATTTCACCTCTGAAACTTCACAGTGAGCTTCAGGGAACATCTCATATCTAAACCATAACAGCTACCATGGTTAGGAACAAGGAACACAGAACTTCCCTGGCTTTCCTGGATCTCCAGAGGAGCGAGGTGGTTTCACTTACCAAGGACAGCCCCAGAAGTGGGGAAGGGGAGCACAGAGCTGGCAAAGGGATCCTAAGGGAACCCGGTAGCAAACCACTGCCTTCTAGGTAAGGATCCACTTGTGATTAAAAACCACAGATCCAGTGGCTGGGGGCCCTGCTCAGTGGTACAGCAGTTGCATATCATGCCCAAGGCCCCGGGTGGATCCTCAGCATCACAAAGGAAGTAAGGAAGGAAGGAAAGAAGGAAAAGGGAGGCAGAGAGGAAGGGAGGAGGGAGGAAGCAGGAATCATATGAACATCAGTACTTTGCTGACGCTCCTCTGCCTCACGACCCTCCCTCTCTCTGCCCACTAACTCCTACCTGGGCTTCGCTTCTCAACTGAAGTGTTGCTTCTTTGGCGAGTGCCTCCTGAGCCCAGGGTTAACCCCTGGCAACACCCTCCCAAGGCAGGCTTCCCTCACGATCCTCTGCCTCACCTGTATGGACTTAATTGTCCATGGTAGTGTGTCTCACTTCTTCACTAGACTGAGGGCAGAGCCCGGGTCTGCCCTGGCCCTGCTGATGCCTGGGGCCAAGCCCTGGCTGGGTGCCTGGAAGAGGTCAGTTAATGCATGCGGGCTGCCTGCTGGCCCGCTGAGCAGCTGGCTCTGCTTGACTGTAGCGCTTGCCAGGCACAGCGGGTGGGTTGTGGGGCTGACCCTGGAGAGTGGCTTCAGTGGGCAGGGACTGCGGACGTGAGGACTGCTTGGGGTGGACAGTGTCATGGAGAGAGCAGTTCTGGAGCCACAGTGTGGTTCAGGCTTATAGAAGCATGGGGGGCGCCCAGAGGGTCCTGAAGGCCTGCATGGAGGACGAGTTGAAGGGTGATGGCCTCTGGAGACCTGGAAAGGACCTGTGCAACTGCCTAGTGCCAGGTCCTGATGATAAAACAAGTTGAGTAACATCGGACCAGTTGCCCAATTTCTCACAGCCTCAGCTTCCTCATGGCTAAGCAGGTCATTGTATCGAGAGGTTCACCAAGAGGAACGGCCTTGGGAAGAGTTCATTCTTCCCGTTGCACTTACGCTGGTCAGTGCGGGCTGCACAGCAGACGGCCTCAAGAGTCTGTATTTACGACAATGAACATTGACGTTCTGCTCCCAAATCTGCAATCGGCCACAGCTGGCTGCTCTCCTGGACTCTGCTGGTCCAGGTTCCATTTCCAGAGGTAATGGAACTCATGACCTCACTGGGGTGCTGGGTAAGAGGCATGCATCTAGCTGTCAGCTGTGACTCTAGTGACAAAAGACCCATCCTATCCCAGGGTGTTCGTTGTGGGTCCCAGGTCCCCACATGAGGCGTCCACTGTCCAAGCACCTAGGCCTCGTGCTGACAGAGAGCACTGCCCTCCCCTGTGTCTCTGCTCCTATTACCGTCTCACCATGAGAGGCCTCCTACAAAGCGTCTACAGCCGGGATTTGAGGACCAGCCACGGTCCATTTCCTCGTCCTCCGGCCTGCAGCTCCTCTGGCGTAAGGAGCTCAAGGCACATAAGCGGCTCAGTCTTCAGGGAGCTCTTGGGACCTACTCCCAGGGCACAGATGTGGCACAGTGAGTGGCAGAGGTGGGGGTCTGATGGTCTCAGCATCCCAGTGGGGGTCCCAGTCCCTGGGCAAAGAAGCTGAACAAGCCCTGGTGAATGCCTGTGTCTGAGGCGACCTGGCGCCAGGCTTCTCTGCGGAGGCTGCGGCAGGCAGGGTTCTGAGCTCTGGAGGTGGGGGGAGGGCTCAGCCTGGGAGATGGGGAGCTGCTGGGCACGTCTGAGAGATGGGGGCTTTCACTGCAAACCCAGGATGGGGGTGGATTGAGAGGCAGTGCAGAAGCTTTCTGGGTGGGAGCAGTGCTCGTGCCAAGTTGTTCCAGAAAGTCTTTCCAAAAGCAGGCAGGAGAAAAGGACCTAGCTCCAGCAACGGGGCGACTGGAGTCCAGCAGAGAAAGCCAGCTGCTGTCTGGGTGCAGGATGGAGCCCACCCGTGCCAGCTTTGGGGTCCACAGGCCTGGGCAGAAGTCACCTATGGGCATCCTGGTGCCCGTGAGGGGGCAGAGGGAGAGCAGGGTGTCTGAGGTAGGAGCCATGACGTCCTGCTGGCTCGGCTGGTGGGTGGAACTGGGGTAGCGCTGGCATCAGAGTCAGTCTCCTTCCGTCAGACTTTGTGCCTCCTCCCCAGAGCACCTGTCCCTTCTGCACATAGGCTGCTCTGAATCATCCTGACATCGGTTTCCAAGACCCCAGACCTGTGGTTTGGGGACCCTGCCATGGATGAGGTGGGCCAGCAGAGACAGGACTATGCCCAGAGAAGCAAGTGCCAACCTCCCTGCCCCCTCCATCACCCACCACTGTTTGGGGTTTAGACCTGCCAGCCCCCAAATATGGCATTCCCCCAGATCCCAGGGTCTACACCACCAACCCACCCACGAAGCATGAGAAGCTTGAATCTGCCAGAGGGTAACTGGCCACAGTATCCCTTCCCAGCTGGCACCTCCCTGTGCATCTGGTACCTTCCTCCTCTGAGAGCTCTCTCCATCCAGCCAGAAAGGCTGAGACCCACCCCACCCCGCCCACCTTTCTCCTCATCTCAAAGCATCCCTCTGAGTGGGGTTCTTCTGACAATGTTGCTGGCCATGCAGGCAAGTTGCTGGGCCCTCTGAGACCTCTGTAAGGTGAAGCTGTCAGAGTCACCGGGACAGTGTGGGTCCTCCTCCTGGTCCTGCCCACACTGTGGGTAATCGACGCCCACGTTCCTCCTCCTCCTTCCTCACTGGATGCTCCTTCTCTACTTGGGGAGTGAGATCCTCAGCTTGGAAGAGCAAAGGAGGTTCCAGGAGACCTCTCAGAGGAACCCCCCAGCCCGCCGCTGGCACAGGACACACAGCAGGAAACTGCTGTGGAGTCTTTGCCACCATGAATCTAACTTCTGTCCCAAGTGTCTGACAGGGGACCACTCACTGCTCCAAAGCAAAAACTGAGGAAAGGTGAGAAGAGCCCCTCCCTGATCCAGAGAACCCTCAGCCCCCACCTGCTTCCGTCCCCTCCCTCCACAAGCCAGTCACGGCCCACACCCTCCAGCCTCCACAGACCCACAAAACCAGGCCTCCTGAATGACGTATAGAGGCTCAAATTCCCTGCAGCCTGACTGCCAGAAATTGGCCTTCTGAAATTTCCCTGGAATAGTTCTGAGATCCTGAAAGGGCCCCCACACACCCTCTGGGCAGGGCACAAGACACAGCCCTCCCTGGTCAGCTCCCCCTGTGCAGGTGTCCAACAGGCAAGACCAGTTGAAGATGTTTACCTTTCCCCAAGGCACACCAAGGCCCCTGTCCCAGCCCAGGCCGCCAACACCACCTGTCCACCAGCCTGCCAGGTTCAGCATGGCAGAGAGGAAATGGCCTCCCAACCAGCCCTGGACTTCTGCCGGTGCCCAGAGACCCACAATCCTTCCCCAGAGGTCCCTCTCGTCAGTCTTCAGCTGTCACTCATTCATCCCAGAAACTCAATCAAGTTCAAAGATTCTGGGAGAGAACAGAAGCTCTCCTTCCTCTGCCCGTCCTCCCGCAGCCAGACCTCCCTCCTCTCTGGCTCCCAAAACAAGACCTGCCTCACGGCCCCGTGGAATGTGAGGGAGCCGCACTCTGCCGGGCCCAGCGCACCTTCAGTCTCCGCAGCCCAACACCTGCGCTGATGAGGAGGCCATCCATCCCCACCGCGCTCAGCCAAGAGGAGAGGCCATGTGTCTGTCCCTTGAGGCCTCGGCCACTCTAAACTCTCTGGGATTATCTTTTACATTCTTGGAACATTAGCATTATATGGTTATCTGAGCATTGCATGTGTTTCCAAGATATCTGCAGATTGTGTCCAGAAACTTCTAAAAGTATACAGACCTAGAATGGTTTTGTATGATTTAAAATATATATTTTATATATATATGACACTTTTAGACAAGATCTCTTTTAAGCCCCTTCCCACCACCCCATGGTGTGCGGTGTGCGTAGGTGTGTGCGGAGGGGTGTGTGTGTGTGTGTGTGTGTGTGTGTGTGCCCATGCACGTGCATGCTAATTAGCTAAGTTAGGTTACATAAACTGGTTATAAACTGGTTCTAACAAACCTTTCTATTATGGTATCTAGTTCAAAAAAAGTGCTTACATGAAGCCACCATTTGGATTAAGACACAGACCATATTCAGCCTGATCATCTTTTTTTTTTTTAACTTCTTGAAAATAATTTGACTTAGACTTTTTCAGGAATGATACAAAGAATTCCCAATTATCCTTCACTCACTTTCCTCAATGAAAATATTTAACATACAATGAGTTTATCTCTCATATTATCATTATTATTTTCTGAATTATAGAGAATAAATTCCTGAATAAATTCACTCTGTCCTCTTATGATGAAGTTAACATGGAGTGATTACAGTGGTGACTACAGGTTTCCTCTCTGTAAAGTCACAACAGGCATTTTTCTCCTTAAAATTCATAACTGGACTGGGCAGTGTGGCTTAGCAGTAGAGCACTTGCCTGGCACGCACAGGGCCTGGTTCAATCCCCAGCACCACACACAAAAATTTTTTAATGAAAACATAAAATTTCTAACTTTCGTGGGATATTACTCTGAGGCTCTCTGCATATCTCTTTCCTCCTCAAATTCTCCCCCCGCTAGGGCTAGCATCTCCTGATGACTCTTGCTTGAATCAATGATTACTACGAGGATTGCCAAATGGTGACTTTCTGTTTCTGTCATTCCCTTGACAGTTATTAATTGGCATTGCTCTGCGGGGAAGAGCTCTCCCTTCCCATTTAGTTCTGTCAGAATAGACTCAGGAAGCCTTATTTTATTCAATGGGTTGTAACCATTTTTGTTATTCATTTGGATGTTCAAGTTGTGCTAGCTGCTCCTTTCGCCTCTCCTTTCAGTTGGCTCCTGGCTCCTGTCTCCTTTTGACAAATCATCATCGGTTTGGGGGCATTTCCTTATTTTCTGAACAACAGGTGTTCCAAGCTCCCGTTCTAGGATTCTCTATGGGTCCTGGATTCTAGGGCTGCTTGGATCATCCATTTCTCCAAGGAGCTCTGGTTCCTTTTTCATGGAGAATTGGTGTTTAGCAATCAAGACCTGGGCCCTAGGTGTGCTGCATGTTACCGGAGTGACATTGCTTCTAGGCCCTTTCAGCAAACAGAGCCAGGAAACGCGTGCGTGCATGCACACACACTCACACACACACCTGTTCACCTACATATTAAAGACTCCGGTTCATTCGGCCTTCCTCCTTCCCATATTTTTAGCTCCATGCTCTGCCAGAGAGAAAACTGTCTCTCATTCTTCTCCACGTAGTGAACTGTCGTCTCATTTCCTGGCAGGCATGTAACCAGTCTGTGCTGGCCCCCTGGCCCGACCACTCCAAGGGCCACTTCCTGATCCCGGCTACACCCTCAGTCCTGCTAGTTCTGCGTCTTTCTGTGGCCCGAGCGCCTCCTGGGCCCAGCCACTCCAAAGGAAAGAATCAGTTAAAATGTTTGAAAGAAAGAGGAGAAGGCGGGGGCGGTGTGGGGGGGGGGAGGAGAAGAGCTGTCTTTTGAGGGGGCTCCTTCAGGGGTCCCTTCTAGGCCACGTGACTGAAGAGGGATTTCTGGGTCTGAAGCGGCCTCCCTCACCTGGCGCCCCATCTCCCACCTGCCCATCTTTCCCATCTCATTGGCATTGATACCAACCAAGTTACTGAAGCCAGAGATGTGGGCATGCCCCTTGCTGCCTCCCTCTGGTGACTTTCCCCTCCTGGGTGGGTTAGTAAGGGGTCCAGCTGCTGTGGCTCCAGCTCCACCCCACCCCTCTTTCCTTCCCGCCCCCTGCAGCTCCCTCATTCAAGCACCAGAGTGAGGCCGCAGGATCTCAGCCTCCACCCTGCCCCCCACCCGAGCCAAAGCGCCACTTTTAAAATGTCAACCTGATGGTGTCACAACACACATCAGCTCTGAAACACCTCCAGTGGCCTGCCAAATCGCTCTCAGAACAGAATGCAAACTCTGCCAGGCCCCAAAGACCCCACTGATCAATTCATGTTCATTCTCTCTCTCTCCTTCCCCTTTCTTCAACCACCTTGGCTTCTGCAAATCTTAGGAAAAGATTTGGAAGAAGAGGCATCTGAGAAGGGTCCTTAGGGCAGAGGGAAATAAGGGATGACATTTTGAGCACTGGCAGAGATGGCGGAGGCACAGGCAGGACCTGGGAAGGGGTGGTCCCCTCACAGTGAGATCCAGTACAAGGTGGCAACAGGACAGCTGGTGTCCAGCCCTGCCTGTGTTGAACGGGTTCAGAGTGAAGAAGGAAGGCTGGGCCTCAGCAGCCTCGGAGCCGCTGCAGACAGTTCTTTGGCCAGAACCCAGAGACTTGACCCAGACGGGCAAGTTCCCCACTGCCCTCCCCTTCACCCAGTTCAGATGCCCTCTCACCTGTGTGGGCTGCAGTGGTGGACCCCAGGGCCTGTCCTCAATCCAGGGCCTCTCCCGTCACCTTCAACTTCCCAACCTCCACAGGAGGGGACTTTCCTCACCAGGAAATAGGAATAGTGACAGCAGCCACCTCACAACCCTCTTTACAGCGGCCAAATGGTGTTTTCATGACCCTGCTTAAGACCTGTGTACTGCCAGGCAGGTGGCACACGGCTGTGATTCCAGCGACTCTGGAGGCTGACACAGGAGGATCACAAGTTTGAGGCCAGCCTCAGCAACTTGGTGAGATCCTGTCTCAAAAAATAAAAAAGGGCTGAGGAGGTAGCTCAGTAGTAGAGTGCTCCTGGGTACAAAAACAAACAAACAAAACCCGTCTCCTGGCTTTCTTTTTCATTGAGCCTGAAACAAGTGCTTTTGCTTTGTGTAGCAGGTTAATAGTTGGGGTTTTGTTTTGGTGTTCCCGGTTCCTAATACTCTCCCATCATTTGTAAGATTTCCAGTGATTGGACATGCTTTTTAATTTAAAATGAAGGCTGGCATAAGACCTCGGGCAGGGGCTTCCCGGAGCCCCACAGTTCCTGCTCTGGGTGCAGGCTTCCTCCCTGGGCCTGTCCTATTACAGTTCTGCATTTAGAGAGAGACAGCAGACAGTGCTGGAGTTAAAATTACCCCTGAGAACCTGGCCTGCGCAGCCTTGGCCTTCCTGGGGTCTCCAGCCGTGTATACAGCTGTCCTTTGTTTTAAAGACCCGATGCCTTCTCTTCCGGTAGACAGCTCCTCTTTCCTGGCTTTGTACCTTCCCTGGGGATGTTGCTCCCCAGGGGAGTTGAGGTGTCAAGTGGAGGGGGGAAGGGACCTCTCTGGCAAGGCCCAGCTCACAATCCACCTCTTTTCAACTGTGGTCCATTTCATGGAATGTGTGTGTGTCTCAAAATCGTGGCGGGCCTGTCATTTCCAACCAGCCTCTTCAAGGAGCCTTGGGTCTGCAAGGCTGAGCCAAACAGGGTCCCTTTCCTTTAAAGGCTTGCAAGCTTGTGAGGGAGGCAGACATGGAAACATCACCCGAGGCAGAATGAGCTGTGGACTCTAAGCTGGGCTCCTTGGGTTGCCGACTGCAGAAGCCTTGTAGAAAAGATCTTTCTGGAAACTGCCAGGAACTTTCCATAGTCTTGGAGATTTTAGTGGGAGGCAGAAGAGATCAGTATCTTATTTCCCAGTCAGCGCTCACCCCTACCTCGTTTGTGTCTGTGTAAGTTTTGGCTCTGAATAGAAACTCACATCCATTCTGTTGATTGAGTAAGGCCGGAAGGGAGGTCTGCTCGGCTGGGATGTTCTAGTTAACAAGCTGATTTAAAATAGGAAATGCTGCTCTTTGTTTTTCCAAAATCGAGCTGTCTGTTAAATGCTCTAGTTATCTGCTACACAGAGGCAAAATTTGTCCCTAATAAGTGGGAGAGTCACTGCAGAGCAGAAATTCTGCTGTCTGTGGGCATCACCCTGGGGAGCAGCTGCACAAGTTTGGGAATCACGTTAGCAGCACACGGCTGCCACAGGCTTCTGGGGTTCCTTCTCTATTTCAAAATGACTTGATACATCTTTTCTGGAAGGCTGTCACTGCAAAATGAGGAACAAAGTCTGGCAACCTGGACCGTTGAGAGTTTGGGGCCACCCTCCCTGTGGGGAAGTATGCCTCCTGGTCTGAGCCCCCTGTTCCTTGCCCACACACAGGTGTGGTTTTCCCCACTGTTCCTTGGGTGCCTTGTGACCTTGAACTTGGTGTACTGAGCATCTTGAATTTACCTCCAGGCCCGTTGGCTCCTCTGCTCTCTGTTCCCTGGCTTCCCATTGAGTTTGGCCAGTGGAAGTCCCAACCAGGTGACTTGCTGGGAGGGGAGGAGGACCTACTGCCTGGCTCCCAACCTGTGAGGTCCTGTGGTTCCCTCCTGCAGAGAGCCCAGATTCTACATCCTCCTCCTGTCCTTCCCCTGGGTCTCCCTAGGAGGAAAGTCTCCCCTCTACCACCAGCTCTGGGTGGTACACGTCCTCTTACAGTATTCCTCCACCCTTATTGGTATTCCTGACATTCCCAATTTAAGGAGACACTTGCTTCCTGCCAGGACTCTGACTAATACACATGGCAACCTTCTTGTTCACATTTTACATTTTAAAATAGTTGGAAAGCACCGCTTTGAGCTGATGTGGGGCGGCGGGGTGGGGGGGTGCTCTCCGGCTCCTCTGTCCCTTCTGTTTCTCTGCATCCCCAGTCCCAGACCCACTGAAGATCCCCCTGACCTCTGTTCTCATCCTGCCCCTGCCCCTGCCCCTGGTGTGATAAATCAGTGAAACCGCCAGTCACCGAGCACCTGTGATGGCCAGGCCCAGTGGCAGGATCTGAGGATTGTAAGAAGACCTGGCCCTGCCGGGCGGGGTGGGGTGGGGGGTGCTCACAGGCAGGTGGACATGGATGTGACCTGCCATGGGTGGGAATCCCCAGGCCCATCTCTGCAAGATGCCACTGTTCCTGCTGACTCATGGTCAAGACACTGCCATCTGGAAGCCCCTCTCCCGATTCCTGGTTCTGGACTTGTGAGGTTGTCAGGCTGCACCCGGGATGGCTGCCCTCCCAACAGACCCAGCTCCTCACTGGCCACACTGCCCTGTCCCGTTGACTGCTCTGCCTGACATGCCTTGGGCTGGGGATGTGGCTCAAGCGGTAGTGTTCTCGCCTGGCATGCGCGCGGCACTGGGTTCGATCCTCAGCACCACATACAAAGATGTTGTGTCAGCCGAAAACTAAAAAAAAAAAAAATAAATATTAAAAAACTCTCTCTCTCTCTTTAAAAAAAAAAAAAAGAATGGCAGGCCTTGGGTGGACTGCTCCTTCCTTCCTGCCCTGGACACATGCAGGCTCCCACCGTCCAGACCACACTCCACCCTGCCCCGTCTCAGCCAGCTCAGCCTTCTATGATTCCTACCTTGACTCTGGGCTGCTCTTTTCCTGTTCCTAAAATGTGCTTCAAACATAGATTTTGCAAGGAGTCTCTGCTAGCTCAGATCTTTGTGCCTGGCAAAGACTTGGTTCTGAATAGATCTCCAAGGAACCCCTCCCTCTGGCCTGGATGGAGCCCCTGCCTTCATTATTTCCTTGGCACCCATCTGCTGCTGGAGGGGACAGGCTGCTTCCTGCTGGCCCACTTTTGCATGGAAAGCGAGTCTTCCCTCAGGTGGGATTTGCCACTTGAGAATCTGCTCCCTGTAGAAGGACCACATGTTCTTCCTAGCGCTTTCCTCTTGCCTTAATATGTTTTCTGTTGCTATAACTGAATACCACAGACTGGGTAACTTATAAAATACAGAGGTTGATTTGCTGAACGGTTCTGCAGACCAGGAACCCAAGCACAGATTCTGATATCAGGTGAAGGTTTTATTTACTGCATGATAATATGGCACAGGGTTAGAGCAAGCATGCTCCCTCAGGTCTCTCTTCCTCTCCTTATAAAGCCATCCATGCCAGCATGGAAGCCTCCAAGACTGCTTTGAATTCTAATCATCTCCGATCTTCAAATACCATTAACATGTGAGTGTGATATTAGATTCCAACACAGGAATGGGGTGACACACCCCTGGGGAGCAATGGGAGGTGGGGGAGGCCTCCCTCCCCAGCAGCCCCAGCAGTCCACCCAGAGGCTGCTCAGCCCAGCATTCTCTCCCTTCCGGCTGCTCCCTGGTCTCCAGGGCCCCAGCCGTAAGCAGTCAACATCACTCAGCGCTCTGTGCTGGCTGCCAGCTCCTCCCCAGCTCTCAGGGACCCTCTGCTCTGTTAGTACACAACGCACTCATCGATTTTAAGTCGTTTATTTCTTTTCACATTTCCCATCTCTGAAATCGAACGTGCCGACGATCAATAGTGCAGCATAGTTTAAGTTATGGTTTTTAGTGGCGCGTAAACTATCGCCTTAGTTGGTGCCTCTTAAATTCCTAAACCCCACATGCTCTCAGACGTGTGCTCCTGGTGCCTCCTCCAGCTCAGCATCTGTTCCCAGACTCACAGGAGCCTTCCTCTCGGGCTCTCTCTGGCATCATCACATCCCTTTTCCGTACACCTAATGGCGTGTCACCCTGGATCTGGCATCACGACAATTACGTTTGTTTTTCGGCTCATGGTTTGGTTTTGAAGTTACTTTATAGAAAGGCAGCCATGGCTCCAATGTCCCCAGTTTAACAGTGACTGAAAGTGATTACTCAGGGTAGGGTTTTGTGAAACCGAGGGGGTTTATTGAAAGAATAAATAGGCCCTTTTGTTAAACTCTATAAATCATGAATAGCCATGTAAGGCAAACACACACACCCACACACACCCACACACACCCACACACACACATTCACACACATCCACACACACCAATACACACATCCACACACACCCACACACATCCACACACCCACAAACACACCCACACACACCCACACACATCCACACACACATCGACACACACTCACACACAAACCCACACACATCCACACACTACACCGGGGTGCAGTGCATACGTGCATGCAGGCACACTTTGAGAGAGACAGACAGACAACCAGAGAGCAGAGACAAGCAGAGGTGGAGAGGCAGGACTACTAGATGGATGACCAGGTCCCGGGCGAATGACAGCAGCATCCTCCCATGGAAGGAAAATGCATCCTCATACAACTAGGCTTGGACCACACAGGAGTCTCAGGGAGGTGTCTGAGTGCTTCCCAGACACTGTTGTGGTGCTGGATGTCTGAGTCTATCCCGCTCACCTGTGATCCGAAGACCTTCAGGCCAGCGCACTGACCCTGCCTCCAAGTCAGCCTCTCCGCGCTGGCAGCAACAGGGATCTGAGCTGGAGGTGGGTGGGTTGAGATCCAGCCTGCTCACCCACCAGGTGGACTTTCCCACCCAGATCTATTTTCCCAGTGGCTCGTTTTCTACAAGTGGTGGGTCTCATTCCCCTCAGCAAGAAGGTGGCTGACGGCCCCCACGGGAGCAGTGGGCCCCTGACCTCCAAATCCAAAGTGGACATGAAAGTCATTGTAAAAGCCAGGCACAGTGGTGCAAGCCTGTAATCCCAGCAACTCAGGAGGCTGAGGCAGGAGGTGCAAGTTCAAGGCCAGCCTAGGCAACTTTGTGAGATCCTATCTGAAAATAAAACAAAAAAGCGAGGGACGGAGCTCAGTGGTAAAGTGCCTCTGGGTTCAATCTCCAATATCAAAATAAATAAATATAAATAAAAAGAGCTGGAGATGTAACTCCGTGGTAGAGCACCCGCCCAGCACGCAGGAGACCCTGGCTTTGATCCTTAGTATGAAAAAATAAATAAACACACACACACACACATACACACCTGTGGCTGAGGATGTAACTCAGTGGTAGAGCACTAGTGTAGTATGTGCAAGGCCCTGGGTTTGATCCCCAGCACCACAAAAACATTAAAAACTAAATTTTAAAAAAATGACCTTTCGGGGGGCTGGGGTTGTGCTCAGTGGTACAGCGCTTGCCTGGCATGTGTGAGGCACTGGGTTTAATTCTCAGCACCACATAAAAACAAGTAAATAAAATAAAGTCCATCAACAACTAATAAAATATTTTTTTAAAAAATGACCTTTGGTGCTGGGGGTGTAGCTCAGTGGTAAATCATGAATTTTGTACATACAAGGTCCTGAGCTCAATCCTCAACACCAAAAAGAAACAGAAATTAGAAAAAAAATTTAAATAAAAAAAATCTTTAAATTATCTTTGTGGGGGGGGAATGAACACACACAAATACATGCACACATAAACACACACTCAAGAAAAATACATTCTAAACTATTGAAAATAAATCTCTTAGGCTTGTGGGATTATAGGCACTTTCTTTTGTTTAAGAAAGCCTGTGTTTTCTAATTTTGCCATAGTGAAAATGTAATACTTGGATAGCAAAATACTTTTAGAAATAAAAGCTTGAGACTGAAAGAAAAAAAAAGCCCTTTAAGAGGACCCTCGGTGGCCCTTGCAAGGGCCCTTGATTGCTGCAGGTCACAGGATGTGAGGGTGTAGGCGTAGGAGTCTGAGGCTTTTTCTGGATCGCAGTCACTCCCTTGGCCTCACGGGTCTCCGCTGCAGATGGCCTTTGTGGTTGGGTGACATTCTGGTCCCTTAGCATGTGCCTCTCTTTGGGGGTTCTGGCTCAGGCATCGGAAGGCGTCCCCATGAGACTCTTCACCAAGCTGGACCAGCTCATCGAGTTCTACAGGAAGGAGAACATGGGACTGGTGACGCACCTGCAGTACCCAGTGCCCCTGGAGGAGGAGGACGCCGTCGACGACCCGGAGGAGGACACGGGTAGGAAGGGGTGGACAGGACGGCAAGAGGCTGGGAGGTACCCCCGGGATTCTGCCCTCCAGGCCCCACAAGGGCTTAGATTAGAGTGTCCCATATGAGAAGGAGAGAGTGTGGCCTGATGGTTAAGGACAGGCTAGGCACACAGGCTCTGGAGTCAGGCAGACATGGATTGGAATTCCTCCCCAGCTTATCAGCTCTATGGCCCTAGGTAAGTTACTTAACCTCTCTGAACCACCAGTTTCTTGTCAAAGAGACAGCAAAGACTGGGCATGGTACCACACACCCGTGACCACAGTGACTCAGGGGCTGAGGCAGGAGGATAATAACAACTTTAAGGCCTCCTCAGCAACTCAGAGAGACCTGCCTCAAATTTAAAAAACTAAGAAAAGGCTTGGGGTGTAGGTCAGGGATTGAGGGCCCTTAAGTTAAATCTCTAGCACCAGAAAAAAAAAAAAAAAGGAGAGTCAGTTAAAAATAGTGCTGTATATACCACTCAGAGCATCACAGGGATCAAATGAGTCGATGAATGTAGTGTTCAGAGCCTGGTACACAGTAAGCACTCAGTAAATGCAGCTACCACCATTTTCATCATCATAATTTCACCATGAGGAAGGGCGATCCTTGCACCAAACTGGAAGGATACTAAAGATATTTATTTACATCATTAAAAGTGTGTGGAGGGCGGAGGACAGCACTTAAAACCTGTAGGAAAACAAAAAACAAAGAAAGGTCCCTAAAAGCAGGTGAGCCTCAGGGCTGCCTCCTGCATGGTGTGGGGACAAAGCCAACAGGGCAAATCCCATGGAAACGTCCGCATCAGGAAGTCAGCTCACTGTGGGGCAGGCTTTTTCTCTTCTCTAACGTGCATTTTCTAAAAAGAAATCAGGAGTCACCCACCTGAGCCCTTTAGCTACTTAGCTTTTCCCCGAGGGAGAGATTAGACCAGAATCGCTGTCGTCCCTGGCCTGACCCCCGCCTGTCCCTGGTGGGCTGCCGTCAGCTCAAGCTGGCCGCCCTTTCTGTCCTTCTCCTATGGGCTGGCTCGTGGGTCTCCATGCCCGCTTTTCTTCCCACCACCTGGAGACCCCCTCTTAGTGGGGGCACAGCTTATCGGCTGCAGAGCCACCTTGCTGGCCTTGGTAGGGACAGCAGGAGCCAGGCAAGGCCTTTCCTAAAGGACCACAGCTCCACAGAGGCTGAAGGGGACCCAGGCAGGCCATGTCCCTCTCCCCCACCCTGGTCCAAGGAAGAGGTGCCTTTGGGGATAAGCAAGGTCCATCTTCGGCATAGTCAGAGTCCATGGCCACCAGGGTCCCAAGGCCACAGCACGGCCTTGACCTCTGGGAAGCTGTCCTACAGCAGTGCCCTCTATATGCCACCATCTCACTTCCCACGGGCCACCCACCCCCACCCCAGCTTGCTGTGGCCCTCTAGGATGCTGTCTGGACAAAGACCCTGATACACTTCCTGTGAGGGCTGGAAAGAGAAGCCCAGTCCCATGACCCTGGCTTCACTTCCCTAGTCGAGGCCACCCACTGGCAGATGGGACGAGAGCAGTGTGCACCCCAGCCCACGGGGTCCCACTTGGCTCAGGTCTTCTCAAGGTGCTGCCAGTCCCCAGTGCTCAAAACAGACTCACGGCCACCTTCAGAACTCCAGAGGGGGACAGGAAATGAAGTGCCACCCATTAAGGAGAGTGTCCCTCTGCAGTGCTGCGGCTGGAGGGTGGAGGTGGCCATTAGGAGTAGGACGGTGCTTGACCAGGCTCCTGGGCCCGGGGGGAGCTCAATGACCTTTGTGTGTTTGTGGTACGTGAAGAAAGGGGATTCTACAGAAGGTGGGCAAGAGTCTCTGCTCTCAGGCCAACTCCAAGTGATTGCTTCAGCTTTTCAGGTCTTTGAGCGAGGGGACCCTGTCACTTTCTCAATGCATCTCCAAGGGTCCAGGGAAAGAGAGGAGGGAGGGCAGAGAGAGGGGTCAGGGGAGAGAGAAGAGCGGTTGGTGGGGCCTGACTGCCTCCCCATCCTGCGTCCCCATCTTGTGCTCTGGCCTCATTCTGGGGACTGTCCTCTGCCCGGCCCAAGGCACTTGCCCCAGCCCCTGAAAGGAGGTTCTGTGCTGCTAACCTGCCTGGCTTAGTGTGTCCCAGCCAGCAGTCCCGCAGGCCACCCTGCCCCCTGCACCTGGCAGGTGCTGGCTGAGTTCACAGTGGGACAGACAATTGCACAAGGCCCGGCCCAAAGATCATGAATGCCAAGTCTGCTGCAGGAAGCTCTGTCTGGTGAGGGAGTCTGAGGAAGTGAGGAGGCGGAAGAGCCATGGGGCACAGGCGGGGACCTGGTACTTGATGGCCCAGACCTCACAGGGCTGCGGTGAGGTGTGGGGTGGGGTCTGCGGACACAGCGTCCTCACCAATGACATTGCCTTTCTCTGGGTAGAAAGCGTCATGTCTCCACCCGAATTGCCACCAAGAAACATCCCTCTGGCTGGGCCCTGCGAGGCCAAGGAGCTCCCTCCAGCAGCTGAGACTCCCAGAGCCGAGATCAGCCGGCCCAGCCTCTCCGAGACGCTGTTCCAGCGGCTGCAGAGCATGGACACCAGCGGGTGAGTGTCCACCTGGCAGGGCCCTTCGGAGGCCAGTTGTGGTGCATCCAGCACTCAGCTGGGACTCTGGGGAGCATGCCAGTCCCAGAATGATGACCTCTCTCCGGCCATCCAGGTCTGTGTGCATATGACTCATTAATAGCAAGGTCAAAAAACAATTTTTGGGGGGGAGGGTGGAGTACCAGGGATTGAACTCAGGGGCCCTCAACCACTGAGCCACCTCCCCAGCCCTATTTTGTATTTTATTTAGAGACAGGGTCTCACCGAGTTGCTTAGTGCCTGGCTTTTGCTGAGGCTGGCTTTGAACTCACGATCCTCGTGCCTCAGCCTCCCGAGCCGCTGGGATTACGGACGTGCGCCACCATGCCTGGCCAAAAACCATTTTTTATGTTTTTAGACAAGATTATTTCTCCCTCAAGACTCTTGTTCTTTGCCTGCTTTTTATCAGGATCTTACTGTTTTTGTCATCAAGTTTTAGGACCGCCTTATATAGTAGCCCTTTCTCCATCATCCTGAGGGGGGTAAAATATCTATCTTCTAGCTCGTTGCTTACTTTAAAAGTTTTGGAATGTTTTTACGTTGTTCAATGTTGGATCCTCTGAGGAGCCTGAGTCATTCCCTTGGTGAACGCAAAGTCACTTGTATCATTAGGAGGTCATTGCTATTCTCCGGGCAGACAGCAGCTCACCACCCACAGCTGCCAGCGTTCTTAAAGCCATCCCAAGTGCCAGTCACCCCAGGAGGCACACCTGCTTATTCCACGGATTCTCACAACAATCGGATGCAGAGGGACGGTTCCCTTCCACAGAGCACACCTGAGTCTCAGAAAGGTTTGCTCCAGGGCCCAGAGTGACTGTCCCTGCTCTCATGCCACACAGGGATACCCTTCAGGCCCCAGGAGGACACCACAGAATTATTGCCCCATTAGGGGGCCCAGGACAAAGTGGTGACATTCATAAAAGAGCCTGGAGAGGGAATGGGCACCCAGATCTAGAAACAGGGGATGCCATGATCCTGGGTATGTGCGTCGGGGGTATGTGAGTTGTGCCCCGGGGTTGGAAACACATGCAGACACAAATACGGTAGCTCCCTGCCTTGGGTGCTTGCTGCTCTTGAGGCTGTTGACTGGAGCCTCGGGTCTGGCTGAAGTAGTTGGTCATCTCCAGGGGCTGAGTGGATGTTCAGGGCCATACATGGGAGGAGCTGGCCACTCAGGGCTGAGGGAGCCCTGACCCCGCCCTGCATTCCCATGCAGTCTGCTGAGGATCTCTGCTCTCCCTGAGGCTCACATTCTACCTGTGACCACCCTGTCCCTGAGTTCCAGGATGGGGTCCTCTGCACCTAAAAGGACACAGCAGGCACCTGAGCTCATTTAAACTGGGAGCTCAAGGAGGGTTCACACAGAGACTGTTTATGGAGTGCCGATAGATCTGCAGGAATCAACGGGGAGAGCAGGGTGTTGTCGTGTGATCCCAAATGCCAGGGCCTGAGCAGCCAGACCTGGCACTGCCTCATCCCTCTTGCCCTCTCTCCCTCCTACCGGTGCTTCCCAGGCCCACCCAGCATGGACCAGGGCCAAGAGAGCCCTGGACTTGTCCAGCCGTCCCTGCTCCCCTGAGCACAGGGAGGATGGAGGTCGGGGAGAGGAAGGGAAATGGAAGGTGGGCCTCATTCTTTCACCAGCCGGCCAAACTCAACCCCACCACAGGGGGTTCAGGGTGCTGTTCTCTCTGCCTGGAAAACCTTCCCTCAGCTCTCAGACCACCAGCTCCTGGGTGTTGTCCCCTCGTCTGAGGCCTTGTTTGCTGGGCATGAAGGACTGTCCTGAGCTCACAGCATAAGATGACCTCATAAGCACGACTCTGGTGCGGCAGACGACGTGGACCTGCCGAGGGTCTGGGGTGCCTGCCTCCTGTGCTCACTCCCTGAGGTCCTACTGCCATCTTAGAACAGGTCACTGTTGAGCTTGCCCTCCCAACAGTGGACCTGAGGGTGCCAGCGTATGTGGGCAGCTCTGGCGGTGTGGTATCCATGGCCAGATGCCTGACTCCCCAGGCTCTGGTGTGGAAGGAGTGGGTTCTCTACTGCAGACACACCCCAGAACTCCGGAGGCCTGTGCTCTGAGTCCCCCATGAGACTTCCAGAAACCACCATGGCATCTTCTCCTACCATAAACACCTCTACTACCCTGGGGTGTGTGGGTCCCCAGCGGGGGAACTGCCCGTACCCAGCCTGGACCTACTAGACAGCTGTCTCCTGCTGTGGGGCGCATGGAGCGGGCCGCCTTCCACGGCACCCGTGAACGGGTCAGAGCCCTAGACAGGTGTGGTGCGGGCAGTGCAGGCTGTCCTTCCTTTGTGGTGGAGAAATGGAGTGCAGTCTCTCTGACATTGCTCCGTGGTATGGTCCAGAGTGTGAATGGCATCTGGTCCCAAGGGACTGCCCCAGCTCCTGCTGGCTGGTTCCCACAGCCTCTCCAACGGTGAGGCCCGCACCTCCCCTCCCGGCTGGATAATGGTGGTTTTCCAGCCTGGTTACAGGTCTGGGGCCGGGAAGGAGATGAAGGTATCTCCTGAAAGGAGTCATGACTTACACAGCAGAGGCTTTGCCTCTTCACACAGGCCTGGGGAGGGCTGTAACAGGAAGGGAGCTACACAAAGGGCCCCTTATGCCCCCAGGGCCTAGCCTGTGGTCTAGCCTGTGGCCGATATGTTGGATGAATTAATAAGTCAGTGTACCCTGTCTCCTATGAATTAGTTACTCAAAAGCGTTTTGTTGTTGTTGTTCTCTGTGAGAAAAGCTACCCCCACTCCCAAACGAAGCTGCCAGGGCTGCCCCCATGCCCTCTGATTTGGCAAAACACAAAGGAAGCACCTGGGGGTACAATACCAGCCACAGGCTGCTAAGATGCCTGTTGTCCTTGCTCCCTCCTGGACACACCCGTGGGCTCTTCTCTAGGCCCACCCAATGGCATTTGGTGCATGATCCTTGAGTTCCTGTGCTATTTGCCAAAGAGATGAATAGTCAGAGTTTTAACGGTGGATAACTGGTCATGATTTTCCCAACACGTAAGTCTAAATGACCGTGTCAAGATGTTAAATGCAGTGAATTCCTTGGAGTTCAGGGACGCCCCCCAGGTGCCCTCAACACTCCCCACTCCTGTTGACTCCTACTGATGGGAGCAGGTGCAGGTGCAGGGGTTCTGCCAGGCTGAGCAGGGCGTGAGGCCCAGCCGTCAGGAAGGCCTTGGGGTGGGGAGTGGGCTGAGGGCACTTGCTGGGCCATGGTCCTTCAGGACACTTGCACACGTGTACCCAGGTCACCCCCTTGGTCTCCCTGCAGGAGCAGAGGTGCAGGGCAGGGCAGGGGAGGGGTCTCTGCCTGGGTTTGCTTCTCAGCTAACTCAGGTGCGGAGATGGGACAGAGCAAAGGAATCACGGGAGGCAGCAGGGTGCCCTCCGCCAGCCCTCACTTTAAGCTTTAGAACTCAGATGCTGCGTCTGCTTTAGAACTCATCTACTTTGGTGGCCAAGTTCCTTTCTACACGGAGGACGGCCTTTAGACGACTCTCAATTACAGGACTATCTGGGCTCTTTTGTGCAAGTCAATCAGATCTCATCAGACAGGTCATAGGTAACAGGTTAATTACTACAACATTTCCGAGCAAAATTAACCTTTTTGGGTAAACATGATCTATATCTTTACGCCAAGTCTTCTTTTTCTTACATCTCCAGTCCTTTTTATTTTTTCATTTTGAGACAGGGTCTCACTAAGTTGCTGAGGCTGGCCTCAAATTTGCAATTCTCCTGACTCAGCTTCCCTAATCTCTGGGATTATTGGCATGTGCCACTGTGCCCAGCCCATTCACTTTTTTGTGGGAGGCGGGTCCTAGAGATTGAATCCACTGAACCCCATCCCCAGCCCTTTTTATTGTTAATTGCTGAGGCTGGCTTTGAATTTGTGATCCTCCTGCCTCAGCTTCCCAAATTGCTGGGATTACAGGAGTGCACCACTGTGCCCAGTCCCCACGCACTTTTTAAACTGAAGAAACTGGGACCCTACAAGGGAGAGCAAAGCCAGGACACCTGGACAGCCTTTCTGCCACCTATATGCCCAGCCCTGTATCACTCAGACTTCTCCAGGAGCCTGGGGTAACTCCAAGCTCTCCAGTGTGCATGCCAGACCCGGCCCCTCGCCATGTCCAACTTCCAGCCCTCTGATTCTTGTCCTGTGAGTAGAGAGGTGGGGAGATTGCAGGATATACCCCGCCTGTCTTCTTTTTAAAGGACAGCTGCTTCCCAAGCCCCAAGACAGATACCTGCTCTTGCTGGACCCCTTTACCTCCTCTTACCTGGGCCTCCTCTGCAGTGAGGCCAAGGGGCCTTTGCACAGGTTTGCACACATTCTCCTCCAGGGCCACGTCTCAACCTGGGACCAAGGAACCTCAGCTCATCGTGGTCCTTGCTGTGACTGCTTCTATTTTGCTTTTTCCTCTCCAGTCTTCCCGAAGAGCATCTCAAAGCCATCCAAGATTATCTGAGCACTCAGCTCGCCCTGGACTCTGACTTTGTGAAGACGGGCTCCAGCAGCCTCCCCCACCTGAAGAAACTGACCTCACTGCTCTGCAAGGAACTCTATGGGTAATGGCAGCCCCTGAGGCGGGAGGGGTGGAGAGAGCACCGAAGAAGATGCCCTGGGGGGAGCCTGCAGGGTGGGGCTGTCCCAGTGTCCTGCGGCCCTCATCTCATAGTAATTGAGCAGCAGATAGAGCTTTGTGGTTGTTTTCATAGAATCTGAGCTGGTGTGTGTGTGTGTGTGTGTGTGTGTGTGTGTGTGTTTCCTGGTGCTGGGATGGAACCTGAGCAAACGTTCCACCACTGAGGAGCAGCCTCAGCCTGTCTTGTTTTTAAACTAGAGTTTATTTGAGACAGGCATGGTGGGGCACACCTGTATCCCAGCAACTCAAGAGGCTGAGGCAGGAGGATCTCAAATTTGAGGCTAGCCTCAGCAATTTAGCAAGCCACTAAGCAACTTAGTGGAACCCTGTCTCAAATTAAAAAATTAAAAGGGCTGGGGATGTGGCTCAGGGGTTAAGCACCCTTCAGTTCAATCCCCAGTGCCAAAAACAAAAACAAAAACAAAATCACGTTCGTTTGAAGTCAGTAGCTCTGGAAGTGGGGAGAGACAGAGGTGACTTGGTCAGAATCCAGCCTTTAGCTTTTGTTTCCCATTCTTCCTACAGAAGCCAGCACATTGACAGGTACTTAAGGGTACCAGCTTATCTTCTGGGTTGGTGGTGACAGCCCAAAATTTCCAGTGATGGCTGTTTTTCAAAGTGAACCGATTCACTAAAAAGTTCAATTTTCCAATATTAAATTCATTAAACAACCAATGGTAAAAATTCTGATTTTTGTAAAGATTCTCTTGATTTTACACTTTTTATTTTATTAACCTTAAACTGAACCTCAAGTTCAATTGCATTTCAATTGCTAGAAGTGCAAAAGTAAGGCCGATATGTCATCAGATGAATTAGCAAAGAATAGTTTAAAAGGCTAAAGCTTGGGGTGATCTGTAGGAAGTGTCCAGGAGGACGGGAGTGGTGGTGCAGGCCAGCCACCCTAACAACCTGGGGGGCTGAGCAGGAGGATGAAAAGCTCAAGGCCAGCCTCAGTGACGTAGGCAAACCCTGACCCTAATATAAAAAGGGCAGGGGATGTGGCCGAGTGGTAAAGTGCCCCTGGGTTCAATCCCTGGTACACACACCCAGTCACAAGGAGCCCAAACAAACCTG
This sequence comes from Marmota marmota marmota, assembly GCF_001458135.2. NCBI lineage: Eukaryota > Metazoa > Chordata > Mammalia > Rodentia > Sciuridae > Marmota > Marmota marmota. Next base: position 47,756,694 of record NW_026000005.1, read on the forward strand.
TCACAAACGAAAGGTCAGCATTTCGGTTGGGAAAACTGTCATTTCTGTGGATGAGCGCTCCTGGATCGTGCTCTTTTGTTTTATTACACCTACAGCAGTGTCAAGCTTCTCTGGTTAGTTCCTCGCCGCGGTGTCTATTGTAGCTTAGTTGACGTACACAAAAGACTCTTTCATCATCCGCAACCAAGTTTGGCTCCTAAAAGCACAATCGGTATATTTGGTACATGTGACAAATGATTTCTTTGACAAATTGAGCCGTCATCAAATGGGACAGTCAAGCTTCATTTCAACGAACTGGCCTTCAACAGATGTCATTCCGTAGCCAAACGGAACCATCATTTTTCTACATTTCCATGGCAGATTGTGTTCCACGTGATGGTGTGTTTATAAATCATCATCACTTGTGTAAAGGCTTCTGAATGGCACTTTCTTTTTTTAAAAAAAAAACAGGTTTCGTAATGGCTGATAACAAGCTTTTATTTCTGCTTTGGCACAGATCCCAACCTTGGCTGTGTGGTGTGGAGGAGTAAATACAGTTCAAAATTTCTATTAGGCCTCCCCTAGATCCTTGGGGGCATCGGCACCTTTCCCTGTCAGTGCATTGCTACCTGCTGCACTTCCCCAGGTAGCGCTGTGGGGACGGCAGCTTCCCCTCCCTGCCCACTTCTCTGGTACCTTGTGGCAGCACAAAGTGCTTCCTTCCGCATCGCATCGCCAGCTTCTCATCTCAGTGCTGGACACTTCACCTCAAGTTAGGATTAGAGGCGCTGCGTCCCCTTCTTCCCTTTGGTAGGTCAAGCAATAGCCTGGCCTGGAGACAAGGTTAACCGAGGGGCAGAATGTCAGAAAATCTTAGGTATTGCTGGGTGTATTGGCACATGCCTGTAATGCCAGCAGCTCATGAGGCTGAGGCAGGAGGATCTCAAGTTCAAAGCCAGCCACAGTAATTTAGCAAGGCCCTAAGCAACTCAGCAAGACCCCCATCTCTAAATTAAAATAAGAAAAAGGGCGGAGGTGTGGCTCAGAGATAAAGTGCCCCGTCCAGGGTTCAAACATTGGTCAAAAAAGAAAAGAAAAAAAAAAAAACTTAAGTGACAACAAAATTGTGCTTCCCCTCCCCACTGCCATCCCTGCAGATGTAATTCCATGACATTCTAAGCCCAGAATGTCCAGACTGCTTTGATGGGGACAGGCGCGTTCAGACCTTCATTCAACACACAGGAGTCTGAGCCGCAAGACCGGGGGACACGCAGAAAACACTGGGATTTAGACTAAAACCTGAAGGAATCATGTGCATAGATGTCCCAATAGCTAACATTTTAAATTCATCCCTCGTTTTAAAATTCAAAAAAGGGAGTAGAAGGATACTGCTTTAAGAAAGCAACATGTGTCAATGCAAAATCGATTATACTTGACAGGGAGCCTTTAAGTGATTCCATTAAACACCTGAACAAAAGACAGGAGATGCTGTTTCCGCTGTTTCTCGCCTGATTATTTAATACCGCATGACAGATTTTTGCTAAAGCAAGATAAAAAAAAGAAGAAGAACAAAAAAATTCAAAGAAGGAAAAACATAGGGAATATGAAGACGCATCCATACATCCTTTGGGTCTGGAGTTCTGGGGTCATCACTGAAATTGAATAGGAATCTGGGGGAAATTAACCAACTTACAGAGACAAGGAGGCAGCCAGCCGTCCCTCTGGGGGTCCAGGAAGGCCTGCAGGGGGCTGAGGTCCTGCCCAGAGGCCCTGGCAAGCTTTCTGGGGACCAGCTGGCAGTCATTTCCCTGGACAAATCCTTCACAGGATAAGGTCAGTTCTTAAGTCTTCCTGAGACACACAGGGGCCACCACAGGGACCATAGAGTGGATAAGCTCTGGGGACAGAACCGGCAGCTGTTCCTAGAAGCCTTTTCTGTCCTCCACCTGGTGACATAAGGAAATCACCTCTCTCACCCTCCTGTTCAGAATCAAATTGACCCTGGAGACCCAGATCCTGGCGTAGGATCACAGAAGTCCCCAGGGTCTTCCCCAACCTCAGCTATGAGGTGAAAAGCTGGCCTCGTCCTGTGCTGGGGGAAGGGGCAGACTGACCACCCCTCCCCCGTTGCCCTCTCCCTTCTCCCCAAGGTCAGACTCCCCAGTTAAAGCCTTACTCTCCTGTGTTTGCTTTTCTTGGCCTGATTTCATTTCTATCGCCATCGGGTCCAAAGTTCCATCTCTGTGCCATTCCTGAGTGTCATTGATCATTCTGACCCCAAATAATACTGCCAAATGTGTCTGGGAGCCATTCAGATTTCTCCAAATTTTAAAGCAGTTAGAAATACAAGGAAAACAGCACTATTCTTAGAACATCCCAAAGATTCAGTTTGTATTATTTGTGCTTTTTGGATAGTGTTTTGAAAAAGGAGAAAAAGATCTAGATAATGTTTTTTTTTTTTTTAAAGAGAGAGTGAGAGACAGAGAGAGAGAGAGACTTTTTAAATATTTATTTATTTATTTATTTTTTTAAGTTTTTCGGCAGGCACAACATCTTTGTTTGTATGTGGTGCTGAGGATCGAACCCGGGCCGCACGCATGCCAGGCGAGCGTGCTACCGCTTGAGCCACATCCCCAGCCCAAGATCTAGATAATGTTAAAACTTGTTCTGAAGTAGCACTTAAAAAAAATGTTTTAGCCCAGAATTCTTTGATGAAATGGTCACTTAAAACAGTACCACTTGCGCTCCGCTGGGTTGTGGCTCAGCAGTAGAGTACATGCGAGGCCCTGGGTTTGGTCCTCAGCACCATATAAAAATAAATAAAATAAAGGTATTGTGTCCAACTACAACTAAAAAATAAATATTAAAAAAAAACACCAAAAAAACAGTACCACTGTGTCTGAGCAGGGATAGAGCCCCCCCCAGGGAAGGGGTGATGGTAACCATACCCCTGCTGCCGAGCTTCTCCCTGGCACACCTTCCCTCCATCCTGAGTCCCTAAAGGAATCCTGACCATCATTTTCTTCTTCCTCTTTTTCTTTTTTCTACTTTGGTGGTGCTGGGGATGGAACCCAGAGCCTGTGCAGGTAGGATGGTGGCAAAGTGCTGTACTATTGAGCTGCACCCAGCCCTTGGATGGCCTTATTTCAAAGTCAGTAAAGTAGGCTGGGCTTGGTGTGCACACCAGTAATCCCAGCAACTCAGGAAGCTGAGATAGAAGGGTCTCAAGTTCAAGGCCAGCTTCTACAATTTAGTGAGACCCTGTTTCAAAAGAAAAAATTAAAAGGTCTCAGTGGTTAGGCACCCCTGGGTTCAATCCCAGGTGCCAAACAAACAAACAAAGGCAAAACTCATCAAAGTCAGTAAAATAGAGCACCATCCTTGAAACTGTAAGATGTCACGAATACTCAAATGCTATGTTGCCCAGCACACAGGGAGCTCTGGGTCTATTTGAAGGGATTATGGAGACTGGAAACAAATCCTACCACATTTCAGAAGAGCTCATGCAATCGACTGACCCAAAAGAACTATGGGAATAAAATGGCACTTTGAGTCAAAATGAATAGTGATGTAGTGGGACTGTTTCCCTGCATACCAAATAATAAAATTCTAGATGAGGTAAGGAATCAAACATATACAACACACACGAAACTCATAGAACAATCTTTTTTTTTTTTTTTTGGAGGGGGGGAGGTACCAAGATTGAACTCAGGGGCACTTGACCACTTTGGGCAACAAAATTACCAAGGAAAAGATGCAAATTAGAATAAAAAATTACAAATAACTTTACAATGAAATCCATACCATCTAGGATGAAAATAACATAACAACAGGGATAAGTACAACACAGATTAAATTAAGAAGTAAAGCAAAATGTAAATTTTACAGCAATATATAAAAATACTAACAAAATTCTCAACAGAAAATTGCCAAAGGGGATAAACAGGGTTTTTTGTTTGTTTGCTTGTTTTTGTTTTTTTTAATTTTTTTGGTAGTTGTATATGAAAAGCATGCCTTTAATATTTTATTTGTTTATTTTTATGCAATGCTAAAGACCCAGTTCCCACACATGCAGGCAAGCACTCTGCCACTGAGTTACAGCCCCATCCCTAAACAGTTTATGTAAAAAGAAATGTAGTAGAAGTCAACCAGAAAAATACAGCAGAGGCATTAAAAATAGAAGGTATGCAAGTCCATTGTTTTGGTAATGCTGGGGATCCACCCCAGGGCATTGGCATGCTATATTCATTAATATTAAAGTACAATGTCAGGCAGGTTAAAAAGGAAAAAGAGAAAAAAGTGGTAAAAAAGAATGCAGAAGCGATATTGGCCAAGCAGGCCTGAACAGAGCTGGAGACCCTCACTCAAGGACTTAGCAAAACTGACCAGGAGCCAGGATCCCTGATTCTTCTAATTCTGTAACTGGAAATAAGAACAGAAAAGCTATATGAACAAAGCTGTTCAGAGCAGCCTTTATTTATAATAGCAAAGATCTCAGAGTAACCCAAATATCTAACAACTGATTTTGGCACATTTACTTGATAGACTATTTTGAAACCATTAGGATGTTAAACATGTACAAACATGAACAGTTTTTGATGAAATAAGTGAAAAATCAAACGCAAAATTGTCTGCTCACCATGCTTAAAACGTGAAAACAATAGAAAGAGATGGGAAGGGAACAAAGAAACGATAAAGTCCTAGTATTAGATTTGTCTCTGGATTTGACAATGGAAAAAATCCCTCTGGGCTCCCTCGAAGCTGCTAGAAAGGGATTTGCATCAGAATCCACCAGTCCCCAGCACCAGGAAGCCCTTGTATTTAAAATGCAGATTCCGGACCAAATCAGCTTGGAGCCCAGAAATTTGCATTTTTAACAGGGGTTGTGTGTGTATGTGTGTGTATGTGTGTGTGTGACTCCTGTGAGTTAGACCGGGAACCCAGGATTCCTACGTGATTTCAAAGTAGTTTGGGTCTGGACTGGAGTTCCCTACCGGCTGCGTGCTCTCACGCGGCTGAGACAAAACCCAGGTAAACTCCGTTCTGCACACAGTGGGGCTCCAGTTTGACGCCGAGGGGGAAGGGAGGGGGTCTGGGCCGACGGGCCGGCCCTGGCTGGCGGATTGATCTTTGCCTGGGCTTGTCCTTGGGAAAGGATCACCGGCCTTTGCCAGGCCCAGTGTGACCGTGTCTCCAGCCAGAGCCGGAGCCGTCTTGGACGCACCTTCTCGGTGCCCACTAACCCTGTTCTTCACCCCGTCCCCTGGCCTCCAGAGAAGTTGTCCGGACGCTCCCGTCCCTGGAGTCTCTGCAGAAGTTGTTCGACCAGCAGCTGTCCCCTGGCCTCCGTTCTCGTCCTCAGGTACAGGGTCTTGGGGTGGAAGGAGGAAATTAATAAGCCCAAGGAGGGGGATGAGCTAGCCAGCGTCGCAAGGGCCCAGACGGAGAGGAGAGCAAACTGGTACACTGAGGGGGAGGGGGAGGGGGAGGGGGAACCCACCCCGCCCCATCCTGCCCCTTCCCCAAAGGCGTTTCCTGTGCCAAATTTTGATTTGAAGAATAAGGATTTCAAATTATGTGCCCATCAGCTGAACTGCTGATTTAGCTCTGAATCAGGAGGCGAGCAGGACCTGTTCCCACCATGGCTCATCCGAAACTGGAAAGAAAGACAAGAGGTGACCCAATTCCTGATCCTTGCTGCTTGCTCCCGGAGAGGCAGGATAAAGACACCTCTCCTCAGGCAGGGCTGGAGGCCACCGTCCAGTTGGCCATTAGGCATAAATCTGTAAAAAGAAGAAGAAGAAGAGAAAGAGAAAAAGGTGTCCTCATCAAAGTTATAAAAACAAGCAGAAACAGTATCTTGAGGAAAATATTTGCTACAAATATTAGAGACAAAGGATTAGCAGGATTGAGAGAGAGAGAGAGAGAAAGAGAGAGAGAGACTCCAAAAAATAGGTAGAAAAATCCAGTTATTTAGATGGGAAAAGCTATAAACAAGGCTTCACGGAAGATGGAGCGGGGCAGGCAATGTATCCATAGAAAGATTTCCAACCTCCTGGGCAAGTAACCCTGAAACGACACTCAAGTGTGATCTCCATTTATCAGCCAGAAAGTTGATGGCTAAAGACGATTGTAGAGTCAGGGCCCCTAGTATTGGGGAGCCCGATGCTCTTGGATGCTCCCCGGGGCTCATCCCTCTACTGGCGGGATGGAAATGGGTTTTCTGAAAGCCATTCATGTGCAAATTTTCACTCCCCTCTTCAGCAGAGCCCTGTGTAGGTAGCCATCTTAAGGATCGCACGCTACACAGTACTGACAAAGGTGTGCACTGGAGCTTGGTCTCTAAAACCAAAAATATGGAAGCCCCATCAATGTAGAGAGATGATGAATGTAGAGAGATCGGCACCGCTGTGGGCAGATCTCCAGCCATACCTGTTGGGTGGGATATGCAAATGGCGGAACAACTGTGCACTGTGGCTTCAGCCCAGGGAAAGCAAACCAGAAGGATTTAAACCTACCGGGCCACTCTGCTCACCAGGAGGTCCGGTGGGATGGGAGAGAAGGGGGTGGGCCCAGGGCGCCTTTGCCCACATGGCTTGCTTGAGTTGTAGGGCAGATGAAAGTTTCCTCCTTTCTGCTTCCTAAAGTTTCCATCGTTGAGTCTCTGGGGCAAACTGAGAGTGGACAGTTCGACTGGACCAATAGGACATTTATACATGTGGGAGCTTCACAAAGTGTGACACTCAGAGAAGACACAGATGATTGACGTTTTTATACCACTGTGAGGCTATGGAAAGCAGCAGGGGCTTGGAGTGGGGCAGGTGGTGGTGGGTCATATACTGGGGGGGGGGAGATTCTCAAGGGGAAGCCTCTGGTCCTGAACAGTTCAGCTCTTAGTCAGCAGCCTTCAGAAGACGGGGTGTGCTGGAGGCTGCAGTGGCAGGATCCCTTGAGTCCAGGAGTTGGGGGTTAGCCTGACCCACAAAGTGAGACCCCATCTCAAAAAGAAAAGAAAACAAAGAAAGAACAGGTGAAGGCTGTACCAAGCCTCCCTTGGTGAGTGTTCACGGGTCTTTCCTAGATCTAGACAGCAGATGGTGAGACCACAGAGAGCCTCCCTTTGACTACCGATGGAGAGGGTTGCAAATTTCTTTTACAAAAAAGACAGCTTTTCAGAGCTATTCCTGGGTCTGCAGTTTCTGTGAATAGCCATCTTGAAACATGCCAAAGAAGAATATTTTGAGGTGGCTTATTTTGGTCTTCCACAGAATTTTTTTTTACAGAGAAAATATATTTGTGTTCTATTTATACAACTGAAAAAAATTCACCAGGAAAAAATATATTTAAATGTATTTCTTTGAAGTGGATGATGGGTTAATTTCTAAGAAAGCAAAAACAAATCTCGATGAAACGGGACCAGCTAAACATCAGAAATTAGTTTGAGAGGAAGAATGTGCACCCAAGTCCTTGATCAGGAGACAGGCCCCCAGAGATGGGCCAGCAGCCATCAGGGTGAGGGTCTGCCCCTCAGAGGACAGGTGTTTGCATTTGGAGGTAGGACAGAGCAGTGACAGGAGTGGAGTGGTCTCCTGTGAGACCCTGGATTTCAATCCATTTCCTTCATGGCCCCAGACGGGGAACACCTGTAGAAACTTAAATAGAGCAACAAATATACCACTTATGGTAACTTTGAAGCAGCATGTTTTTAGAGGTCTGTTCTGTTGAGAAAACAGGTGGTTGATTACAGCATTTGAAAAAATATACAAAAGCTCTATGAGCCCTAGATTATGATGTCCAGCCTACTTTAATGCACCGTATCAATTTTGTTGAAGTATTTGCAGAATCTATCACTCGGAACTTACTGGGTTAAAGGAAGGTCGAGAATGTCACCTTTGGTATACCTTCAGAATTCACAGTCAGGAGGGTGTTCAGAGAGGCTGCCTGGCATAGAGAAGGAAGAGGCGCCTCGGTCAATAAGACTAGCCCCTTGGGCCCTTTGAGCCCCGCCTGTGAACTGGGGGTGGTGGTGTCCTACAGTGCAGGGCTGGATAATGGGGGAGGATGCCCGTGAGACTGGCATCTGAGCAGTCAGATCCTTGCCACACAAGCCCTTAGCCTTAGGAAGGCAGACACTCCCCAGACCCTGGTGGGACCCTAACCCCTGCAGGGAATCTTTCCAGGGCTGTTGAAAGGCTCCTAAAACTATGCAGTCAAAATGGTGAGGAGCCTCAGGGCAGCCAAGAGCCCGGGGTCTACCCTGCACAGAACCCAGAATGGGGGTTTGTGTAGGCATCCCCTTTGAAAAGTGCTGCTAAGGTGGATGTGGCATGCCTGGGACTCCAGGGCTGAGGCAGGAGGATTGCACGTTTGAGGCCAACCTCAGCAACTTAGCAAGGCCTTAAGCCACTTAGTGAAACCCTGTCTCAAAATAAAAAAATAAAATAAATAGAAAGGACTGGAGAGGTAATGCAGTGGTAAAGCACCCTGGGCGTCAGTCCCCAATAAGAGAGAGAAAAGAAAGAAAAGTGCCACTAAGGGGCAAAGTGGGATAACTGGGTGGACTGTGTAACCCGCAGGTGACACCCGTGCCAACCCACCCGCGGGCAGGCTGCACTGCGAGTTGCACCCTCAGCCTGAACATTAGTGACATTTCGACCTGGGTAGCTCTTTGTTGTGGGGACTGTCCTGTGTGCTGGCCTCTACCCACTGAGTGCCATTAATCTCCCCAGCTGTGCTGCCTGGAAATGTTTCCAGATGTTGCCAAGTGTCCCCTGAGGGGTAAAATGTACCTGAGAGCCACAGTACTCAACCCGCATTCAAATCCCGCTGTGTGCTAGCTCTAGCACACCCTGTCTCTGCTCCCCCAGGGCTTAAAATCGTGCTTGTTATAGGAATTCATCAAATGATCCTCGTTATTAGGCAGAAGTATTAGAAAAGCTACAGCTCTTGTCCCAGGAACTAACTCCCTGGGCTCAACATCCTTGTGCTCTGAAAGGTTCTGCCAGACCTCCCCCAAAGTCACAGATCCAAAGAGGGGAGACACCAGCCTAAAGCTGCACAGCAACTGTCCAGGGTAGAAAGCGGGTCATCTCAAGTGTCCACACGGGGAAACAAGGAGGTTTGAATCCATGCTATCTTAGTTAATTATGAGCAAAACAACCCCAAATGAGGGGTGGCAGAACTGCCCCGCCTACTGACCAGCATTTCTTAGCCAACAGGTAGCCTTTCTGTTCTGCCCTTGCCTGCATCTAGATCCACTCTTCTCAGCCTTTCCCTCATTGATATCTAGACAGATTGTGAGCTTTCTTAAAAAGTAGTCAGAGAAAGCACTGACACGTTAATAGCCATGATGATGGTGGTGAGGTGATTGGGGGAGTTAATGATGCTGATGGGACTGGTGGAGGAGGTGGAGGTGTGTCTTGGTCCATTTTCTATTGTTATAACAAACTACCTGAGGCCAAGTGATTTATAAAGAATTGAGGTCTGTTCTGGCTCATGGTTGTGGAGATTGGGAAGTCAAGAGCAGGTACCTGCATCTGCGCACTATCTGGTGACAGCCTTCTTGCTGCATTATCACCAGGCGAGGGTAACACAGGGCAAGACCGAGAGCCGAGCAGGCTTGCCAGAGAGCACATTGTCATAACAAAACCACTTTCTTGGTGGGGTAGAGGCTGCAGTGATGATGGCGATGGCAGGAGTGGCGTAAGGAGATGGGTAGAAAACTGAGGTCAAAAGCAAACATAGCCAGGCTGATACGCTGAGCAAGGAGGGAGGTGAAGGGACAGCACTCTTTCCATTCTGCTCGGTGTTCAAGTTAGGCATGTGTCTGATTTCCTCATCCTCCTGCAAGACTAACTATGCATCCCCAGCTCCTGGCAGCCTGTCTACCTTAGAATGGAGACTTTACAGTGCTTGTTCTGTGAACAAGTGCTCGATGGCATGGACTTGGTGCCAAGCAGAGTACAGGTCCTGCTCTGTGTTTTATTAGCTGTGTGACTACAGATAGTAACTTGAGCTCTCTGGGCCCTTCTGTTCACAAACAACCCTATTGAGCCTCTCCAATGGTCAGAGGGTGTTCCTAGTGCCCAGGCTGCAGCACTGGTCACAGTGTCCTTGGTCTCAATTCTCGTGGCGCCTGTGTTCTATCAGGGGAAGCACACAGGGAGGTCATACATGGAGGAGATAACTTGATTGATAGCAATGACCAGGCGGCTATCCCAGCTGGAGGGGACAGGGACGATTTCCCAGTGGTATGAGACCTGAATGACAAGGAAGTGCCCTTCTCAAGTGAAATCCAAGTCCCTGGAGAGCCTTAGAAAGTGTCACTCTCGGCAGATCAGCAGTGGGGATCCGAGCGGCCCTGGGGGGCGGTGCTGGAGCCCAGCGCCTTCGAGGGCAGGGTAAGGAGTGGACAGTGCTGTCCCTGCAGGGGAAGCAGCTGGCCTCGGGTTTTAAGTGGTGGAGTGGGTGTGTTTGGGGAGCAGAGCAGGCTCCGTAGTGCAGGAGATTGGGAGGGAGGAGGTAAGATCAAAGAGGCCTGGAGCTCGAGGCGACTGAGCTGGAGGGTGACGGGCTCCCCAGAGGCAGACGAGAGCAAAGGCGTGACGATCTGGTTTGGGCCGTGAGGATTCTGAGGATTTTGCGTGTCCCAGTGTCCTCATCTGCAGAGGGGATGAAGACAGTGGTACGCAAGGCTGTCGGGGAGCTGGAACCCGGTGGAGCAAGGGGGCGAGGGCGGTGCTCAGTGTGAGCCGCCTTCCTGATGATCACGCAGTCAGTGCCACCCTCGTTCTCGTCCTCATGTCCCAGGTGCCTGGGGAGGCCAATCCCATCAACATGGTGGCCAAGCTCAGCCAACTGACAAGTCTGCTGTCCTCCATTGAAGACAAGGTATTGCAGGGGGTCCTGCAGCTCTTGTGGTTTCTTGGGGGGGGTCCCCTGTTTAGACAGAGGATGGCCAGGTTGCAGGCTCTGTGTCCCTTCTGACTCTGCCCCCTGCTGCTGCCCACAGGTCAAGGCCCTGCTGCATGAGGGTCCCGAGTCCACCCACCGGCGTTCCCTCATCCCTCCAGTCACCTTTGAGGTAAGAGGCCATGACAGTGGAGACTGGCCTTGAAATTCATGCTTTGGGGATCGTTCTGGTCCCTGGGAAAAGCGTGCCTTTGGCTTGGGCTATGGAAGGGCAAGGAACCCAATTGTGGAAAACGGCAGTCCCTGGAACTGCCTTGCCGGGGAGATGGTTCACCGTGAGAACTGGGGCCTGCAAACGTCAGTGAAGTCCCCTCCGTAGGGAGGCTGCCAGGGACAAGCTCCTCATTGGCTGCAGTGCTATAAACTTTGTCCTCAAAATGAGAGGAATGAGCTACATGAAAATAGTGTCCCCAGCGGCCCGTGGGGAAAAACCAAACCAAAACAATTGCTGTGATCTCCCTGAGAGGGGCTGAATTCGAACCTCCAGCCTTGATCCAGAAGCTTGTTTTTCTTAAATGATCCCCAGTGTTTCTGGTGTGTCCAGTCAGCCTGATCCCCCATTCAGAAACACAGTGAGACACCCCTGCTCCCCACCCCAAAGTCCTCTCTCGTCCTGAAAATTCCTGTAAAAGACAGATTTCCATTTTCTGGGCTGTCCTAGGCCACAGTGTTCAGCTGGCCTTGTAACAAGGCCCTGGGGTGTCTCACTAACGTCCTTTCTGGAAGTCAGGGCAAAGCAGGTTGACATAATGAGCCGCTTTGCAATAGTTCATCCGTTTTCCTCCACTGAGCCTGTTGGAGAAGAGCTGGGGTGCACAGTGGGCGAGCTGGGTTGGCCCCCGAGTTTGGGCGACTCTCAGGGGAGGCAGTGGGGTGTGCACATGTGGACTGGGGCGAGGGAGATGGTGTCAGCAGCCTGATGGCTCCCCAGGGGACGCTGACCCAGGGTTGCCCAGCCATGGATTGGCATCACCGAAGCTCATTCAGAAAATCAACAAACCACATCTCTTCCTCCGCGAAGGTGAAGTCGGAGTCTCTGGGGATTTCTCAGAAAATGCAGCTCAAAGTGGACGTCGAGTCTGGGAAACTGATCATTAAGAAGTCCAAGGATGGCTCTGAGGACAAGTTCTACAGCCACAAGAAAAGTAAGACCCTCATGCCTCTTGCCCTAGGTCTGTGGAGGCTTTTACCAGGGACCTGCAGCAGGTGACCATCAGTAGCAGCCCCAGAGAGTGAGCCCTTTGCAGAGTGGTCGCTGTCCAGCGTGCCCACAGCGCCTCACCCTGCCCCTGGAATCCCTCCCCTGGCCTCATGTCCCCTCCCCTGCATGCTCTGGCCTGTCCTTCTGAACCTGGGGAAGGAGCTCACACCTCACGTGGTGTGCCCTGCCTAGCGACAGTCTTGTGGCTGCGGCTGGGGTGACCACGCATCTATGTGTGTGACTCTGTCTTCTCTTCCCTGCAAACAGGCCAGTCTGACCCACCCTGTCACGTCATTGTGCCTACTGCAGGCCCTGCATAGCCACTTAGCAGCTGTGTGACCATGGGCATGTCACCTCCAAGCTGTCTTTAGCAGCTTTGGGACCTTGGCCCACCACTCCGGGTCTCAGTTTCCTCGTCTGTAAAATAGGCATGAGAAAGATGACCTAAGTAACACGGGACAGAGCCCAGCACCTAGGTGCCTCTCTGAGCTGGCTTCTGTCTTGGCCCCGGAGCTGTTTGGTTTTGTGTTTTGCACCATCAGGTCAACTCATCCATACAATGGGAACTGTCCCCTGAGGAGTCCTTGTGGAGAAACCACTGCAGGCAGGACAGTAGGGGTCGGGGTGGCAAGCGGGACCTCTGTGAGCCCTGCCGGAGGGGAACTTCTGTTCTGGTGCATTGAGTGGCCAATAAATAAACAAATATATCAACACACTGTCAGCTGCTGATGAGTGCTGCCAAGAAAACAAGAGCATAACGGGTTAGGAATCAGTGAGGGAGATGGAGTAGCCAGCAGAGGGGGACAGGGCGGGCACCTCTCAGCGAGGAGTGCAGGAGCTGAGAGGTTAGACAGGGGCCTGAGGGGAGGGTCCCAGATGGGAACAGCCTGTGTGGACTCAGGCAGCACAAGCAGGCCTTGAGGAAGAGCAGAAAGGGCTGGGGAGCCTCACCCGTGATCTGCTGGGAGGCTGAGGCAGGAGGATCACGAGTTTGAGGCCAGCCTGGGGTGCTCAAAGGCAGAGAACTGGGAATGACAGCCTTGGGGCCATGGAAACAAGTTTAAATGTTGTCGCAAATGTACAGGAAGTCTCTGGAAAACTTGGATCCCGAACAGGAGGAGTAGATCTCAGTGCCATTGCCTTAGTGCCACTGCAGGGGAAGGACGCTCCGGGACAACAGTGGATAACCGGCCCTCCCTGGGGTCACTGTTTCCACGCAGCACTGGGACCTCGGTGTATTTAGGAGGTGGAGTGTGGAAGAATGGGATGGAACAAACCCGTGGGAGCCAAGGAGAGGCCCTGGGAGGAGCTGAGCCGGGCCTGCGCCTTCAGATTCCCCTGTGTGTCCTGGTATGAGAAGGGCACCTGTCAGACCTGCTTCAGGGAAGGTCAGAGAGCACTTTCTGCATCTGCTGTGTTTGGGGTTCCTTTTCTTAAAATACCCCTCATGTCAAGGTGTCTATTGGAGGTGGTGGGTCCTGAGCCCCATCACTAGCACACGGGGTGTGGGAAGCCCAGGCAAGATTCCCAGCCCACCTGCTGGTGACCTTGGGCCGGTGTCCTCTCTGGGCCTCAGTTTACTCCTCTGTCAACTACGATGGTGGTTTTATTCTGGAGGGCTGCTGCCAGGCATGAGGGACCAACACTGAAGCACATGGGGCCTGGCTACTGGGGCTGCTCAATACAATTGGTCACTGTCACCACTGTCACCATTCCACTAATCCTTCCAACACAGCTGTGAGGCAGGCAGAATGGAGCAGTGTGTGTGCATATGTGTATCAGGAAGAAAGTCCCTGCGCACTGAGTGACAAGCTGTCACACCTGCAGAACTAAGCCCCTGGCATCAGGGCAGGGCCCCTCGGTGCGGTGCCAAGTTGGACGTGAGAAGCCGCGAGTTACTGGTGGTTTGAGCACGAGGGCTGTGTGGAAAGCCGTCAGCTTAGAATGGTGCTTCCCTCTGTCCTAGGAAGAGTAAGTTCAGGAGGTCGGTTGTACAGCAGGTGACTCCAGCTGATGACAGTAGGTTGAATTCTTGGAAATTGCTGAGGGATTCTTGGAAATTGTTAAGTGTTCTTGTAGCTGTGGGCAATCCAGTGACTTGGAGGCTGAGGCAGGGGGATGGCAAGTTCAAGGCCAGCCTCAGCAACTTACTGAGACCGTTTCCAAAAGTGATAAAGAGCTGGGGATGTGGCTCAGTGGTAAAGTACCTCTGAGTTCAATTCGCAGTACCCCCCCCCAAAAAAAAAAGTGTTCTCACAATAATGGCAAGTATGAGCAGTGACGAATGTGTCAGTGCGCTAGGTTTGCCCATTCCACCCTGTGTATGCGCTCAGAACACCATGTGGTACCTGATACTTGGTGTATCAATTTTAATTAAGCAGGGCTGGGCATGTAGCTCAGTGGTAGAAGGCTTGCCTGGCATGCCTGAGGCCCTGGGGTTCCATTCCCCAGACTGGGGCAGGGGACTAAGTAACGGGGAGGGGGTGGGAAGGAGAAAACAGCACTGATACCCAGCGCCTGCCAGCCCTGACTCGGGGGCACATACCCAGCTCTTGTCGCCCCCTACCAGGTTGACGGAGCTGTAGTAGATCTGTCATGACACCCGTCACATCAGAAGACACCCACCTGTTCACAGTCTGTCCGCCCACCCATCCCCCGCCAAGGATAGCAAGGTCTTTACCTTATGCCCCGGCCTGGCTGCATGCTCAGGGACATTCCCCATAAGTCCCAGCTCCCCTCAAATGTGGGCTCCACCAAGCTGGGGTGTGGGTCTCTTGTTCACTGCTAAAACCCAGAACTGTGCTGAGCCCAGAGTAGTGGTCAGTGCAGGAATGAATTTCCCAGCAGATGCGTATTGGTGAATACACGATGAGCAGCTGAAATCATGCAGCGCCCTCGGCCCTGCGTTTAGGCAGCCTCTTCATAGCTGAGAGGCAGTGTGCCTCACGGCTGAGGCCTTTGGTAAGCTAGGTGCTCATCCCAGAGCCAGGACTTGGTCATACTGTGATCTTGGGAAAGCAGCTTGACTCTGGAACCTCCATGTTCCTCTCTGCAAACAGGGCTTCCTGCGAGTGGCTGTGAGATGAGTGGGTGAGGCCTGTCTTTAGCCCAGAGCCTGGCTCACAGTTTCCAAGTTTGGCTGTTAGCATGAAGTGTCGCCTGTGGCTGCAGGCTTTGGTCACCAGGTACCATAATATCTTTGGCATTATGGTCTCTAAACATAGGAAAAGACTGTTCCTCTTTGACAAAATTGTAATGCATTCACTTTCTGAGCACCTGCTCCATGTCAGGTGTGGGTACCAGGTGGGGTCCTAGCTGTCAGGGAGGTTGCATTCAGCAGGAGGAGTAAAGGAGAATATCAACAAACACAGACATGCGCACGTGAACCAGGAACATGCCTCGGAGCAATAGCTCCAGGCTGAGAATTCAAATAGGAAGACAGGACAGTTGAGAGCAAAAGCCTCCCTCAGTGTGTCACGGAATGAGATCTGAGCATGGGCATGTTGACAGTCATGCCCAGAAGGAGGCCAGGTGGGGTGCCTAGGTGGGAGCAAGGCTGGCAGGGAAGGCTGGCTGCCCGAGCACGGAGGAGGCAGAGGCTGGGCGGGTCCAGCTGGTGCGGCTCGCTGAGCGCTGAGCTGCCACTAGGTTTTAAGCGGGGGATGCCATGATCCCACTGTGACAGGTCACTGGCTGCTGTGCTGAGCATCAGTTGTGAGGGGGAAGGAAGAGTGGGGACAGAAAGACCAATTTAAGAGGTCATGATAGTAGTCAGGCAGGAGATAGTGGCTCGAGATGAGGAGAGGTAAACAGTCTGGTTTGAAGGAAGAAGGAAGAATGGCGGCCCAAGGAGCGCAGAAGAGCTCGCTTTACTAACCCCATGTGAGGAAAGGGAGCCACTTGCTGACCCTGGTCAAATAAGAATCCCATCAAGGAGGTTGTCACGCCCTGGCAGCAGCCGCAGAGTCCTGGAAACAGATGTTCAAGAAAACCAGCAATTCAGAGGGAAGGAGATGCTGCCTGAGAGTAGCCGAACTGGAAAACTGCAGGGCATCCGGGTCGCAGGGGAGGGAATCGTACCGTGGGACACTTCCTGCTGCCACTGGCAAGGCCCATGGGATTCCTGAGCACAGAGCACACACATGTCACCCACAGTTTCCGTCTGGTGACACTTCTAGCTTATGGAGAATGCGTCCACTATGGTCATTTCCCTTCCAGAAGCCAATACTCAGAGGCACAAAGGAAAGGGGAAGAGGTGAGAACTAGGAAATCTTTGTAAGTGGGAAGCAGAGATAACGGCAGCCAACTTGGAGAACCGAGCAGCTAAGCATGAAGCACGTGGGAGAAGAATGGAGGCACCATGGCTCATCCAGGGGCCACCCACGGGCTGGAAACTGAGAGCACCGGGGCCCTGGAAGTGGGGTGAAGGGCCCGATGGAAACCCATCAGAGAGCCGCAGCCCCCAGCTGTCTCCACTGCACACAGCCAGAGGTTCCCTGGCTTGTTTGTCAGGAGATGGGTATTTCCTCTCCAGAGGAGGTAAAGGCCTGGGGGCCGCTGGACCTGGTGAGGGTAAGAGACCCTACTGAAAGCAAAGGACCAGTGATGATAGTGACAGTGGCTTTCCAAGTGCTGAGAGCTCGGCCTTCTTTTCTGAATGATGCCAGCAGGCCCAGGCAGGAGGTCGGAAGCATCTTTTCTGGATGATGTGACCACCTCTGGGGCAAAGATGAAAGTGCTGCCATCAAGTGACCACCCAGTGGAGAAGCCCTGCTGGAAGGACCCCACACCACTGATACAACCCAGCCTGTCAAGGGTCACCAGAGCAACCTTCATGCCCAATCGTGGGGCTTTCTTGGATAGTTGTGTTTTGGATAATCTGAAAGCTAAAATACCATAAAAGTTTTAAAACTGTGCTGCAGAAGTATTTCACTGGTAAGCAGAGATACACAACATGTAGTTCAAGTATGGAAAGCTCTTGAAATACTGGAAAGGTCTAGTCCAAGGTCAGCTAGTGGTATAGGGATGTTTTTGCTTTAAACTTCAGCTTGTTTGTGTTTGCTGCTTTTTCACCAATGAGAATAGATTGTTTATGTAATGAAAGAAAATAATTAAAAAGAAAAGAGCACAGGAGGGCTGTCAATTCTTTCCACTTATTTTTTCTGGGTCCACCATGAGCACAAGGCAGACCCACCCTCCCTTAGGTTGCAATCAGTAGAGCGGCTGACTTTAAATGAGAGTATACACAGTTTCCAGTTGTCCCACATGACATGACTGATGTTTACCTGCTTCAGTTCTACAAAGCCAGCAATTTTATGTGATTCAACTTCAAAATTGGAAATCTTGGTGGGTCCCCTCTGAAGACAGCAGCTCACAAAGATGTAATGATGGCTGTCTTTATTGAGACCTGCCTTTAGCTGGGATGGCTCAAGATTCTGTGTCTCCATTTATCACTGTCTTTTTGTGGGGGGAAGGGAGGGGGATACTGGGGATTGAACTCAGGGGCACTCGACCACTGAGCCACATCCCCAGCCCTATTTTGTGTTTTATTAGAGACAGGGTCTCACTGAATTGCTTAGCCCCTCACTTTTGCTGAGACTGGCTTTGAACTTGCGATCCTCCTGTCTCAGACTCCCAGGCCGCTGGAATTAACAGACATGCGCCACCACGCCTGGCCCTTTATGACTGTCTTAATCCTTCTGATCTTGCAATCTTCAAGGGAAACCTCAAATAAAAGACAGTGGGACACGAAGACAGAAATAAAGGGAAAAACAAAAACTGTTGGAGGAAATAAATTATACAGATTTAAAAGAATTTAGAGTGCTATCTAAAAAAGGGAACAGGAGGAGAACAATATAAAAATGAAAGGAGGAGAAGAGAGTGGAAGAAGGACAACTCTGGGAAAGGAAAAACTATAAAAATGTAGAAAATAAAAACTTGATGGAAGGGTGGGAGGTAAAAAGAAGGGAATTGCCTGAAAGCAGAACAGTGGGGCAGAGCATTGGAAGACAGCAGAGGTGAAATGCTTACGGAGGCCCAAGGCCACACGAGGAAGCCCTGGAGGAAGAGCCCCCGGGAAAGATCAAGTGCAAACCAGACTGTTGGGAGTCCTCAGATCACTCGCAGGTTCCGTGATGCGTGAGGAGAAACCAGGAGGCCACTGGGCGTGGGAGCGCATTCACAGCTGGGCCTTAGTGCCTGGAAAGGACTCCGCAGAATCAACAGAAGAGGCACCGGGCAAGAGCTGAAGGGAACCAGGACACGGTTCCTGCCCATCAGCCAAGAGAGCACACGTGAAATGTCCACCAGGATGGTCTTTAGATCCTCAGCACCAGGGTTTTTAACTGGGGCTGGTCATGGAGGTACCCTCTCCTGGCGGGATCCCTCTTGACACCTAAGGTCCAGACTCCAGCAAAAGGCCACCCTCACTAGCAAGCTCTAGGACAGCAGTCGCCGGCCCACTGCGCCGATTCTTTTCTGCACAGAGGTGAATCAGAACAGCTGTTTCTCCTTGGTAATGCTGCAAACTGGAGGTGTCGGAGCAAGTCTCCAGAGTCAAGAACGGTTTCAAATTTGGAATCAGTTAAGTGGGAGGGTAGAGTTTTCAGACACAGGAGGACTCCAAAAATGTATTAGTTGCCCATTCTTCCTTTCTTGGAAAGGTACTAGGGACATTACTGTACCAAAATGAAGGAGTAAGCCAAGACTTGGGATCCAAGAAACAAGATCCAGTGAGACAGAGCTGGGTAGGTTGCTGGATGGCACAGGTGTTGGCCCCGAGCTCCACCATCAGGCCTAGAAATGGCGTCCAGAGAGGCTCTGGGAAAGTTTCCCAAGGACAAAGGATGATGAAAGAGCTTGGTCACAGGAAGGAGTTACAGACTTGGGGGGAGTTGGGACCAATGAGAACACAAGGCAGGGGGCTGGGGGGTGGCTCAGTGATGGAGTGCCTGCCTAGGCCCTGGTTTGATCCTCAGCACCACATAAAAAAAATAAATAAAACAGAGATATTATGTCCATCTACAACTAAAAGGTTTTTAAAAAAGAAGGAAGGAAAGAGCCGTGCGCAGTGGCACACATCTGTGACCCTGGTGACTTGGGTTGCTGAGGCAGGAGGATGGAGATTTCAAGATCAACCTCAATAACTTAGGCCTTATGCAACTTAGCAAGGCCCTGTCTCAAAATGAAATATAAAAAGGCCTGGGAACAGTGTTGAGTGGTAAAGCATCCCTGGGTTTGCTCCCCAGTCCAAAGAAAAAAGTAAATTAAATTTGTATTTAAATTAAAAGCAAAAGAAGGAAGGGGAAGGGGAAGCAGGAAGGCAGAGCATCTAGGAACAGCAGGATCTGGAGACCAGACAGAGACTTAGGGCTCCGCCTGTGGACGGGAGGGTCAGAGGAGTTGATGGTCCGGAGTCTGGACCTGGTGGAGACTGGGACGTATTGGCTGAATGTGTGGATGAACAAGGAAGTTAACTTCCATTTTTCTTAAGTCCTGCAGCTCATCAAGTCACAGAAATTCCTGAACAAGTTGGTGATTTTGGTGGAAACAGAGAAGGAGAAGATCCTGCGGAAGGAATATGTTTTTGCTGACTCCAAAGTAAGTGACAGCAAACCTCCAAGAGGGACTGAGAGGAGGGTGAGGGGACCCCTGTCTATTGAAGATGGTAATGGGCCGGGGAGTGTGCACCATTAGCTCACTTCTCAGCAACCCACTTCACGCCTGGGGAAGCCAAGGCCTGTTTTTCATCAGCCGGGGTGTGTGCAGTCACGCTCTGGCTGCCCCAGGAGCTCCTGTGCCACCTTGCCAGGCTGCATCCCTTCAGGCACATCCTTCATCACCTGCTCCTTGCCCAGCCCTGGGCCTGGCTGGGAGGCTTTTAGCTTCTCTGGGCTGGACTTGAGAGCGCTTTGGGGGACCTGGATTTAATTCTGAGTTCTATCTAGTGCCCCCTCTAGGAAACTTGTTTCTGCACTTTGCCCCACTCAGAGGAAGTAAGATGCTCCTGCCAGGACTGGCTCCCAGAGGAAACGGTGCTGTGTGGGCCAGTGGGAAGCCAAGGTCAGGCCCCTCTGCAGCCAGAGGCAGGCTTCTCTGCCACCTGAGCACTTACCTTAGAAGTCTCAATCGGGAACTGAGACCCATCAAGCCCCACTGTTCAATCCCCTCTGTCCAGTTCAGGGGAGGCCATTGGGCCACAGAGCAGTAAGGACATCTATCACAGAGGTGCTGGATGACCCACATGCCACAGAAGGTCATGTAGGGTCAGTCAGCACCTACATTGAAAAATAGGGTGCATGAGCCAGTCGTGGGAGGTGGAAAGACTACTGGAAGGACAGTATTCTGGGCACAGGGGTATAGGTCCAAAACCAGTTCATTCTGCCCCAGTTTTGCAAGCTCAGAAGGATTGAGACATGGAATCTTGAGCCATCTCAGCTAAAGGCAGGTCTCAATAAAGACAGCCATCATTACATCTTTGTGAGCTGCTGTCTTCAGAGGGGACCCACCAAGATTTCCAATTTTGAAGTTGAATCACATAAAATTGCTGGCTTTGTAGAACTGAAGCAGGTAAACATCAGTCGTGTCATGTGGGACAACTGGAAATTGTGTATACTCTCATTTAAAGTCAGCCGCTCTATTGATTGCAACCTAAGGAGGGTGGGTCTGCCTTGTGCTCACGGTGGACCCAGAAAAAATAAGTGGAAAGAATTGACAGCCCTCCTGTGCTCTTTTCTTTTTCTTTTTTTTTTTTTCATTACATAAATAATCTATTCTCATTGGTGAAAAATTAGCAAACACCAACAAGCTTAAAGCAAAAATACCCCTATACCACTAGCTGACCTTGGATGTTTTGATTCAACCCATACATTTGTATTTTTAAAAAAACAAAATACAGGAATGCAATCTATACTGGTTTGCATCAAGTAGCTTTCCATACTAGCTACAGATTATGGCATCTCTCCTTGTTGGTTAAGTACTTCTGCACCATAATTACTTGACCAGATTCTAGTTTATGGATGAACAGATCCCCCATGATAGGACGTGAAGGTTGTTTCTGAGCTTGTCTGGTTTGCAACATGTGCTGCAGAGCCACGGAGGGCTGGCTCTTTGGGCAGTTCCAGGATTTCTCTAGAGTCAGGTCCTCCGGTGGAATGGCTGGGTCAGAGAACACTCGCTGACTCGGGATGCGATTCCCAGGTTGCTGTTCGGCCAGTGCAGAATGACTTACACTCCGCCCAGTTTTCTTGAGGCTGAGTCCTTTGCAAAGTGTAATGTGCAGGGAGGCAGAGGCCTTGCTCAGTCTGTCCGCCCTTTCATCCCCAGAAGAGAGAAGGCTTCTGCCAGCTTCTGCAGCAGATGAAGAACAAGCACTCGGAGCAGCTGGAGCCCGACATGATCACCATCTTCATCGGCACCTGGAACATGGGTGGGTCCCTGTGCCCCTCCCTCCTGTCCCGTCTCCTTTGGTTTTGCTTCTCCTGCGGTTGAGGGACACCTCCAACTCTCCTGCCTTCTTGCCCCGGCCCAGTCTCCTTTCTGAGGAATTCTACTCTTTGCCTGGGGGGATGAGCAAGAAAAAGGAGCTCTGGGTAATTGCACCCCGGAGCAGCAGGGTGGGCTTTGGAAGAAAGAATCTGAGTATCTAGGTGGAGGGGCCCACTGGAGCACCCTGCCAGCGTTTGGTAGCTTGCCTAGGTGACCCAGGCCTGGGAGAAAGAAGTCCATTCCTGATTTATTCAGAGAGAGATCAATAGGTATGGAGGTAGGTAAGTGGATAGACAGATAGGTAGGTAGGTAGACAGGTGGATGAATAGAGTGATAGAGAGATGCCCAGTTAAATTTGAATTTCATAGGAACAACAAATAAATTTTTAGTATAAGTGTTTGGCCAGAAATAAATATATAAATACCAAATATATACTACATATATTTATATACTAATATATAAGTTAAATATATACTATAAAATTTTTCTAAAGAATATTGACATAAGTACTCAGCTAGAAATCAATTAGTAAGTAGGAGATGTCCATTTAAATCTGAATCTCAGATCAATAGCTGTTGCTTATTCTAAAAACCTCCCATTTTTCTGCCTTTGTCCTGGGCGGAGTCAGGCCACCCCAGTACCTGGACCAGTGTGTAGTCACCTGGCAGAATCCTGGAGGAAGGCTTGAGCACCCTTTAGAGAGGCGGGGGATGCTTGGAATTGAGAGGGCAGTGGGGAGGGGCCAGGATTCCAAAAGATAGCTGTGGGTCTCCGCGTCCACTATGGGCTCCTGACCCCAGGTCTGCAGAGCATTAGCCTTCCCTGTGACTTTTGACCCCTGAGCTTGCCAGGTCAAGCCCACATGATTTGGGGGTCACAGCAGTGCTAAAGGAGAGACCTGGCCAGGGCCTTGGGGCCCCACATCTTCCGTTTCAGTATCTTATTGTCCGCCTGGCTCTCCCGCACCCGCCCAGGGCTTCATGCATGTGGCCCGGGGCACTTTCCATTTTTCCCTTCATTAGCAGAGGCTTCTTTTGGTTGGACATAGTCAGTGTCCCATTGCACACTGGAAGGGTGGCAGGGTCCCCACAGGGTGACCCACCAGCCCAGCATTCATGCACCTACTGGGGGCCCCCAGGAAGCAGAATTCAGCCAATACTGTTATTCCGCTTCTTGGGTTTCTTGGCCCTTGTGAGCCAAGAAGCCACCTCTGTGAAAAAGGAAAATGTTCACTCATCCTCCTGGGGCATCCTTGTTCTTGCTGTTTCATCTCATTTTTCTTTTCTTCTCTTTTTTTTTAAATTTTTTTATTGTGAGAACAGGTTCTAAGTTGCTTAGGGCTTTGCTAAATTGAGGCTGACTTTGAACTTGCAGTTGTCCTGCCTCAACCTCCCAAGTCACTGGGATGACAGGCATGTGGCACCATGCTGGACTTTCCTCTCCTTTTTGGAAATGGAAATGGAGGGGGCCTGCTTGCTCTCCCTGTTCTCTGGTGAACCACCTGCTCATTTCAGCTCTCGACTGAGACCTCCTTTGGTGGACACTAGGAGCCTCCACCCTAAACACCTCAGCTCACTTGGCAGATTCACCAGTAGAATGTAAATTCCCAAGGGACAGGACAAGTCCTAATGCATACAGAGCTCTGACCCCTGATTGACTCCTGGGTGATGTTGGTGCTTAGTTTTTCATTAAAAGCATTTGCTGGAATGGTTTTGCCTGATGATGTGATCTACCCTTATGTCCTCCATGATTCTTCTGCTGTTTTGATCCTCTTGCTGCCGTTGATCTGGTGTGCCTTCAACTCACTTGGTGTTGGGTTTTGCTGTTGAAGGTAACGCCCCCCCTCCCAAGAAGATCACGTCCTGGTTTCTCTCCAAGGGGCAGGGAAAGACGCGGGATGACTCAGCTGACTACATCCCTCATGACATCTACGTGATCGGCACCCAGGAGGACCCCCTGGGAGAGAAGGAGTGGCTGGAGATACTCAGACACTCCCTGCAAGAGGTCACCAGCATGACTTTTAAAACGGTGAGCAGTTGGCCACACCCCAGCGGTGCTCGAGGACAGTGGGCTTTGCTTCCAGAGAGCATCTCAAGCACAGTAGGCTTGAGCTACCAGCTCTCCCCCTCCACTGAGCCCCCACTTCCTTAGCCACAGAGATGGACCTGGAGGCTGAACTCAGATTGATGGGGTCAGTGGGCTATTGCTGAAAATCACTGAGCCCTCCTCCTTCCCAGCCCCTGCTTGTAGGAGATAATCTTGGAAATGTTGTCAGCCCCAGGTGTCACCTTAAGATGCTTTCCCTCATGGTGGGGCATCGGGAGGAGTGCCCTGAAGGCTAGGGGGTACAGACAGGGCACGCCATTCCCTGTGCTCTGGGGCCAGGGCTGGGCCATTCATCCCTGTGCTCTGGGTTCAGATACTATACCAAGTGTCGCAACGCTGTCCTCCCACCAGGTCGCTATCCACACGCTCTGGAACATCCGCATTGTGGTGTTGGCCAAGCCAGAGCACGAGAACCGGATCAGCCACATCTGCACTGACAACGTGAAGACTGGTATCGCGAACACCCTAGGTAAGCGGGGCAGGCACCTGATCCTCCCAGCACACTCTGCTTTGTCCTTGTCACGGAGCCACCTGGGATATATCTAGATTAAACCCTGAGTCTCCTCCTGGGTAAACCCAGGTGGTCGGTCTCCCTAGCCAAAACTCACCTGAGGTCTACACCGGCTCTGGTGATCTGGCTAAAAAGTGGGTTTTGACTCAGTAAGCCTTGAGTGGATCCTAAGACTCCATGTCTCGCAATCCCCAGGTGACCCCAGTGCTGCCAGCTGGTCCATGGACACCACTTTGTGCAGCAAGAACCTAGAACAGGGGTCTCTGGCATGCTTGTGCTGGACAGGGCCGGATAGTGACTGTCACAGGCTTCATGGACCACAGCTCATGTCTGCCATTGCCACCAGTGAGCTGCCATAGGCCACAGAAAACGTGAACGAGGTGGCTGTGATTGGTGCCACTTTCTTCATAAACGAGACGGGGGTTGACCACAGGCTGGTGCCTGACCTGGATCCCCCTTCACCCAGGTTGGAGCTGGAGTCCAGCTCTGAGCCTGTGAGCCCCAGTCACAGCACTGCGGAGAGCTGAGAGAGAGACCAAGCGTGGGAGCGTGTGTGTGCGTGCTCATGGGCATGTGCTTCTGTGTGTGTGTGTGTGTGACTAGGGATGTGTAAGCCTATGGGGGTGTGGCTCAGGATGTGTGCTTGTGTCTGTAAGACTGTGAGTGTGCCACCCTGTGTCTGTTAGTCTGTGCTTGTGAGTGTTGATCTATCGTGTGAGCGTGTGGGGGTGGGTAGGTGCACACAGGCCAGGGTGGAGTCGGGGGTTAGGCCATACATTGGGTTTTGGTGGCTGGAGCTGGGGACAGAACAGAGTCCCAGAGGAGACAGGAAATGGAAGGATTGTTGCAATCCCATGTGAAAAACTCGGCTTTTTGCTGGCAAACCTCAAACTGCCCCGTCACACCCACTCATCTGTCCTTCCTTCCTGCCTCAGTGGTGGTGGGGACAGCACCGGCTGTGCCCTGGTCTGAGCCCAGCCCTTCAGCTGCCCGGGAACTTCCCCTTGTCTGAGTCCGTCCCGCCCTGGCTACTTGCCTTCCTTGCCACCCCCACCCACACAGCAAAGTTCACTGAAACCTCACATTGCAAAACATACCATGCCTCAGCCAAGCCCAGCTCCGGTCACCCATCAGTCCTTAGGGCAGCGAAGACCTTCTGAGGGTGGACCCCACACAAGGCCACAGGCCAGAAGCTTTACCCGCATGATCTGACTGAACAGCAGTGCCCTGTGGGGAGGCACTGTTAGCGTCCCAGAGGAAGAGATAGGCCATGTGGATGTGTCCTAATTTGGCCAAGGCCCAGGGACAAAAAGTGGTGGGTGGGGTTCAAACCCAGATGTGGGTCTTTAGACCCAACTGCCAGAAGGGGAGGGAGCTGGAGAGGAGGCCTGGGAGAGGAGGGGAAGCCCCGGAGCAGGGTGCCAGAGCTGGCCCGGGCCTGGGCGCACTATGACACACCCCCCAGCTGCAGGTTCCTCCTTTGGAACCCGGGAAGCTGAGCCAGGTCTAGGTTCTAAATGTCCTAGTAGCCGCATTAAAAATAAAAAGGAGGTCTGGGCTTGTGGCTCGGCAGTAGAGCGCTCGCCTCGCACATTCGAGACCCTGGGTTCCATCCACATAAAAACAAATAAGTGAAATAAAGGTATTGTGTCCAACTATAACTAAAAAGTAAATATTAAAAAAAATAAAAAGGAAATAGGTGGAATTAGTTTTAAGAACAGATTTTAGTGAACCTCACACATCCAAAAAGTTATCATTTCAATAGGTGTTCATTACACATCTAGCTGTTTTTCTTACCTCGGGCACATGAGGGTTTTACACTTAGAGCCCCTGTCATTTGGGATCCAATGTGTTCCAAGTGCTCAAGCCATGTGTGGCTGTGGCTCTCGGGTTGATCAGAGCAGGTTCCCCAGCTCCAGCCTGGCTCAGGCTGGAAGACGGCTGTGAGGGCCAGCTGTGATATTATGGGAGCCTCTGTCACAGCCACTCAGCACTGGGAACCCTGAAGGCAGCTGCACACAGATGATACCTAGATGAAGGGGCAGAGCTGCGTGCTGATAGAACATTATTTGTAAATGCTAAAATCAGAATTTCATGTCTTAGCCGGGTGCAGTAGCACAAACCTGTATTCCCAAAGACTCAGGAAGCTGAGGCAGGAGGATCTCGAGTTCAAACCCAGCCTCAGAAACTTAGCAGGCCTTAAGTAACTCAGTGAGACCCTGTCTCTAAATAAAATATTTTTAAAAGGGCTGAGAATGTGTCTCAATGTTTAAGTGCCTCTGGGTTTAATCCCCTGTATCTATATCTATATCTATATCTATATATATTATATCTATATCTGTATCTATATATATCTTAATGTGTTATGAAAGATTATTTTTCTTTTGAAATTTTTTTCCCCTGAACCATTTAAAAAAGTAAACACTGACTTAGAGGGCTTGTCAGGCACATGTCTCTGGGCCCCAGAACTTTAGCTTTGGTAGCGATTTGGTGTTTCCCCTTCTAGCAAGTTTCCAGGTGCTGCTGCCACTGGTACAGGGAGCATACCTTGAGAACCGCTCATCTAGAACAGATCTGCCAGTGAGGGCCTTTGGTCTCCCTGCAGCCCTGAGTTAGCCAGGTTGGGGGTCAGTCCACCCAGCCGGGCCACTTCCTCCCAAATCCTCTTCCAAGTCCTCTGCCTGCCTTTTTTTTTTTTTTT
Organism: Marmota marmota marmota; assembly: GCF_001458135.2. Taxonomy (NCBI): domain Eukaryota; kingdom Metazoa; phylum Chordata; class Mammalia; order Rodentia; family Sciuridae; genus Marmota; species Marmota marmota. Next base: position 47,783,649 of record NW_026000005.1, read on the forward strand.
TTTGGTATTCCGGGGCATCTACCACTGAGCCCCATCCCCAGCCCTAGTTTTGTATTTTATTTAGACACAGGGCTCACTGAGTTGCTTAGGACCTCACTTTTTGTTTTGCTGAGGCTGGCTTTGAACTCACGATCCTGCCTCAGCCTCCTGAGAAGCTGGGATTACAAGCGTGCCACCACCCTCAGCCTCTGCCTGCTTTTGATGGTCCCTGCCTGCCTGGCACAGTGGCCACTGACGTGCCTGCCAGCCTCCTTCCTCTGCCCTGCTGAGGAGCCCAGGGCTGTTGGTCCTCACTGTCACCATGACGTCTCCCAGCCCGTGGGACCTGCTTGCTCTCTCTTCCCTGCTTCTCTTGCTCTTTCTCAGTGCCATCTCCTTACCCCTTGACGAGTTTCCTATTTGACTTCTCTGACTCTCCTGCTCTTCCCTCCCTTTAGGGAACAAGGGAGCCGTGGGGGTGTCATTCATGTTCAATGGAACTTCACTGGGCTTCGTTAATAGCCACTTGACTTCTGGAAGTGAAAAGAAACTCAGGTAATGGGGCGCGTCCCCCAGAAGCCTGTGTCTGGGTTACTTATCCAGGCAGCCCTCACCCCTGAACCCCTGACAACCTCTTCAGTGCCCGTCCAGGACCATCTGGGCATCTACCAGCCTTTAAGGGCCTCCCATGGTCTCAGTAGAGGCAACTGCAGTCCAGTAGGGCCCTCAGGTGTGGATGACTCTTGTCTGGAGGACAAAAGTGACATTAATGTCATTAAGCTCGTAGATACCTAGCCAACACTCCCATGTCCACAGGGAGACCTTGTGGATCAAGGCCTGGTTTGCCTACTGGTGGCCAGTCATGGATGGCCATCTAGAACACCCCTCTGCTGAGCAGATTCCTCTGCTGCAGCTCTGGTCCTCTGTTCCCAGCTTGGTCTCAAAAGCCCTGCTGCCCGCGTGGGAAGGTGGTCACTGCCCCAAGGCTGGACACACGCCTACGCTGACCTCGGCCATGGTGGAGTGGGGAGCTGTGACCTCATGCCAGGTGGCCTCTTCTTCCTTGCATTAGGCGCAACCAAAACTACATGAACATTCTCCGGTTCCTGGCCCTGGGGGACAAGAAACTGAGTCCCTTTAACATCACTCACCGCTTCACCCATCTCTTCTGGCTCGGGGACCTCAACTACCGAGTGGAGCTACCCACCTGGGTAAGAGCAGTGCCTGGGGTGGGGCTGCGGCCGCCAGGCACAGAGGCTCCTAGGGTTGGCTCAGGACAGAGTCCTGGAGCCAGGACACACAGAGCAGGTCAGGCAGCAGCAGCTCTCAGGGCCCCGCGCTGTGCCATCGCAGAGTTTCCGCCATTGGGTGCAGCTCTTCTCACGCTAGCTTCTCACCTGACTGTCCTGTCCACCCCTCCTCCCTGTCACTGCCTCTCAGTTATCCAGGAAGGGCAGGAGTCCGAGGGGACCAGTGCATTCATCTCACCACATCGTGGTCCCAGCCAGTCTGAGGAAGACATTTTTTGAGTTCAATGCCCACCCATGGTCCCCAGGGGAGAAAGGTGGGCAGACTTGTGGTTGAACATATGTCTCGGAAGCAGGGACAGGGAAGAGGTGAGAGGAAGAACAGTGAGTGCCCTTTGCTTGGAGACTGGGGTTCACCTGCAGGCTGTAGGTAGATGCTCTGACCTGACCCTGCAGTCCTGTGAGAGGAAGGGAACGGAACAGGGCCTGACATGGTGTGCAGACAGGGACACTGAGGCACAGGAGGACTGGAATGCAGCTGAGGGCCGCAGGTGCAGTGGTGCACACCTCGAATCCCAGGGACTTGGAAGGCTGAGGCAGGAGGATTGCAGTTGTTGGGCTAGCCACAGCAATTTAGGGAGGACTTAAATAACTTAGTGAGACCATGCCTGAAAATAAAGAATTAAAAGGAACTGGAGATGTAGCTCAGTGATACAGTGCCCCTGATTCAATCCCCAGGACCAAGAAGAAAGAAACTTGCTGAGGGTTGATTGTGTTCTCTGAAAGGGGTCTGTCCGTTTCCCAAGCATCTTTCCACATGATCCCATGTCCCTCAGTCACCTCTGAGTCTCTGACCACCTGAGCAGCTCTGAAGAGACCAAACAGGGGCATCCATCTGTATTGTGCCCAGCCACGTCCTTCCTCACAAGATGCCCTGGGCACCTTTCCTATTCTCCCTTGTCATCCATCTGGCACGTGGGAGGGACTGGCAAGGCCCCCACTTCCTGCCCCTTCCTTGCAAAGGGGCTGTCACAGCTGCTCACCAAAGCAGAGACTCAGCACCTGGTTCAAGGTCACAGAAGGGGTGGGAGGGAGGACTCCTATCCAAGGCCAACACATCCCACGAATGTCACACTGACTCTTGGGGTCAGACCAGCCGGGATCAGGGAGGCTGATACCCAGAGAATAAGCAAGAAGCATACCTACCCGTCTCCTCAGGGTTAGGAAAGATAACACTAAAGTCAGGATACATGCGAGTGTGGACTAGCCTGGAGCTTATGCTACTGGGATGATTCTGGGCTCTCTCTAGAGTTTTCCTTGTTAATTAGTTGAGTACCAGGAAGCAGCCGCCCAGCTGCCAGGCCTGGGCCTGGGGAGTGCAGGCACCTCAGGCCCTGGTGTGGCTGGAAGGCAGCGTGAGGCGCCTTCTTGATGCACTGGTGAAGGAGGCTTCTCACCTGGGCGTGTCTTGCTCCAGGAGGCAGAAACCATCATCCAGAAAATCAAGCAGCAGCAGTACGCAGATCTGCTGTCCCACGACCAGCTGCTCACGGAGAGGAGGGAGCAGAAGGTCTTCCTGCACTTTGGTGAGAACACAGTCTGTCCTGCGCCCTTTCCAGCCATCCTTCTGTCTCCCCAGACATCCTTACCAGGGGACGGATGGCCTCGGGGAGGAGGGAAATGGGGCGGGGTGGCGGCTGGGGAACTACAACTGAAACCCTAGTGTCTGTTTCAGAGGAGGAAGAGATCACGTTCGCGCCCACCTACCGCTTTGAAAGACTGACTCGGGACAAATACGCATACACCAAGCAGAAAGCGACAGGGGTGAGTCCCCCAGAGTCCTCTACTGCTCCCCTCGCCCATCTCGCGCCCCCACCTCTGTTCCCAGAAAGGCAAACAGGAAGTGGAAAGCATTGGCTACCAGGCAACAACAATGACAAAAGGAAATAAATAAATCAGAAGTCACGTGCTGCTGATGTCACCGTGCAGAAGCTGGTGATCTACCTGTGCACTGCGAAGACTCGAACTCACATTTAGATTTTACCTTCTGTTCGGATTTTTTTTTCATGGTGTTGGGATTGAACCCAGGGGTGCTCCACCACGGAGCCACTTCCCTAGCCCTTTCATTTTTTATTTTGAGGCAGGGTCTCACTAAGTTGCTGAGTCTGGCTTCAAACCTCAGCCTTCCAAGTAGCTGGGACTATAGGCATGTGCCACCACACCCAGCTATCCAGATATTCTAAAGGGATATTCTGAAAGGATTTTAAATCATTATTTCTTTAACTGGGTTCTGAAGCTTATTTAAAAAAACAAAACAAAACAAAACAAAATAACCAAGCAACCAAACAAATGAAACAACACCAAGACCTGTGATTGAGTATGTTTGCTAAACTGACAAGCGGATCCACATGCAACAGTTTCTCATTGCAGGACTTAAAGAGCCCTTTATGGGCTTCAGAGCATGCAGTCCTCCATGAAGAAATCTGTGCCAAGCTCAGTCAGTCACAGAACACCAATTCGTATCTCAGGGAAGCCACTTGTGTTTCAAAGAATTGTGTTTGGAGAAAGAAGCAATAGAAGATTTATTTGTTTAGAGATATTCTGATGACCTGGGGGGGGGAGGGGCTAGGCGCTCTCCTAGGTGCTAAGAGGTCAAAGGTGAATAAGACGCCTGCCCCAGGGAGTCTATAGTAGGAAAGACCAGGCAAATGTGCAGTGACTGCAACTGGGACAGACATGGTTCTGCCAAGTCAAAAAGGAGCAGTCCAGGGAGGAAGTGGCCACTGGGGCAGGGAAGGAGCCAGAGGCTTCTTAGAGATGACCTTGGAGGTGCTTGAAGGGCAGCCATGACCAGGGGAGCAGGGGAATAAGCACTTGGGGCTGGAGGAGAAGCGAGTGCGAGGAGCCGGAGCTGGTGGAGGTTTGGCTGGACTTTGAAGAGACACTTTGAATAGAATCTATGAGATGAAATGAGACGAGAGGCTAAGGGTGGTTCTTCCCGCTGATGTGCAGATGAATCCCTGGTGAAGGTTTTCAGAAATGTAGATGCCTGAGCCTCATCTCCAGAGGTTCTGATGCAACAGGTAGGGGGGGCCCTGACCTCTGTATGTTTATGGAAATCCACAGGAGACAGCAATGTTAAGTGTCTGGTAGCATCCACAAAAACCAAACATTCCCTTATTTATGATTCAGGAATCTACTTCGGTGTATACTTAAAATTAAAAAATACTGGTGCATTTGTTCATCAAAAGATAAATGCAAGAGGCGGGCATGGTGGCATGTGCCTGTAATCCCTCCAGCTCCAGAGGCTGAGGCAGGAGGATCAAAAGTTCAAAGGCAGCCTCAGCAACTTGGCAAGGCCCTAAGCAACTTAGTGAGAATACTATTTCAACATTTCTTAAAATGAAGGAACTTTTTACAAGCAACAATAGGGATGAAAGGGCCAGACCCCAAAACAGATACTGAGCAAGTCCATTTATGTGAGTTGAAGACTGGGCAGAATCAACTGAGGGAGACCTTAGTCCCCATGGTGTCCTCCTGAGGAAGGGGGGGTCTTCACAAGGAAGGCACGTGCGGGAACCTCCCGGGGTGACGTGAACCATTCCTGATGTGGACAGTGGCTTAGCAGGTATACCCAAGGTAAAAATTCACTGCATGTGAGCTGATCTCAAGTTAGGGGCAGATGATAATGTGCTAATCCAGAAAATGAAGGCTGCAAACCAGAACATTCTTGAAAGAAATTTGGTTCGAAAAAAAGAAAAAAGCAAGGGTAGGCTCTTTTAGGAAAGTACCTTGAGCTTCCTTCCTTCCTTCCTTCCTTCCTTCCTTCCTTCCTTCCAGCAGGGATTGAACTCAGGGGCAGTCAACCACTGAGCCACATCCCCAGCCCTCTTTTGTATTTTATTTAGAGACAGGGTCTCACTGAGTTGCTCATTGCCTTGCCGTTGCTGAGGCTGGCTTTGAACTTGTGATCCTTCTGTCTCAGCCTCCCGAGCCACTTGGATTACAGTTGTGCACCACCGTGCCTGGCATGCCTGGAGATATAGAGACAAAAAAGGAAGAGCTAAGCCTGGGGAATAAGAATATTGACTAAGGAGGGTTCTTGGCGTTGCCCCCTTGCCTGTCCATTACACCTGATGGGTGTCTTGCTCAGCACCATAGCCTGAGGCCCAGGAGGGGCTCCTCCTGTATTAGATTCTGTTTGAATGATTCTGTGGGTGTTGGGGACCATGGCTGAGGTATATTTTTAAAGCAAGCAACAGGAGAAGATGATGGGGACTGGATTGAATAGAAGTAGACGGTTTCTTTGAAACAGAGGAGGTGAGGATGCAGAAATGCTAAGGTGGTGAGGAGAGCAGGTGCAGAGAGCAGGGAGGTGAACAGGTCTTACTCAGAAACAGGGATCAGGACCTCTCGACATGTGGGACACAGCAGTGCCTTTGAGAATTGAGGCAGGTTAAACATTTAACACCACCAATGGGGAAAATCTATGAAGAACCAACAGCAGTTGAATTTGAGGATTGCAGAAGCCACCAGTTGACCTTTTTTTTAAACTGATTTAAAATAAAAAAAGTAGCAGGTCTTTTCAACTCGTGACTTTGATTTACAGATGAAGTACAACTTGCCCTCCTGGTGTGACCGAGTCCTTTGGAAGTCTTACCCACTGGTACATGTGGTGTGTCAGTCTTACGGTGAGTGGAAACGGGGTCGGAAGGTCTGGCCACATGTTGGGAAGGCCTCAGTCAGCTCATCTGCAAGATGGGGAGCCCGAAGGAGTTGACATATCCCATCCATGTTGGGGCTGTAGCACAATAAATGGTCCCTGCTTTTTGTGACTTCTGAATTTTGAGCCCCCTCCCCGCTTTAAAATATATATTTTTTTAGTTACAGATGGACACAGTACCTTTATTTTATTCATTTTTTTAAGAGAGAGAGAATTTTTAATATTTATTGTTTTCGGCAGATACAACATCTTTATTTTTAATGTGGAGCTTAACATCGAACCCAGTACCACATGCATGCCAGGCAAGCGTGCTACCCCTTGAGCCACATCCCCAGCCCCTTATTCATTTATTTTCATGTGGTGGTAAAGATCAAAACTAGTGCCTCACACATGCTGGGCAAGTGCTCTACCACTGAGCCCCAGCCCCAAGACCTTTGGAACAAAAAAAGAAATTCAGTTTTACTTCTTTTGAAAAGGACTATATTAAATTTGAGTATATGAAATTGGTGTTTTGTAGTTCAGAAATGGTCAAATACTGGGCATTTATATGGTTCAACTTGATACATGTCATAAAGTACTCACACACATTTGTACAGATAAATACTGAGTTAAATCAGTGAAAAAGACATAATACCCAGGGGTGGGGTGCACACCTGTAATCCCAGCACCAGAAGGCTGAGGCAGGAGGACTGCAAGGTCGAGGCCACCCTTGGCAACTTAGTAAGACCTTATTTTGAAATAAGGGACTGTCTCAAAATAAGGGCTAGAGATGTAACTCAGTGGTTGAGCATCCCTGGGTTCAATCTCCGGGACAAGGGGAGGGGGGTATAATAAACAATACTAAAATAAAGTAAATAATTTGTAGAATACATTCCCAAAATGATTAAGAAATAATTGTTGAACCTTGAAGTTTAAGGGATGTCAGGTGACATCACCCAGCATGTTTAGTCTTAAACCTACAGATTAGTTTCCATTACTTGCAGAGAGAGAGCTTAAAAATTTATAGAGCAGAGTCATTTTGAATACTGAGAATCATGGTGTTAATTAAGACGTTGCAAATTCCCAGACAGTGGCGTCCCTGGCACTGCCCATGAGCAGTCCCAGGCCAGAGGCCCCTCCCTGATGGGCCTCATGATCCCAGCCCCTCCAGTTGGGGGCCCCTCATGGTGAGGAGAGGAATAGGAAGGGTCGTGCCTCTGCCGTTGGCTGCCTTTGTGATCGCCTCTCTGGAGGCCAGCAAACCCCGGCATTGAGCTCTGGGCCCATATGCTGAGCTGATACCTGTTCTTTTTGTCTGTGTATGTCACCTGCTCCCCAGAAGGGCCCAGAGCAACTACCCCAGGATAGTTTAACCCGTGGACCCTGCTTATTTGGCTCTGTCTCCCAGAAGTGGCCTCACTAGATGAACTTCACACAAGGCCACCTTCCCTCCCACATCCACAGCCAGGGCACTGCTCTAGTCTCCTCCCTCTATTCCCTCCGTGTCCCCCTCCACCCCTGAGCTTACCTGAGGGCCTGTGACCCTTTCCCAGCCCCACACGGGGCCAATTGCATGAGCATTTCTCCTTCTCACCTCTGCAGACCCCAGGGCAGTTCTTACCTCTGCCTCCATCAGCCACCTGTGCAGAGAGCCAGGCGACAGTGGAGGTCTTCCAGTTACCACTTCCTACTTCAGTGTCTTAAAACAACAAATATATCTTTGCTCCCTGTTCCCTGGGCTGGACTGAATTGGGCCGCTGGTGTCTGGTGTTGGCTGCGCACGCTCAGGCAGGAGCCCTGGGGTTGGCCGGCATCGGCAGGGGTCTTGGTCTCAGCGCTGCTACCCACCCTCCGGCTTCTCAGCTTCAGGTCTCTGCCTGTCCCTGCGGTGGGTTCGCCATCTGCAGCTTGACCAGATGGCGAACCTCGCTTAGAAATGCCTTCCCCTCCCTGCAGGCAGTACCAGCGACATCATGACCAGTGATCACAGCCCTGTCTTCGCCACATTCGAGGCAGGGGTCACCTCCCAGTTTGTCTCCAAGAATGGTAAGCAGTGAGCAGTGTCCCTTTCTCTGTTTTCCTCAAAGATAAAGGGTCTTGGGGACTTGCCTTCTGGTTGCAGCCATCCGTTGTCTGTTGGAAGAAGGCTGTGCTTCAGGACAGATCCAGTCTGTCATGTCCAGGCCACATCACAATTTCAAATACTCTATTTGGCAAATGCAACAGCCTTTGACACTTTGAAATGTAGTCTGAAAAACAGGAAATCAGCGTCTACTGAGGTGTAGCTGTTTACCACCAACGATGATTCTGGGCGTGCAGGATAGGAATGAACATTCATCAGTGATGTGTTCTAATATGTCTTAAAATTTGTCTCTTGTAAGTGAGTCCATTGGTTTTCCATTCAGTATGGTGGTGTATCTTTCCTTACACTCACGTTTTTAAAGTGAGTCTCTTTTAGGTAAATACTGGTATGGTTACAAAGTAGGTCTGATGGTAAAAATATATGAAGATGGGCGTCGATGGCTGAGTCGTGGGAAATACTGGAGTAAGTGATACTTAGATTTGTAGGTAGTTTCTCAGATCTTCCCCGGCTGCCAGGCGACCCTCGTCCCGGTAGGTATGTGTCCACCCAGCCTGCGGCCTGGGTATCCAGGGGCTCGAGTTGCCATCTCTGCACCTCCCTATTCTGTGCAGCATACAATTCAGGCTCATTTACAAAGGCTGAGTGTGGGGGACCTAGGTACAGGCAGGGGGAGGCTGTCTGGCTCTGTGCCCTTTGTCAGGAGGGATGCAGGTAAGGCTGGGACACCCCCTGGAATTCTTTTCCCATGGTATGGGCCTGACACGTGGGGCCCCAGCAGTGTGACCTTCCCTCTCTACCAGTCTTGGCCTCCCTCTGGCCTCCTTCCCAGCTCTGCCTCTGTGCTCCACAGAACCTTCTAGCCTTTAGGTTCCCCTCCCCCTTGCTCCCACCCATCTGCACTTTCCCTGAGCTCCTGCAGCCCTGATGGGCTGGCGGTGTCTCCTCCCCGTCTCTTGCTGGTTGGAGTGTCCTCACTGTTGGGACTAGTCAGTACATGGAGGTGCTCAAAAATACTGGTTACCTGGGTTGAGCTTTGATGGCTTATCTACCAGAGCAGCCTAGGTGCTGTGGGGCTTCAAAGGAGAAAGAAGAGAAGGAAGAATGTGAGGAATAGAGAAAGGAGATATTTGTTCTTGTTCTCAAGTGGCTCAGAATTTACATGGATGGTCCGAACCCTTCCCAAGGCTACACAGCTTCAGTAGCAAAACCAAGAGTAGATCTTGGCTCGTTGAACTCTTTTTTCTTTCCATTCTGCTCCCCACATGGCCAGCCCATGATTGATCAGAGAGGTTGTAACTGTCATCTGGAACACTCAGCAGGGGCGGTGGATTTCATTGTAGCCTCACCTCAAGGAAAACTTTGCCTTCCTCCTCCTCTCCCCTTCCTGGGACTGTAAGCAGGAGCTCAGCCTGGGGAAAGAGCACCCAGAGGAAAGAAACCTTGGTGAACAGCCAACAGGACATGCTGCACCTCCAGGCACACTGCGCCCCTCAATCCCTATCTTCACCTGTTCCAGGTCCCGGGACTGTCGACAGCCAAGGGCAGATCGAGTTCCTCGAGTGCTATGCCACGTTGAAGACCAAGTCCCAAACTAAATTCTACCTGGAATTCCACTCGAGCTGTTTAGAGAGTAAGTGGTCTTTTGGGTGGGACAGGCCACCACTCTTTTTTGGAGGGGTGGGAGGTACTGGGGATTGAACTCAGGGGCACTCCACCACTGAGCCACATCCCCAGCCCTTTTTTGTATTTTATTTAGAGAGGGTCTCGCTGAGTTGCTCAGTGCCTCACTTAGTTGCTGAGGCTGGCTTTGAACTCACAATCTTCCTGCCTCAGCCTCCTGAGCCACTGAGATTACAGGCATGCACCACAGCGCCCAGCCAGGCCACCTCTCTTTCTCATAATCCTTTTCATAAGTGGTGTCCCACTCCATTTCTCCTTTCACTGGAGAGGACTCTCTGATGGGCCTCTGTGGGGTCAGAGAAATGGGGCTGCTGTGGGAGGGCCCAGGGCACAACCTGCAGCCATTGGTGTTCGGACCTCTCAGCCCCTAGGAACCTGTGGCTCCTCTCCTGGCCCCTCAGCACACTATAACTCCGTTAGTTTGCCCCATGCTGGGCTCTGACTCAGCCAGAGAGTTTGGGGCAAAGTTCTGGAGCTTGTAAAGGCCAGCACAGGGCCTGAACAGCTGCTGCCACCAACCTACCATCGCCCTGGCCCCTGTTGCTCTGTAGATATCACCAGCATCTTTCCCCAGTGGCCCGTAGCATCCAAAAGCAAGCCAGAGCTGGACAGCCTCCTCAGCTGGCAGCATTTAACACCAACTGTGTTTAGGAAACACCCTTTCTGGGTGACATTTCTAGACAGATTGCCTCCAGCTCTTCCAAGGCAGGAGATGTGCATGATTCCTAGTTCTCACTGGGTTGGTCTGGATAGTGGCGCGGAAAAGGGAGGGGGTTAACTGCACAATGGAGGCGTAGCTGTGCTGCTTCCAGAAATCAGGAATGCTGCCAGGTATACTTCTGCCCCCTGTGTCCCTTCCTCCTTGGTCTCAGTAAGACCCAGTCCTGGTGATAGAACAGCCTTTGTCGCTAAGTCCCCAGGACCCTGTTCACCAAGCAGGGTCAGAGCAGTTCCAAAAAGGTTGAGGATTTTCGCATGGTGTCTTTAATAAACTCTCGAGACATTTGCATACATTTCTATGGAAACAGCATATTAGGAAGCTTAAATTAGAATTTCAAAAGGCTGCTATCCTGAGTGGCGTGGGACGAGCTGTCATGTTTCCTAATCTTCTTGCCTGTGATGTGATGATTTCTCTGTTGCCCAGTTTGTTGCAGAGAGCCGATAAGGAGGGGGGATCTCCTTGATTTTCCTAAAAATACTTAGACCATTTTGGCAAATGACCATTCCCTGCACAGAAACAGAATCCCCAACAAGCCTGATTTCTAAATGCAGCTGAGGCCCCCAAAGATTTAAGAGGAGGGGGACCATTTTCCTTGGCTGGGGGACACCCCAAGGTACCGTCTGGGTCTCGTCCCGGCCCTGTCTTCCCCACACAGTCCTCTTGTCCTCCAACAGGTTTTGTCAAGAGCCAGGAAGGAGAAAATGAAGAGGGGAGCGAAGGGGAGCTGCTTGTGAGGTTTGGCGACACCCTTCCCAAGGTAATCCGAGAAGAGGAAGTTCCCGGGGGATTTCGAAGACACAGGGCAGCTATCCTGGCCCAGGGCAGAGCTGTGACCTGGCGGCCCCATGGATCATAGAAGGGATCTTAAGGAAGATTTTTCTTACCATGTGGCTTTGCCGAGAAGGAAACTGAGGTGCAGGGTCAGAGGCACATTCGTGAGTGGCAGAGACAGGACTGGATGCCCCAGGTGCCCTTCTGTGCCCCTTCCCCTGTTCAGTGCTGGCTCACGGGTCAAGTGACAGCTAGAGAGCAGCAGGTGGCTCCTAGCTGTACACTGTGCATGCAGTAAGTGCGCGAGGTGGCTGCAGCCCAGGTGAGCCAGGGCGCATTGCAAACCCGAAGGCCAGCCTCAGTGGGAGCATCGGCCTTATGTATAAAGAGGTTTTCCACAAAACGGCTTTTGTGCTGCTAAATTGACAGTGGAGGTGTTGGCTGTCATTAAACACGAGCTCCTTGGGTGTTGCAGATGTTTGTGCTGGGAATACGGTGGAGTAGAACACCGCTCCTTTCTCACATCGTGAGAAGGGCACAAGAAGTCGAGTCTGGGGCCAGGTGGATCTCACAGGAGGTGGGGTCTCCTGGACTCCCTGGAAGGTTCCCCCAGAGGGGTAACACCTGAAGTGGCTTTAAGTAGGTGGAGGGACCTGGTTTCTCCTGAGGCTGGGATGGGTCAAAGGCAGGTTTGGGGAGGCTGAGCTACCCATGCTGGCATTGACCGTGATTGGAACCAACTCTTGGCCAATAAGGAGGCTCTGTCCTCTCAGGAACAGAAGCAGTGCCTCAACTCCAGATTCTCCTGATTCAGGTACAATTCCAGTCATTTCAGGGCCTCCGCTATTTCACATCGCTGTGACTGGAAATCTATACTGAGTCCCTGGACAGCTGTCAAGAGTCCCCATTTGGGGCCATCTCAGGGCTTCAAGTAAACATTTATGTCCCATCAGCTGGACCCCATCCTCCTGGCTGGACCTCTCTTCCCGGTTGCTCCCACAAGGGACCTGAATTATTTTCTCCTTTGGTGATGCCAGCATCCCAGTTCCCATGTTGTGTCCACTCCCTGGTCCAGCTTGGGACCTCTGGATACCCTATCTCCTTCTAGATCCTATATCCTAACTATGGCCAAGTCCTGCTGCTCTAGTCTGTGTCCCCTCTCCTCTGTCCTGCTGCCACCTCCCAAGAGTCTCTACTTCTGTCTCCTGCTAATGGATCTTTCTGGAGTGCCTGTCCGCCCTTGGCATCCACCTGTTTATCAGGCTGACATCAAGGTGCCAGGTTGGGTGGCCTCCCAAGCCTCATCTGCTGCTCCCACAGCACCTCAGGGCCTTCACCCAACTCTGCTCCAGACCTTCCACCTTGACTTCTGCCTCTGCTTCTTCTCTCCCTCTAAATCCCTGCAGCCCAGAGAGGATGGGGTCCTGTGTCGGCAAACCTGGCCCTGGCCCTAGGTCTAACTTGGAGCCAGACATCACTACCTGTCAGTGAGCAGAGTGGTGGGTGCAGTGCTTGAACCCCAGGATGCCTCAGCCTACTGCGATTTCCAGTTATTTTTCTGGAACCTTCTGAATAGAAAAATAGCAAGTCCATCCTGATATGATGCCAGGAGCACTGCACCAGGGGACAGCCTGGAGCAGCATGTGACCTTGTTACTAGGCCCCTCTGTGTTGGAGTCATAAGTTACAGCTGGTATGTAGGAGCCATGGGCACACAGAGCTCCTCCCTGTACTGGCTCCACCCCGCCCTCCACAGGTGAGGTTTACAGTTCACCCAGCAGAGCACAAAGCCTGGCACGGACCTGCCCCCAAGCTAGGGGCCTCCAGGAACCCCCAGTCCCTGGCCCTTCTTATAGCAGGAGGTTGGGGACAGCTAGAATGAGGAGTCTGTATCTGTCAATCACTAAGCCCCTCCTCCAGCAACCTGAAGGACACTCCTGGCCCAACAAGGTGGGAGTCTGCTTCAGGGAGACACAGGCCTCCTCCTTCCCAGGTTGGGTCAGGCCTCTGGTGTCAGCAATGATGTAACCCACAGGCCTATGAGAGATTGAGGGGCAGGGCAGTGGCCTGCCAGGGGGAGTGTGGGGCTGAGTGGACCCAGGAGTCATTTCAGTCATTCCTGGCCCCTGGCCCATCTCCCAAGGCCCTGAAATATGCAAAGGAGGGGGATAGAGGAAGGGAGGCGATATGGACCTAGGAAGCCTGAGTGCAGGTGGCAGGGTACAGGGAAGAGGCCCTGACCAGGGAGGGTGAGCCTCCCAGTTCCCACCTGCGCTCTCCATCACAGAGAGCTGAGAGTTGAATCTGCCTGATAAAGAACAGCTTGTGTCCTGTTTCCCCATGTGCCCCCCCATTGATAGTGGAGACTCTCGTCCACCTGTCCACCCACGTGTTTCCTCACCTGCCCCCACCTGTTGACTTGAATCCTTGCCTCCCCTCTGCAGCTGAAGCCCATTATCTCTGACCCTGAGTACCTGCTGGATCAGCACATCCTCATCAGCATTAAGTCCTCTGATAGTGACGAGTCCTACGGTAAGCATCCTAGACAGGGACAGGCCACCTGGGAGCCTGCAGCCTCCAGCAAGGAGGCGGTGCCATCTCCTCCAAGGGAGGGTGACCTGCCACTCCCATCTGTCCTCCTACTGCGCCTGTCCTGTCCTGGGGCTGCTCTTAAAGGGGCCTTTACTAGAGGTTCACTGCTCCTGTCCCATGAAACCTCTACAACAGCAACTGCAACTTCTCCCACCCAGCACCTTCCCCTGGGTCAAGCCTGTGGCAGGTGCTTTGCGGGTGTTACTTGATTTAATCCTGATGAGAGCTACAAAGTAGATACTATTTATTCCCCAGTGAATAGGTACAAACTCAGGCTCAGATCAAGTCACTTGAGAAGTTGCACAGGTACTGACTGACTGAGTCCTGATTTGAAGCCAGATCTGCAAGCATTGCTGTGCTTCTCATGTGTCCCCAGCCAGTCCCTCCCTCCTGGACAAGCCAGCTTCCCACGTCATTTCTTTTTAAATTTTTTTAGAGGTTATTTATTTATTTATTTTTTACAGTACTGGGGATTGAACTCAGGGGTACCCTACCACTGAGCTACACCCCCAGCCCTTTTTTTGTTAGGGTCTCAGTAGATTGCTGAGGCTGGTCTCGAATTTGTGATCCTCCTGCCTCAGCCTCCAAAATCCCTGGGATTACAGGCTTGCCCCACTCTGCCTGACTATTTTAGGTTTTTTCTTTGTGCAGAAGTTTTAAACTTGTCTATCTGCCCGTCTTATCATTTCTTACATTGCTTTGAACCTTGGGAAGTTAGCATCCCCTAGAGCAAACAGGTTAGCATTTAATTCTGGTTTGTTGCTGGCTTTTCTAGGATTTAATTCTTCTTTTCACATTGACTAATCCATGGAGATTTCATTTTGCTGTGAGATTTGAGTCATTTGTCCCAAATTGCTGTGGTTGTTCTAAAGGTTTAGTGACGGGGTCTCTGCCTGGCCACGGTGTCCGAGGATTGACTACAGTGGTCAAGCCGTGTCCGGCTCATGCTCGGTGCTTCTCTTGTGAAATGGTCTGGTCTTGACAGGGCTGTTCTCTCTCCTTTCCCCCCAGGTGAGGGCTGCATTGCTCTTCGGTTGGAGGCCACAGAAACCCAGCTGCCCATCCATACCCCTCTCACCCACCATGGAGAGATGACAGGCCATTTCCAGGGGCAGATTAAGCTGCAGACCTCCCAGGGCAAGAAGAGGGAGAAGCTCTACGGTGAGTGAGCCCCAGCCCTGGTCACCTCCTGTGCTAGGGACAGCCTTGTGCCTTCTCTCAACAAAGCTTTCCACTGCAACCTCGAACAGAACCCAGCTTGGAAAGCTTCTAAGTCCAGTGACCCACTTCTACCTTCTTCAAGAGCTTCTCGAGAACCCCAACGCTTACCAAACTTGGTCAGCTTCCATTTTCAAGGGCACAAAGCTTGTGAAGTTTACAGAGCTCCTGCTGTCACCTCTTCTTGGCCTTTAGGCCTTGCCACCTCCTGTTAGGGCCTCCACCAAGATTGCAAAACCAACCTACCTGGTGTGAAACCTACCTCTCCAGGCCACCAGGCAGAGGAGACCAAAGCTCTGCCGCAGTTGAGATTTGGAATCTTCCTGCTCTTCCCGTGGCCATATAATGCCCACTCACATGAGCAACATACCCTCATACCTACCGACACCTCTCCTCGGGTTGCCCGCCCAGGGTGCTGGACCTCCCCATCTGCTTTCATCCACCACATGCACCTAGAAGAGCCCCGCCCCACCCCCTGTCCTCAGCACATGTCATTGGCTTTTCCCTGACCCAGCTGCCTCCAGAATGGCATCCTCCAGTCTTCTGTGTGCTCACACCCTTTTCAACTTGAGCTCAAATCCTTCTCTCTTGTTAAATGCCACTTACTTTGACTGGCTGTTGGGAGGGTTCATTTATTGTGGCTCTCAAAAATGACACCACATGCCAGGTATTACACCTGAAATCCCAATGGCTCAAGTGGCTGGGACAGGAGGATCATAAATTCAAAGCCAGACTGAGGCCCTAAGCAACCAGTGAGACCCTGTCTCAGAATAAAAAATAAAGGGCTGGGGATGTGGCTCAGTGGTTAAGTAAGTGCCTGGTACCAAAAAAGAAAAAGACTCCAGGATTGGGGACAGAGCTCAGTGATACAGTGAGCAGGTGTGCAGAAGGCCCTGGGTTTGATCCCCAGCACTGCAGATGATGGTGGTGATGATGATGATAAATGGCACCAACACAGCCACATTCTGTGACCAATATTCATTGCAGGCGTTAACACCAGCCTGAGAAGCCATTCCCTTTTAGAACCTAGTGAAGACCCTGTTGATCATCTCTTTAACTAAAAATTGTCACCACCCTATTATAAGGATACAGAATGAGGCCAAGAGGCTGGGTGCAGTGATTCATATGTTTAATCAGCAACTCAGGAGGCTAATATAGAAGGATCCCAAGTTCAAGATCAGCCTCAGCAACTTATTGAGGCCCTCTTTCGAAAAGGACTGGGGATGTAATTCAGTGGTAAAGCACCCTGGGTTCAATCCCCCCAGTACCAAAGAAAAATAGTATAGTGAGAACACAGAATGTATCTAGATTCGAATTTGTAATTTTTCTCTTATTCTGCCAAAAATTTATCAAATATCTCTTCCTTTTTACACAGGGAACAAATGATCTCCCCCCAACCCCACTTTTTCTCTTTAATTTTTGCTTTAGAGAATTCAAATGACAATACCTAAATGAATTAGGCTTGCACTGAATTCTTGATAATAAGCAGAATGATCCTCTCAAACCATTATCTCATTTATCTCTCGCAATAGCCCTGGGAGCCCAGTGTGGTTATCTGTGTTTGGCAGGTGGGGAAACAGGCAGGGGCTACCCGTCTGGCTGAAGCTCAGAGCCCTGGTGAGTGGCTGAGCCAGGTTCCCTCCAGTGCCAGACGTGGACTGCTCAGTATGATGGTTTTCCTGCCTCTCCTTCATTGTGTGTGGAAGGTGTGATGTCCCCACACCAGGAGGTGCCCTGGCCCATCTCGGGGTGCTGCCTCTGGGCCGTGGTTACCCCTTTGCCCTGGGGAAGCTCTTTCTCTTGCAGGGTTGGGCTGCAATGAAGGTGGGATCCCGGCTCCCCATTAGCCCCAGGGACAAGTTGGCTATAAGTACCAGATGCTCTTGTGAAGCCACCTGTTATGTTCACTTTGTCCTAATCTGACAAGAATTATTGGCCTGTTTTGTCCTTTGTGGAGGTCAAGTTGAAAATGTCACATGAAAGGACAACTCTGGGTCACATGTGCCAGTTCTCCCTCTGGAGGCATGGCAGACATAATTAATCAATCGCTGAACTCTTGTGAGGCCTAGAATCTTGCTGAGAGCACCTTCCCAGGTAGCCGCTCTTCATCTCCAGCTTCCGCCGAAGTGGACGACACTTTGCTCCCCTGGCCCTCATGTGCTCTTTCTGACCCTTGCCTTCCAGACTTCGTGAAGACAGAGCGAGATGAATCCAGTGGGCCCAAGGGCTCGAAGAGCCTCACCAGCCATGAGCTCGTGAAGCAGTGGGAGCCTGCCAGCAGGTAGGGCAGGGGTTCCAGGGCTCACCGCACACCAGCTCAGCTGTGCGGACCAGGGCCGAGGACAAAGTGAGCTGGCGCCCACAGACTCCAGGGTGGAGGAGGGAGGAGGCTCAGGACCAAGAAGACTACTCTCCTGCCCTTGACTCCTCTGTCTTCTGACCACAAAGCCCCTCGCTGGGGAGGTCAGCGTGTCAGCAGTGAAGCCAAGACCCTGCTGTCTGGAAGTTCAGTTCAGCTCAACCAGTGTTCGTTGAGCACCTACTGTGTGTCAGATTCTAGAGACATCAAGGCCAAGTGTGTGCAGTCCCCAGCTTGGGAACTCCCTGCCTACCTGGCTGACAGAAGGGTGTGTGCTCCCGGAAGAAGCAATTGCCGAGGCCACTGAGTGACTCCAAGGCAACATATGCATGCCGTGTCTCCCCTGAGACCAGAGACGTGGGCAGTTGTGGGGTCCTTGGCCAACAAACCCGTTCTGCTACTAAGTGGAGCAGGCACTGGGGAACATGCACACGGGTTGCTCTTGATGGGCTGAGCTGGGAACAATCTGCACATTGAAGTCTATAGTACTGGAGGCAGCAGGGTCACCTCAATTTGCCGACGGGGTCTAGAGTCTCCTGGCCAGCCCACCTGTCCTCCTGCCTCTAGTCGCCACCCTGCCTGTCCTTCCTGCCCTTGCTCCCTTGTACACAGCAGCTCCCTCTCCAGCACATACCCTGTCCCCTTCCCTGGCTGATGTCATGCCGTGGGCACGGAAGTTCCCCTTTCACTCTTCCCTCATCACCCGTCAAAGAACACATCCTAGCTCTAAAGTGTCTGCCCGGTTCCAGAATCAGGAGGCCCACAGGGGAAAGAGTCCTTCCCATTTTGACCAGCACTGGACCAGCCTTGCCTCTCCTCGTGGGCGGGTAGGGGTAAGGGAAAGACAGACGGGGCCGCAGGGGCTCCTCACAACCCACGTACTCAGTCAGTTCTCTGGAGATGCTTCCGAGCACAGAGGCAGCGTGCAGCATGTGTGACTGTTGGGGTTACCTCACCCAAACCTGGGCCAGCCCCTCTACAGTTTTAATCCCACTGCCCATGAGCAGCTCCAGCATTGACCTCTGTGACCTTGCACTTGCTTCCCATTCTGATGCTGTGCACCTTATCCCAGAGGACTCTGCCAGAGTCTGCTCTGAAATTACCCTCCTTCCTACCCCACCCACCCTGTCCACCTCCCACAGATCCCAGGCTTGGCCTGCCAGCTTCTCATTCCATTCTCCTATCTGCTCACTGGTCTTTAGAACTTCTTGGGTCAGGCCGAGCCCCTCTGGCCTCAGGGCCTTTGCACTGTTACCTCTACCCAGCACCTCCTCCCCTACTTTCTATTGTATCTGTGTCTTTTCTTATCTCAGCTAAAAGAGCAACTCCTCCATTAGGCCTTGTCTGGTTCCACTGCCCCTGGTCCCAACCCCCTGATTCTTGTTATTTCAGCACAATATAAATATCCTGTCTGACTGCCACTGAGCTTGTTCAGTGTGGGTCTCTCCCAACAGATGTGAGTTTTGTGAGAACAGAATCAGGGCTGCTTTTTTCCCAATCACACCCCTGCTCCCGGTTCCAGGCCTGGTGCTCTCTCAGCACCTACCACGTGGCAAGAGTCAATGAAAGATCTGGTGGCCCAGAAACAAAGCAGTTGAGGACCTGATGAGCCAGGGGACATCAGAGGGCACCATCCTCAGACTGGTGCTGACCTTGAGAAGGGCCAAGCCCCCAGACACACCTCGTCTTTCCCACAGGACCCCTCTGTGCAGTTCCTCCGGTGCCACTGAGCTCATCAACCCCAACTACATGGTGGGGCCCTTCGGGCAGTCCCTGCACATGAAGCAGACCCTGTCCCCAGACCAGCAGCTAACTGCGTGGAGCTATGACCAGCCACCCAAGGATTCCTCCCTGGGGTCTGGGAGGGGAGAAAGTCCCCCAACCCCTCCCTCCCAGCCACCTTTATCACCAAAGAAGTTTTCACCCTCCATAGCCACCCGGGGGCCCTGCCTCAGGGCTCAGGAGTCAAGGTGAGTGTCCTCTTCATCTTGTCATTCCTGCTCTGGATTTCATTCTAGGGCAGCAGCCTGGGGAGGGTGGGGCTTGGGTCTGCTCTGTTCACTACTTACCCTCCAGCCTATTGGTGGAAGCTCCAAGTCCCAGCCCATTGGTGCAGCTTGATTTTAAAAGTTGGGGAATAGCTGGGTGCGGTGACGCACACCTGTAACCCCAGGGTTGGAAGGCTGAGGCAGGACAACCACAAGTTCAAAGCCAGCCTCAGCAACTTAGGGAGACCCTGTCTCAAAATTAAAAGGAGAAGGGGGGTGTGGCTCAGTGGTTAAGCACCTGTGGGTTCAATCCTTGGTACCAAAAAAAAAATGTTGGGGGATAGAGATTATTAAAGATACTATTAAGAAAAACAAGCTCCTGTCAGGTGCAGAGATGCATAAGAAATAAAAAGAATTGGGGTGTAGCTCAGTGGTAGCCTCCTGGGTTCAATCCCCAATGCTAAGAAAAAAAAAAAAGAAAAGTGAATTTCTCCCCAGGCATCTCTGGCTCCCTGGAGGGAACCTAGAACAGGGGTGGGGATCACTCTGTAGAAGCCCTTCTCAACCCCAAGATCCCCTCTCTTTTTCTCCACCTGGAGGGCCCCTGCCTGTGTGCAGTCTCTCCTGCTGCATGCTATTAGAAAACTAGGACAGGGGTACGTAAGGGAGGTAGAGCAGCCAGCCCTGGGCTTTGAGGAAGTCACTCAGACTAGAAGTGGGCCAAGCAGGGTGGAGCTGCAGAGGAGACTGGCAGGGCCTCCAAGGACCTGAGTCTGCAATTTGAGGCCCAAAACAAAGCAGGGGCAGCCCCTGAGTTCTCGTAGGAATTAGGACCGAGAAGCCTGTAAGTTTCCAGTCCTACAGGGTGACCGATGGACCTGAAAAGTGCAGACCCCGTTAACAATGATTGAAGCTGTGCAAAACATGGCGAACCTCCTGTCCCCTCTGGGGCTGTTAGTACTGCCTTATCATGACCCCAAGCCTTGCTCTTGGCCTCATTCCCTGGCAGGGTTTGGTTTTTCCTTTTATCCATGAGGACGTCAGTTCCACAGTGGTCGGGAGCCGATGCAGGGAGTGTAGTTCGAAATGCTGCTCTCCTGCAGCCCCCTCTGGCCTGGCAGGGTTTCCTCTGGATGGGGGACCAGGGGCAGTTGAAGATTTTGCCCTAGTGTCCATTTGGCAAAGACCATTTCCTTGGCCCCAGAAATGGAAATGGAAGCAACTACAAAGAATAAGGAGCTAATATTTAAGTATCTTTGGGATCCTCCCCACTTTGCAGTACTAGGAATTGAACCCAGGTGTGCTCTACTACTGAGCTACATCCCCAGCCCCATTCATTCATTCATTTTTGTACTGGGGATTAATCCCAGGGGCATTTAACCACTGAGCCATATCGCTACCTAGGCCTTTTTATTTTTTATTTTGAGACAGGGTCTCACTAAGTTACTTAGAGCCTCGCCAAGTTGCTCAGGCTAGCTTGAACTTGACAATACTCCTGTATCACCCTCTCCAGCTGCTGGGATTACAGGCATGTTTGTGCCTCCAAGTCCAGCTCATTTTTATTTTTACTTTTTATTTTTAAATTTTTTGGTACCAAAGATTGAACCCAGGGGTGCTTAACCACTGAACCACGTCCCCGGCCCCTTTTTAGTTTTTATTTGGAGACAGAGTCTCACTAACTTGCTTAGAGTCTTACAAAGTTGCTGAAGCTGGCTTTGAACTTGTGACTCTCTGCCTCAGCCTCCCAAGCTGCTGGGGTTACAGGCATAAGCCACAGCCCCCAACTCCTTTTATTTATTTATTTTTTTTTTTAGTTTTTTTTTTTTAGTTTTTGGCAGACACAACATCTCTGTTTGTATGTGGTGCTGAGGATCGAACCCGGGCCGCACGCATGCCAGGCGAGCGCGCTACCGCTTGAGCCACATCCCCAGCCCTCCTTTTATTTTTTGTGTGAGACAAGTTCTCACTGAGTTGCCCAGATTGGTCTTGAACATGCAATCCTCAGTCTCCCCAAGTCATGGGCATTACAGGTGTGCACCATCACACCTAGTATAAACATATCTTTGTTTAAGGGTCTGAACACAGCTTGGTAGGCAGCAGTTTTCCTCCAGCCCCACAGGTGAGAGCAGAATAGGGCATCTATAGGCAAGAGTCCCCCAGGTGGGGTTCTAAGTTCACTTCTCACCAAGGAGGTGATTCAAGGCAAGAACCTGGAAGATCCTGCCCTGCCTGTAGGTCCTAAGCCTCCAGGTCCCAGGCTCAGCCTGAATAATTACTGTGCACCGTCACCAGCACCTCAAGGTCCCCACCATTTCCCCAGGCCTGGGGTGGGGTGCCCACCTATCTGGGTTGCCCAGGACTGTTCCAGCTTTAGCACTAGAAGCTCCACCGATTAGGAAACCCTTTAGTCCATTCTTCAGTCCTGGCGAACGAGGACAATTGGTCACATCTGTCCAGGTTCCCTCCAGACCCCACCTGCCATTGGTTCCTTCCCACTGTGAGTTATGAGAGGAAGGAAACCGCACTCCCAGGATCCCTCAGGGGCAAGGACTTTGTCCCCTGGGAAGATCTGCGTTAATCTGGACGATGACCACCTGAGACATGGGATTTCTTTCTTTGCTTCACTGAAGCTCGGCTGTGCCTGGGGGAGCTTGTCACACTTTCTACGTGTTTAGTAGATGGAGCTTCTTGAGACCCTCAAGTAGCACAAGTGGTTACCTAGGAGGGTCAAATAGTTCATCTGGTCCCCTGCAAGGCTTCCATTTCCCTGAGCATCCAAGCAAGTGAAGGATCCCATAGGATTGCTGGAGGTGGCACAGAAGCTGTGACAGTTCTCGGGAAGCCTGGAGACAGGGTCTGCCGGCAGTGAGGGCCATGGCCGGCTTTCCTGCTGAGGCTGGGGATTGTTATTGGAGGTGCCATTTCAGTTCACCCTTCCCTTTCTACAAAACCCCACTGAAGTCCCCCTTGTTCGCAGATGCTCCAACTTTTGCTAGTGGATAATGTCCCAGGTCAGAACTGAAGTTGCTTGGGGGAACATAGAAAAACACAGTACCATCTATCTCCTCGTCTTTATTTCTTTAATTTTTTTGTTGAAGTGAAATTCACATAACATAAAATTATCCATTTTAAAATGAACCGTTTGGTATTCAATACCAAAAATATGCCACCACCACCTCTAATTTCAAAACGTCTGTATCACCCCAAAACAAAAGCTTGCACCCATGAAGCAGCCCCTCCCCGCCGTCCTCTCTGTTAAAGAGCACGTTTCTTCCCGGCTCCCCTCCCCTCTCTCCCCCAGCTGCCGGCCCAGCGACCTGGGGAAGATCCCCCCTGAAGCTCCTCCACCCGACGACTCACAGCTGACCAAGCCCGAGATGTTCGAGAACCCTCTGTACGGGTCCGTGAGCTCCTTCCCCAAGCTGGTTCCCAGGAAGGAGCAGGAGTCCCCCAAGTCACTGCGGAAGGAGCCCGCAGCCTGCCTGGACCCTGGGGTCTCATCGCCCAGCATCTTGCTCACCAAAGCCCAGGAGGCCGAGGGCGGCAAAGGGACAGGCAAGCAGGGCCCCCCGTCCTTCCTCAGCCCCGCGCCCCGGCTCCGCTCCTTTACCTATTCATCCTCCGCCGAGGGCAGGGCGGCCGGCGGGGACAAGAGCCAAGGGAAGCCCAAGGCCCCTGCCAGCTCCCAAGCTCCGGTGCCAGCCAAGAGGCCCATCAAGCCTTCCAGGTCAGAAATGAGCCAGCAGACAGCGCCCACCCCGGCCCCACGGCCACCCCTGCCCGTCAAGAGCCCTGCAGTGCTACAACTGCAGCAGTCCAGGGGCCGAGACTACCGTGACAACACGGAGCTCCCCCACCACGGCAAGCACCGGCCCGAGGAGGGGCTCATCAGCAGGACCGCCATGCAGGTATGTTCATTGACGTGCCTGTGTGTATGAGTGCACGCGTGTGCGTTCACTTGTGTGCATGATCATTCTGGGAGCTGCTCCATGAGGAAGAGCTAGAGCTAGGATTTGAACTTGAACCTGACTGTCCCCATGCCCTGACCTTCCACTGCCTCTGAATGATTGCTAAAAGGGACAGAGGAGGGGCGGTGCGTGCATGAACTCCTAGCCCTGTGGAGCTTAGAGCATTTGTATTTCATTTGTGCATCCTTAGTACATGCATTCATAATGTTCCCTGTTGTTCAGAGACTTCAAACATAATCTCCCCTTCCTATAAATAATCTCCCTTCCTATAAAATAGTGTGGTTTTTGTTAGTTTTTTTTATTTTTCTTAAGCAATACTAACAGTGGTTAGGAACGCCCTGGGGACTGGAGTATAGCTCAGTGGTGAAAACAGTGTTGAATCTGAATTTCAGCTCTCCTACTTCCTGGCTCTGTGCCTTGAGCCTCAGTTTACTTATTTATAAAAGGGAGCTATTAGTGGCGTGTATACTATAGATTTCTGGGGAGAACTGTTATATACTCTTATGTATTACTATGTATTATCTTTGTATGTTGTACATACATATGACTTAATGGTAATAATATACAAATAACAAAGTTAATGATCTGTATGACTATTATTACATATAACATTGCATAATCATACAGGTATATGTCATATGTTGTGTGTAAAGTACTTAGAATAGTGTGGCTGGCTGTTTTCATGCCACAGGAAGGCTGACCTTGCCCACAGCACACAGTGTTGCTGGGCCACTTAGTCACACGTAGCCTAGTGAGAGTGAGCCCCTGACAACCCTCTGTTCTTGCCCCGCAGTGAAGTCCGTGGGGTGCTGCTGGCGACGGGAACCCAAAGGAGCAGCATGATGCCGGAAGCCACTCACAGCTCTGGAAGCCCCTCCCAGGACCATCTGCTGCTCCCATCTAGCTTCCTGGGCAGGATTTTATTGGGGGTGGGGGAAGGGCCTCACTGCCGTGTGGTGGAGGAGCGAGCTGGCTGCCCCCTGGGAGCGGTGCTGAGGTTTAAAGGAAAATTCATACCAGACTTGGTTCCCATCTTGGTCTCCGTACTTGGAACCCCCGGACCTTGTTCTCGTCGCCCTTTCAAAGAAGGAAACTGAAGTGCCGACTCAAGGGTGGAATTATAAATAATAATAATAATAATAATATTAATAATAATAATAATGGACACATGGGTGGAGTCCTCACCACGTGCTGTGCTAAGTGCTTTACGAACACAGTGTCAGGATGACTCCAGGGTGGAGGCTCCAGCCAACTGGAACAGCTGCCCAGACCCTCCAGTTCAGAATGGTGTGTCCTAAATGGTTTGGACAAAGCATTAAGAAGGCCAGTATCCCCCAGAGCCAGAAAGGAGCTTGGCTGTAGGACCTGAATGACTAGTTTGGGGTACAAGGAGCCAGATCCTTTCCAGCTTCAGTGATGTGAGCTGCTTCTGCGAACCAGGGGTCCAGCACAGTCCCCTGGGAGACAGGGCCTGGACAGTCAGCTCCAACTCTCCACTTGGAGAGATCACGCCTCCACCTTGGCTGGAGATGTCAAGGCCCCTGCCGAGTCCAGTGCCAAATCCCTGCGCACTGCCTGAAGTGGGCAGCCACTGCCAGGCTTGGATGAGGCTGAGCACCCCGGTGCTTCTGTCTTGCTAAGGGACAAGTCTCCACTATTGCTCCAGAGGCCAAGCTCTCCAGCCCAGCTGCTGGAGAGGGTGGGCCTCTTGGTCCCAGGCTCTCAAACTAGTGCATCCTCTTTCCAAGCTCTGTGGCTTTTAGTCCTGTGTCCTTGGTTACTAGGAGAATAGATTGTTAATGCCTTCTCTTGTGGCTTTTTGACATAACAGAATTAATGTAGAAAACCAAATCCAGAGTGTGTGCAAGAATCCCTATGTGCCCCCAGGCGCCCACAGGCACCAGTCTGGGTGACCAATAAATTGTGCCTTTCTCTTCTTCCATCGGTGTGGCATTTTTCTCTGACACTCAGAGCCACACACACATTTCTGGAATGTGGGGGCACAGGAGGAGCAGTCAGGGAGGCTGGAATCAGTTGAGGATTCGTGTTGGTGACAAGAAAACATCACCCTCACCAGATGGACACTGGGACAGTCTTCTGTGGAGCCAGTTTGAGGTTGGGCATGGACAGGGCCAAGGGTAGGTGTCACTCCCTCCACACAGGTCTCTGGGGGACTCCAGGTTCCCTGCCACCACCCAACTTCCACAACCACCCTTGGGTGCCTGCTGTCCTACAGCACACAGTGCCTCCCTCCCAGCTTTTGTGACCAGAGCTGAAGCTCCAGAGACAAACACATGCAAACAACCCCTAGGTCACGGGCGCCTGAGTCAGAGGCCTTGCAAAGTGCCTGCACTGCCACTCTGGCCACCATAGGCTTCTCAGCGTCTGTCCTCTTGCAGACCCCAGGTGTGGACTGCAGGGATTAGAATCCTTGGCATTCTCAGAGCAAACCATCCATTCACTGCCTGCCACTGTGGCACACGCTGTGACAGAGCTGAGACCCGGCTGGAACCTGTCCTCTCACCCCTACTCAGGTGGGAGCTCCTTACTCTGCAGGGAACCTGACCCACATCCCCCACCCGCTGCATGCTGACCCAGTAGACAAAGGGCCAGGGCATAGAGAAAGCTGGAGACACCCCTATGTTCTTCAGCCTGCCCCCAGCCACCTCCTCATTGCTGAGGACCAGGAAACTGATGCCTATGGCCCTTGGGAACCCACCTGCTGCCAGGGTGGGCTGGCCTGCTGCATGAGGTCTAGGAGCAGCTCCACACGGGGTCAGCAGAGAGCCCACAGGGTGGACATCAAGCCTCCCCACCATTTCTTGGGTTCCCAGGAGAAGTGAGCAGAAGGGCAACAGCATGGAACACTCCTCATGCTCCCTGTCACCTTGACTGAGCCCTAGTCACCTGAGAAGATGCAGTACCCCTCATCTCTTTCCCTCCACAGTGCAACATGTGCAGTCATGAGGACCTGGCTTTGTGCATGGACAGACAGCCAGGCTCATGGATATCCAGAACTGGGATCAAGGCAATTAAAGAAGTGCCATCCTGTCCTTCCAGGCTCTCAGCCCTGCACGTACGCGCGCGCACGCACACACACACACACATATGGTCCCTGACGTTCCTTCTCTGGGCTCCCCGGCACCGCTATCCCTACCCGGGCAAGAGAAGCAGGGACTAGACCCAGCCACCTCTTTTTTTTTTTTTTTTTTTTTTTTTAANAGCTACAATCCCAGCCCCCCAGCCCTTTTTTTTTTTTTTTTTTTTTTTTTTAAAGAGAGAGAGAGAGAATTTCAATATTTATTTTTTAGTTTTTTTGGCGGACACAACATCTTTGTTTGTATGTGGTGCTGAGGATCGAACCCGGGCCGCACGCATGCCAGGCGAGCGCGCTACCGCTTGAGCCACATCCCCAGCCCCCAGCCACCTCTTGACCACTAACTGATCTGACCTCATATTCTTCACCAAGCTCTGTAACCAAAAAGGCAAATTCAATTAGGTTTTCCTCACAAAGCTGCCCCTTCTCTTGGATGAACCCATTGCCCCATCAGAGAGTGCAACCTACAATCTTTTTCTTTTAAGAAACAAAAGTTTGGGGCTGGGGCTTTAGCTCAGTGATAAAGCGCTTGCCTCCCATGTGAGAGGCACTGGGTTCGATTCTCAGCACCACATACAAATAAATAAAGATATTGTGTCCATCTGCAACTAAAAAAAAAAAATTAAATAAGATAAAAAAAGAAAAGTTTTCTTTGCATGATTAGATGAAAACTGGTGGAAAGCTCCAGAACTTCTGCTGACAGGAAGGTGCTGCTGGTTTCCTGCAGCCGGCACCAGTCTCCAGGATGTGCCACATAGCCTGGAGGGCAGCCACTCTGCCCACGCCACCTGTGGGACTGGTAGCCTCTGCTCTCCAGGGCTTTGGTTGCTTTTCCGTGCCATTTTTTCCACCCACTGGGAGGGAAATTAGTGAGTCATTCAGAAAAGCTCTCTCCCACAGCTACCTTCCCTAACCCCAGCCTACCAGGTTCTGTCTTCCCAAGTTCTTAAAATAGCTCCTTTCTCTGCAAACTAATTTCCATGGAGACCCAACTTCAGGAAGGCCCTGAAGCTCTCTGTAAGACTCTCTGTAAGCTCAGTTCCAGTCCTCATGCCCGCAGAGGCCCTTTTTAATGCAAATGCCTGGCCTCACCCCCACAACCACCCCCCAAGCTCCCATTTTGGGAAATCTGTACTGTGCAGGAACCACACTGGCATGTGGGGTCCAGGTATGGACCATCTATGTTCTGATCTGTTCTCTCGCAGCTCCCAGCTGACCCAACCACTGGGCCTAATGTGTACACACACACACTCGTGTCCTCCATCACCCATTCAAAATGCGTGCTGGGCCTACGGAGGCCATGGGGTGGGGACCTCCGTGGCCCTGGGTCAGACAGAAAGGTTTTTGGTTGGTTTGAGGCACCAGGGATTAACCCAGGGAAACTGTATCACGGAGATACATCCCCAGACTTTTTTTTTTTTTTTTTTTTTTTGAGACAGTGTCTCACCAAATTGCTCAGATTGGCCATGAACCTGCGGTCTTCCTGCCTCAGCCTCCCAAGTAGCTGGAATTACAGGCTTGTACCACTTTGTCTGTCCAGAATGGAATTAAAATACTTTGTCTTTTATTTCCTGAAAGTACAGTCTTGTGCCAGTCACCCAGCCTTCCTGAGCCTCAATTTCCAGTCTTTGAAGGGCAGTAGGTGACCTGCCTGGGTGATCCTGAGGGTTGAAGAGCTCATCTGCCTGGCACTGGCCCAGGGCCTGGTGAGCGGTAGTATTCTTGGAAGGTTGCCCCTTCCCCTCCCAGGGGAATGAGGCAGCATGAGAGGAGGGCACTGAAGACATCACCTGAGAGGAAGCAAGAAGGGCTCTCTCCAGGGCCATGGCGGAGGTACCCAGGCAGCCTGTGGGGCTGAAGGAATGTCCTGGAAGGAGGAAATGCCTCTCAGACGCCGGCAGGAGCATGAAGCAATCAGTGAGGCAGGAAGTCCACGAGTCAAGTTGAAGCTGTGGAAGACCTTGAAGACCAGGGGGCTAGGTGAAGTCAGAGGCAGAGGGGCTAACTGAGGCTGGTTCAGGACAGAAGGACTAGGTGAGGCTGATTGAGGCCAAGTGCTAGTTGAAGCCAAGTGGACGGTCAAGAGTGCTGGAGCACTAGTGCAAGCCAGGAGGACTTCCTGAGGCAAGGGGAGCTAGTTGGGTCTCCCCAGCTGCACAGGGCCCCAGATTCCCTGAGTCAGCCGGAGCAGACCTGAGGACGTGCAGAAGTCCCTGAGCCTCGCCTGGTCATACGTCATGGGGTGGTCACAGGCCGCTCTCACATGGCGGCAGGCCTGTCACCACATAGAAGCTTGGGTCCCCCACTGTCGGGAACACACCCATCCCACGTGAGACTTGGCTCCTGCTTCTCCCTCTTCCCCTCGCTCAGTGACTTAGGCCTGTTTCTTTCTGCAGTGAGTGGGGAGCCACAGGGGCTTGGCAGCACGTAGCCACTCCACCGTGCCTGTGTCTGGGAAGTCACGAATAGCAAGAGGCAGCGAGGCGCTTGAACAGGTGTCACCCATAGGTGCCACCCTATACTTGCACCACCTCACATTTGAAGGTGCCCCACCCCAGACTGCCCTGGCTTATCTCTAGTCTCGGTCCTGCCCAGAGGCAGAAAAGTGGGGCCAGAGGCCAGGAAGGGCCAACTGACCCTGAGGAAGTTGATACCCTGGCACCTGCAGCCCTGCCAGAAGAAGGAAGAGGAGGAGGTGCTGGCAGGAGAGGCTGTCCTCTGCAGTGAGCAGAAGCGTGTCTCAGGCATGGGACGTAAGCGGCATTCACCTGCCTTACTCAGAGTGCCTCTGCCTGCTTGGTGTGTCTTGTTTCTGTTATTTTTAGAAAACAGTCAGCCCAGTGGGTGGTTTGGAGCACACACTCTGGAGCTGGACTTCCTAAATGTGCCAAGCACCTCGCTGTCTGTGAGGACATGTGAGGAATAAATCAGTAACCCCAGCTTCCAGAGGAGGCAAATACCTGGGCCGACAGGTACACTGCCATACGGAGAGGACTGTGGACAAAAGACGTGCCCTGAATTCCCATCAGGGTTAGCTGCACAAACATTTTATGCTCTAGCGTTCAGACTTTGGGACATTCACCGGGACAGTGAGTCACTTGCATTTAGCCCCCAGCACCACTACCTCCTGGCTGTATGACAGTGGCTAAGAGCTAGTTCACATTGCCTCAGTTTCCCTGTTCTAAAAGTAGACGATAATGACATCATGAAGTACAAATTACAGAAGGCCATTGCTTTGGACCGGAATCCTTCATTAAGCCTCCCAAAATTAAACTAAAAATCAAAATGGAGTCACTTAGGCCAGGGATCCATGTCATCAAACTGGAGCTAAGCATCTAAGCCCTAAGAAATCAGGAGAGAGACAGAAGTCACTAAAGAGGCCAGTTCCAGATGGCATGACGTGAAGTTCCCTCTGCCCCTGTGCTTACAAAAAAAGCAACGTGGGGCTGGGGATGTGGCTCAAGCGGTAACGCGCTCGCCTGGCATGCACGGGGCACTGGGTTCGATCCTCAGCACCACATAAAAATAAAATAAAGATGTTGTGTCCACCGAAAACTAAAAAATAAATATTAAAAAGAATTATCTCTCTCCTCTCTTCTCTCTCTTAAAAAAAAGCGACGTGATGCTAACCAGTCAGTTATGTTTTCTATTGCTCTGCCTCCCTGTCCCCAGCTTACAAGTAACTTTGAAATGACCGATACTATCGCTTCTTGGCCTTTTAGCTAATATCAAATGAAATAACCAATTCCCTTTTTGTTCTTTTTTTTTTTTTTTTTTTTTTTTTTTTTTTT
>NW_026000005.1:47814103-47841227 GCF_001458135.2 Marmota marmota marmota
TTAGCTTTAAGTATCAAATGAAATAACCAATTTCCCTTTTGTTTCGAATTTTTTTTTTTTTTTTTAGGGGGGTATCAGGGATTGAACTCAGCCACTGAGCCCTATCCCCAGCCCTATTTTGTTTCTTATTTGGAGACAGGGTCTCACTGAGTTGCTTAGTGCCTTGCGGTTGCTGAGGCTGGCTTTGAATTCTATCCTCCTGCGTCAGCCTCCCGAGCTGCTGGTATTACAGGCGAGCGCCATCGCGCCCGACTTCCCTTTTCGTTCTTTGCTTTTGCTTTTTTTGACCCTTCTCGCCAACCTTCTCTGATCAGCCCTTTAAAACACTGTTCTTCAAAGGAGGTGGCATTGCAGGATTCTAGGCTCCCAAAACGAAGCCAGCTACTTCTTCCAACTAAACCTCAGCCTCCTGGGGTCCTTACGAGGATTGAAAGGCCTACTACTGACCCATGACCCTCAGCGCACGACCCCTCAGAAGCCCTCAGAAAGCATCCACCATGGTCAATGTGAAGCTCCCACAGAAATCTTCACAACCTTAGCAGTTCAAAGGCCACAGTGTTTGTGCTGCTTGTGAGCCCTCAGGGGACTCCTCCACAGTGACACCTGTGGCACAAGAGCTTGGGCCTGGTGCCTTCCAGGAGTGGCACCATGCAGGTGCCCAGGACAGCCCCCACCCCAGCTCTGGGCCAGGCAGGCGCCGGCAATGCCTCTCTCTCCCCCAGCGCCTGTGCTTGTTCCAGTCGGCCATGGAGGCACCAGCTCACTAGGGACAAGGGACAGCAGGCTGCTCTCTGCAGCAGGCCTCCATCCTCTGCGCTGCTGCCATTGGAGCCGAGCCATTCTTTGCTGTGGGCTGCCCAGTGCCTCTGCCCACTGGGGGCCAGTAGCAACTCCTCAACACTTTGGGGTCAGGTGGGGAGTGTGACAGAATCACCCCTGGAAGCCAACCACTACCAGAGGGAGGGGCCTCCGGATTGGACAGCATCACCAGGCCAGGCAGGCTCCTCGTGTTTCAAGGGGCAAAGATGGGGGGTGGGGTGCCTCAGGGGTTGGGTCGGTCGTCAGGGGGCACAGATGAGGAAACCTCAGCAATCAGAGCACAGAAGCCCCCTCCCCCTGCCCACGCTCCAGTGAGCCCAGCGACTGCCCAAGGTCTGCAGTCCTGCGGTGCCCCCAGGCCACCCGAGTGGCTCCACTGCATCAGCCCCTCTTCTGCTCTTGTCTCTGCTTTGGCCTCAGTCCAGGGCCTCTACAGGGTAGGCCTGCTCTTGGCAGATCCCACAGTGAAAGCAGCCGGGAGGCCAGCTGGAGGTCAAGAAGTCTGTGTGTAGTTGGAGCCCCCCAGAAACAGAATGTGGAGCACAGTGTTCAGTGTGAGGACAGCCCTGAGGGTAACCCAGGGAATGCCAGGGAGAGAGCCTGAGAAAGGGAAGAAGGGAAAGTCAATAGAGATCACCCCTGTAGCCGAGAGCAGTGACACACATCTACCACCCCAACCACTCAGGAGGCTGAAACAGGAGGATTGAAAGTTTGAGACCAGCCTTGGCAACTTATTGGGATCCTGTCTCAGAATAAAATAAAAAGGACTAGGGGTGTAACTCAGTAGTAGAGCACCCCTGGGTTCAATCCCCAGTATTGCAGGGAGTTGTGGGGAGAGAGCTGGGTGTGATGGTGCACACCTGTAATCCCAGTGACTCAGGAGGCGGAGGCGGAGGAATTGAAGGTTCAAAGCCAGCCTCCGAAATTTATCGAACCCGTAAACAGCTTAGCAGGACCCTGTCTCAAAAAAAAGGGCTGGGATGTGGCTCAGTGGTTAAGTGCCCCGGGCTCAATCCCCAGTACAAAACAGAAAGAAAGAAACACCCTCCAATGCTCTCCTGAGCATTGTGAGCAGGTCACCCCCGGGGTCAGCTGGGCTTCCCCAGTGGGCACTGGTGAGGTACACAGGGCGGATTACCCCTCGCACAGGGGAGTGTGCTGGGAGCATGTGAACCCCTGCCCAGAGCCACAGTAAAAGGCCACCGGGGGAGGGTCTCCACCCCTCAGCTTTTCTGGCCCAAGCAGCAAGCCAAGCCTGAAGGCCAGAGAGAGCCCTCAGGCCTGAGGGCAGAGGATGGAGACCCACTTGTGGTGCGGGCAGTCCTCGGCTCGTCCTGTTGCACCTGTCAATGGGGAACAGCTCTGGTGCAGGACCAGCTCGCAGACCACGGACCTGCTTGTGTCTGCTCCAGGCCTACGGGTTGACATAGGTGCTCAGAAACACATCTCTGAAAAGGGTCACTGCCTTAGGGTAAGTCCTGTCACTTGGGCAGGTCCAGCATCCAGGAAAGAACATTCTGGACAGAAGGAAGCACCAGGCCTGAGGAGAGAAATAGTCCTCAGCCTGCATTAGAGCCTTCACTCCGTCCCTGGGCGCCTGACCCAGAACGAGAGGCTGTGAGCTCATGGGATGAGGGGCTTCATGGAGAATTCTGGGAGGAATTTTAAAAGAAAAGGGCTGGGGATGTAGTTCAGTGGTAGAGCACTCGCCTACCAGGTGTGAAGCCTGTGTTCAAACCCCAGCACTGCAAAAGAAAGGTTTTTTCTTGAATTTCAGATAAACAACAAATAATATTTTTTAGTGTGTGTCCCAAAAAATATGTTTCAATTATACTTAAAGAAAATGTGTTTTCCTTGATCTGAAGTTTGAATTTGACTGGCTGTCCTGTACTTTTTTCTGGCAAACATTGCCCTGTTCTGTGTATCTGAGGCTCCATCCCCTGGGGTTGGAGAACTCTTGTGCTTCCACAGCTGGGAATAGGCACTGGCACCTTGAAGAACAGTGGCGGTAAGAAGCACCCACTGCAGCCTGAGCGCCATGTTCTGGCTTCAAATCAAAGAGAGCCATTTGGAACCTGAACATGAAGTTTAGGGTAGAATTTTTTTTTTTTTTTTTTTTTTTGGTACCAGGATTTAATCCAGGGGCACTTTACTACTGAGCTACATCCCCACCCTTTTTATTTATTTTTTGGAGACAGGGTCTCGCTAAATTGCTCAGGGCCTCACTAAATTACTGAGGCTGGCCTTGAGTTTGTGATCCTCCTGCCTCAGCCCCCAGAATCGCTGGGATTACAGGTCTGTGCGACTGCACTAGCTAGGGTATGACTTTTCAACTTAAAGGAATATTTAGGGAAATAAATAATCCCTGTTCGAGTTTAGTTTAACTTGTAAGTCACGTCAAGTTAGTTTCCCATTAGCTGTATGACTTTGGACAAGTTTTTTAACATCTCGGGGGGACAGAATTTGTTTGTTTGAATTCAGCCAAACTAACTGCCCTTTTAAAAATGAGGTCAAAATTCTTCTGAGGAAGGTAATAGAACTCAGAAGGTCTGTAATCTTTCATAATGTCCAGGATATAATCCAAAATTGCTATATAAAAAAAAAAAGAAGCCATAAAACATGACCCTACTCAAGAGAAAAGATAAATGACAGTGATCAGCTCCATTCCAAACACCAGAATGAGCAAAGATGTCAAAGCAGCTCTGATAACTACACTCCAAGGCGGCTTA
This sequence comes from Marmota marmota marmota, assembly GCF_001458135.2. Classification (NCBI taxonomy): domain Eukaryota; kingdom Metazoa; phylum Chordata; class Mammalia; order Rodentia; family Sciuridae; genus Marmota; species Marmota marmota. The sequence continues at coordinate 47,817,652 of NW_026000005.1, forward strand.
GTCACTTCATGGGTTATAACAGATTTATAAAGAACAGGGGTTTGCTTGGCTCATGGTACTGAGGCTGGAAAGTCCAAGACTGAGAGACTGCATCTGGTGAGGGCCATCTCCTTGTGTCATACGGGGGAAGGGCATCACATGGTGAGAAAGTGCAGCATGAGAGGGAATGCAACTTCTTACCAAAAACCCACTCCCAGGATAACTAACCCACCCCCTTGATAATGGCATTAACCTATTCGTGAGGGCTCTGCCTGTTAAAGGTTCCACCTCTCAACACCGCTGCATGGGAGAGGCGGTTTCCGGCACGTGAACTTTGGAGCACACGTTCAAACCACAGAAAGGGCAGTCTGGGCAATTTAGCAAGATCTTGTCTCAAAAGATTTAGAGAGGACGAAGCCGAGGGTGATGGCCCACTCCTGTAATCCCAGCAGCTGAGGAGACTGAGGCAGGAGGATTGTGAGTTCAAAGCCAGCTTCAGCAAAAGTGAGGTACTAAGCAACTCAGTGATCAAGTGCCCCTGAGTTTAGTCCCCGGTAGCTCCCCTGAAGGGAAAGCGAGAAACGAGAGACGGGTAAGCAAAAAATGAAAGGCGGAGACTAGGCAGAGATGCACAGAGAGTTTATTTGTCAGAGATGACAAATAAAGGCCATCTCTCTCTAAGAGAGAGAGGCAAAACAGGCTTGATTGAGTTCTGGGACTTTTATCGGGGAGGCTCAGGAATCAGAGCTGGGCGGGTCCTAATGTAGGCGGTTAAGGGTGGGGTTGGTAGGAGGGAGTGGTGAGCCTTTCTCAGAAAGGCCCTTGGGCAGGAAAGCAAAACTTTTTCCCTAAAATGGCAGCTGTCACTTAAGATGGCTATCCAAATGCAAAGCAAGAAACTTATACCTCCCCAAAAATAGGATTTAGAAAGGATATATATCATTGGTAGAGCAGTTGCCTAGCATCCACAGGCCCTAGCTTCTGTCCCCAGTACCAAAAAAAAAAAAAAGAGAGAGACTCAAGGAATTTTGGGGGTCTAATGAGATATGATAATACAAAAAAAATCTCAAATCTTTAGAAAGGAATGAAAAGTGAGTAAAGCAATAATTGTAACATATTATTGTGGAGTGTACAATGTACATAGATTTAGTGCTTATGCCACTTGTAAAGGATGCAGGAGGGCGGTAACCAGAGCTATGTGGTTGCAAGGTTTATACATTTTACATGAAGTGGTTAACTCTAAATAGGCTGGACTGCTGACATGAATCTCTAGAGCAACTACCAAAAGGGGGATTCCGGAGAGTAAGCCTGCTTCCTGTGGTTACTGGCCCCACACCCACATTTCCTCCACGTTCTGGTCTTCTGACCCTTTCCATTCTGTGCCAGATACTGCCCCATTTTCTTAACTTCCCAAACCACCACCAAAGAAGAGCCATGTGTAAGGCACACTTCACTGAGAATTGGGGGCCTATGGATGGGTGCTACATCACAGAACTCACAGCCAACAACTTACAAATAACTGTTAGATGTGTTTGTTCCCAAAATTCTTCAGTCACCTGACCATCAGAAACTTCTCTTTGATCTGCCTTCTTTGAGTCCCCAGCCCACCAGCTGTACCTGCCCTCTGAGTGGTGGGGTTCTCTGTTCAAAGTCCACCCTGGCCATGCTTTGGGGGTCATTGCTATCAGGTCTTTGCTTAGCATCTGGATAGCCATCTTAAGTGACAGCTGCCATTTTAGGGAAAAAGTTTCCCTTTCCTGCGCAAGGGCCTTTCGGAGAAAGGCTCACCACTCCCTCCTTCCAACCCCACCCTTAACCGCCTGCGTTAGGACCCGCCCAGCTCTATTCCTGAGCCCCCCCCATAAAAGTCCCACAACTCAAGCCTGTTTTGCCTCTCTCTCTCCTAGAGAGAGGTGGCCTTTATTTGTCATCTCTGACAAATAAATCTCTGCATCTCTGCCTGGTCTCCGTCTTTCATCTCTCGTTTATGCATCTCTCATTCCTCACTTTCACTTCAGTTGCATCACAACAGCCATGGCTCTTAAGATGTTCTTCTACCAAAAAAAAAAAAAAAAGGAAAGAAAAAACAGTTTTCTCTGTGAAAATTTCCACCAACTGCGTTTAAACCCATTTTCCTCCTTCCTATACATAGATGATCATCAAGCTATCTCCTGGCTCCTTTCTTCTCTATTAAACAGAGCAAAGGAGCTCAGATCCAAACTTGCAACACCCCCTTCCCCATGCTCAGAGCTAAATCAGAGCCCTCAAGGCATCCAAACCCATCCCCAGTAGCTATTATTACTAAAGTATGCCCCTGGGTCCCATTCCCACCATAAGTGGCTGATTTATTCACTCAAAATAGATATTTATCACACACTTCTCAGTGCTAAATATGCAGTTTGGGTCATAATATTATGTGCATAACTGTCCCTGAGGAGGACTTTTCTGAGGCTGCTAAGTGGATAAAAACATTGACTGTGTGCCACTTCCTTGTTAATATGCACTGGGTCACCTTCAGGCCTGATTGTACAAGCTTTGTGATAGTCATCTAGTGCTGCATAACAAATTGCCCCAACATGTAGCAGTTTAAAACAACAACATGTATTTTGTTCATGAATCTGCAACCTGGGCAGAGCCTGTGAGGAACAGCTTGCCTTGGCTCTACTCAGCTTTGCCAGGTGTGTGTGAAGGCTGGGGTGTCACTCAAGGGTCCTTTGTCCACAAGTTTGGCTGGTGAGGCTGGTGGTCATTTGGGACTTCAGTGGGCGGGGCTATGGCTGGACCACCTGGGTATGATTTTCTCTTGTGATTTGCTGGCCTCCCCTCAACTTAGTGCCTGGGATCCTGGGGTCAGGAGAGAGAAGGGGTGGGGACACTAGGTGTTAGACATTTGGCCTTTTCCGAACTAGCTCTTAAAGGAGATCAAGGAGCCAGGAGACCGGCAAGCAAGAAATGAAAGACAGAGACCAGGCGGAGATGCACAAGGGAGTTTATTTGTCAGAGCTGACAAATAAAGGCCATCTCTCCATAGATGGAGAGAAGCAAAACAGGCTTGGGATTCAGGACTTTTATGAGGCAGGCTCAGGAATCAGAGCTGGGCGGGTCCTAATGCAGGGGTTAAGGGTGGGGTTGGAAGGAAGGAGTGATGAGCCTTTCTCAGAAATGCCCTTGGTCAAGAGAGTGAAATTTTTTCTTAAAATGGCAGCTGTCACTTACGATGGCCGTCCAGATGCTAAGCAAGGACCTTACAGCTCTAAAGTCACAAAATCATTTCTGCTGCTTTTATTGGAAGCAGGTCCACATTTAACGGGGAAGAAATCAGCCTCATCTTTTGACAGGAAAAATGTCAAAGAACTTGTCGTCATGTTTCAAAACTCCATAACTTTGAAAGAAATGTGGATCATAACTGAAAGCTTTCTTTTATTTCTTCCTCTTCTTCTTTTTTTTTTTTTTTTTCATTGCTGAGGATTAAAGTCAGGGCCTTAGCACATGCTAGGCAAGCAAGTTACCACTGAGCTACATGTCCAGCCCTTTTAATTTACATATTCATTTATTTGAGACAGGGTCTTGCTAAATTGCCCAGGTTGGCCTTGAATTTGAGATCCCCCTGCCTCAACCTCCCAAATAGCTGGGATTATGAGAGTACACCACTGCATGCTGCTGAAAGTTTTTCTTCAGGGACAGTAATGAAAGGAAGATCATACAAAAAAAAAAATCCATAGAAATTTTCTTTAAAATCCTTATTGCCCAGTTTTTATGCCAAAGAACAGGTCCACACTTGATAGCAGCATGGTTGCTCCTGTCCTCCTCCCTCCTCTCCACCAGCCCTCCCTCACTTTCCTCTTGTTGCCAAAAGCTGGGTCCTTGTCCCTGATGCCGATCCAACAATGAGGACACAGTTTTGAGAAAAAGGGAAGAGAAGGTTTATTGCTCTGCCAGCAAAGGAAAAAAACAGGGGACTCCTGTTCCTAAGGCAGTGATTCTCACCATCTGCAGGAACAAGGGGCTTCTATAGAGGTGATTCAGAGAAAATGAGATTAGGGAGGAGAGATCAGGATGGGAAGGTCAGGGAAAAGAAGATAAGGGAAAAGAAAATTGGGAAAAAGAAAAAAAAATGTAAGTTTCAAAGCCACAAGGGATATAGTCAAAGCATCAAGTGAACCCCTGTTATGTCTCTGCTCTAGTCTTGCAATCCTTGTTTTATAAAATTAAATCCAGACTCTCCCTTTTCCCCTTTTTTCAGCATCCATCTCTACCAATTCCCTCAATGGAACCTATAAAGTCTCTCCCTAGAGAGGTGGGAGGGAAGGTGGGAGGGGCCGGTTATCACTCTTCGACATTTTCAAGTATGTGTGTACACATACATGTATGAATTCATGTATTTTAAAAACACTATATTTTTTAAGAATTAGATTTTTTTCTATTTTTTTAGTTGTAGATGGACACAATACCTTTATTTTATTTTTTTATTTTTATGTGGTGCTGAGGATGGAACCCAGTGCCTCATACATGCAAGGCAAGCACTCTGCCACTGAACCACAATCCCAACTCGAAAAACACTATCATTTTTAACTGAGTAATTATATTTGTAAATTAATGCCATAATTTGGGTAGACTAGACATTCTTGTATATAACACATGAATATAAAGGGGATGCGACGGGTATGGTGGTGCATGCCTGTGATCCCAGCCACTTGGGAGGCTAAGGCAAGAGGATCACAAGTTTGAGGGTAGGCTAAGCAATTTAGCAAGAGTCTGTCTCAAAAATTAAAAAAAATATATATATTAAAAGGCTCTGTGTTGTAGATCAGTCATAAAATCACTGGAGTTCAATCCCCAGTACAAAAAAAAAAAAAAAAAAGATGCATCTGAACTTGTGGGAAACAAAGTAGGTAAGAAGAGACCTTAATGAAGAGATGAGTTCCAGGGCTCAGGGACCCAGCCAGGGGTGTTGAAGCATCTGGGGACTAGCAACAGAAGTCATGGCATCCCTTAGATCTGACATGTGTGCTGTTATCCAAGAGAGTGAGAGCTGAGAGCCCAGGAAAATCTGTAGCCATAACAGAAATCAAGAACCCCTGGAAGGCCAGGCTCTTGTGGGTTTCTCTCTTTTCCTGCCCTTCTCTCCTTTGCTGGTTCTTTCCACTGTTCAGACTCAATCGGAATCCAGAGGGCAGGAGGAGCCCAGGTGGTCAGCCTGCAACCCATAGCACATTGAGAAGGGCAGAGGATGGATGGAGAGGAAGGGGCGAAATGCAGAGAAACCAGCCCAACCTGTCCCCAAAATGAGTGAGATCATGGCAACGCTTTCAAACTATACATAGGCTGGGAGTGTGCAGGGAGGATGTGGGGGGCAAGTGTCCAAACAATTAAGAAAAATAGATAGTGACAGCAATTGGAATGACAGTCACTCTTAATTACATCAGCTAACACAGTGGAATTCCTGGCGTGCTTTAACCCAAAAGTAATTTATATTTGGCTCAGAAAGCAGAATGGTTTTTATAACAGATTTTTCTAATTATGTTTTGCTTATTTTAAAATGAAGATTTTATTCCCCAAGTAAATACCACCTGATTACAAGACAGGATGGCACCTAAGGATGCTGAGCACCAGGTGGAAGCCAGGCTGGGATTTCATAATTCGCTACCAAAGATGCAAAATAATTTTTTTTTTGCATTTGTTTTGTGGGGGCTGCTCTCTCCAACTCATTCATAAAAGTGTGAAGGGCAGCTACTCTATCTTCTGTGGATCTGTGTTCCTTCTGGATTCCTTTTAAATGATGATACTTAAACTTGGGCGTGAGTAAAAATCACCTGGAGAACTTGTCAATTGCAGATTTCTAGTCCTGGCCAGGCTGATGGACTCTGTTGGTCTGGGTGTGCTGGAATTCAGAAAGCATTCCAGATCCTTCTGATGCCGGTGATGGGGCATCACACTGGGAGAAAAGCCACCCTGGGGAGGTAAAGTGATGTAACAGAGAAAGTCAGAGAATGAGTAAGAGGCAGAGCTGGGTTCAAACCCAGATCTTGATTGTAAGTAGCCAAGGCAAGTTGCATTTGATTCCCCAAGGCTAAAATCGAGGCACCCCAGAATTGTTGGGAAGATTGAAGGCAACAAATGGAAAGTCAGAAAGAGGGTTAACATATAATAAGTCTCTCTGCCTGTGCCCAGACGGTTCTTGATGGAGCCTTTCTCAGGATGCTGGAACTCTAGATGTCCTGCCATGGGGCTAGCAGCTAGAAAGGGAGCGGGGCCAGACAGCCAGCGTTAGTTTTGTCCCCTTTAATCACTGAGCCATCCAGAGACACTGTATTTCATAGATTTCATATCTTTTAGGCCTACTCCTTCCTTGTTTCCACTCATGAAATTATTATTCATCCTGTAGCATATGGACAACAGTTTTTTTCACCCATTCTGGCTTGCCGTTGGCATTATACCATTCAACAATATGGTGTTAACAAAAAAATATTAAAACTAGCTGTCTTAAATTTTTGGTTCTTGTTCATAATGTTGCATAATGAAAAGGAAAATCTTTCCCACAGTCCCAGTGGTGCAGAAACATTTAGAAATGACTCTATATATAGACTCCCAGATGACAGAGAGGTTGTTTTATGTCATTCTGTGATTTCTTTTTCACAGCATGTTCTATGTGCTGGAATAAAAAAATTTAATGGAATCAGAATGCTAAATTTAAGGGAACCTTTGCTCTTTGTTCATTGCAAAATACATTTTGTGGCCATTTAATTTGCTCTGCATCTTGGCTTCAGATTTTGAGCAGCAAAACAAAAATCGGAACTTATGATGTGATAGTCTTAGCCGGGCGTGGTCAACCACACCGGTAATCCCAATGACTCCGTAGGCTGGGGCAGGAGGATCCCAAGTTTGAGACCAGCCTCATCAACTCAGCGAGACCCTGTTTCAAAATGAAACTTAAAATGGGGTGGGGATGAGGCTCAGTGGATAAGCACCTCTAGGTTCATTCTCCAGATCAACAACAATAGAAAGCAATAGTCTTAATTATGCCCAGATTCCAACTACCACTGTTGTGTCTTTCCTAATCTTTTACTTACTTGACTTTCCATGAATGCATGTATCCACCATACGGCCTGCGCAATGGTTTCATTAATGAGGTTCTTGGCATAAAAGTTAGCTAGAAGAGATCGAAATAAAACACACAGACTCAGTTACCTTATTTCTATTGCCAGGTCCAAGACGGCTCCCCTCTCTGGTTCCCTCCTCTAACCGCCCAGCAGGGCAGCAAGGATTACTCAGGGCTAGCAGGAGAGAGAGAGAGTGAACACGCCTGGGAGTAGCCTTTTATTGGGGAACAAGAAATTCAGGGGAGAATTCCATCCAATGAAGGTTGAGGGGGGGCCGCACTCCAAGGTCAGGGTCAGTGATTGGGCCCCCAGGGTCAGTGGTCAGTCACACCCCCACACGGACGGGTTCTCTCATCAGGAAAGGTCCGGGAAAGTTCCGACACAGCCAAAACGCCTCAGACCCTTAACGGGAGCCGCCCAGTCACGTGTCAGAATGGCTTCCCACACATGTAAAATGAGTTTCCAATTGCTCCTCTTAAATCACCCTAATTGGATGTAAGAGTATGTGACTGGAGGAATATAGTATTTTACATAATGCAATTACTAATCCTAGATGACAAGTAATAAGCTTCCAAATAGCATGAGATACTGATTATTATGGAGGACACTTTTTAAATGCAGCTTATTCCAAGCAGAATATTCAAAACATTTACAACTTAGGCACAAAATCTATAGTAACCTGAAGTGTCTATAAAATCTAATCCAGTTACTTTGCTTCTCAAATTTAGGTGTGTCCAAGAATCAACTGAGGAGTCCATTCTAAAAATGTAGGTCTGGCTTGGTGTGGTGGTGCACATCTGTACCCCAGAGGCTCGGGAGGTTGAGACAGGAAGATCATGAGTTCAAGACCAGCCTCAGCGATTTAGCAAGGCCCCAAGCAACTCAGTGAGACCCTATCCCCAAATTAAAAAAAAAAAAAAATGACTGGAATGTGGCTCAGTGGTTAAGTACCTCTGGGTTCAATTAGTTAAGTACCTTTGGGTTCAATTACCAAAAAAAAAAAAGAATTAAAATGCAGGTTCTGGGGCTGGGCTGTACACAGAAAATCAGTCATTTGCTGGGGGCAAGGCAGTGGCACATTTTAAATGACTTCCCAGGTGATGCAGGTAGAGTCAGCTGAGGACTGGCTTGGCCATTTATCCTGTGGATGCTCTCTTCCTCATTTGTCCCTGCTCATTTCCTCACCTGTGAGCAGACACAGATGTGCCCAAGTTTAAGAAACATTCTTCCAGTTCCTGAACTTCTCTTGGGCTGGGTCACATGACAATCTAATCAAAAATAAGATAACTTCACTCAAATTCACAGGTTCCATTCTCAGGGTTCACTCTCCACTCTCAGGGTTCACTCGGAGAGTCTAATGGTAGATGATCGGGGACCTTTGGGCCAAATGAAAATGCACTCTCATGTGATCTATGCTTGATCCTCCCTGCTCTGTAGAGTGAGTCCTATGTGTATTTTATAGAGGAAGAAACTGAGGCTCAGGGAGGTCTGGGAACTTGGCAAAGGTCATACAAGAAAAGTAGAGAACCAAGTGGCTGTGTCTCCGATCTCCAAACCTATTCTTTTCCACTCCTTGTCAAGAGCTTGGCTGTATTGCCAGGATAGGCAAAGGTGGACTAAGCGTTTTACATTTAAAAAAAAATTAACTCTTGGAATAATTTTAGATACAAGAGGAGATTACCTCTGTATTCATGAGACAGCAGTGACAAGGGAAATGATTGAAATTGTAAGAAAAGCCTCCCTCAGTCTATCTTCTGCCCTTGATGGTCTTCCATTTCATGGCTAGGTTTGAAAGGAGAAGGAATGTGGGTCCAGGCTCACCCTTGGTTCTAACACCCAGGCTTCCTAGTGGCCAGGTGGTAGCACTATAGGAACTGGATCCTGACAGGATCAAAAAAAATGATCTGAAAACCTAACTAGAATTTTCAAAACCAACTTTTGCATTTTGGGTGGTATCTTAATCTGCTCAGCCTGCCAAAGCAAAATACCAAAGACTGGGTGGTTTACACAACAGAAACTTATTTTTCACAGTCCTGGAGGCTGAGAAGTCCAAGATCCAGGTGACAGTCAATTGGGGTGGTGGTGAAGGCTGTCTTGCATATGGCTGCCTTCTGGCTGTGGCCTCACATGGCAGAAAGTGGAGGAAGAAAGGCCTTCCTATGTCTCTGCCTCCTCCTCTTCTTATGAGTCCACCAATCCTTTTGTATTGGGGTCCTACCCCTTAGGATCCCACTTAAAACTGCCTCCTAAAAATTCTATCTCCAAACAGTTATAATAGGGGTTAGGACTTCAACATACAGATTTGGGAGGGACATAATTCAACCCATTGCACATGGATTCTCTAATTTCCCAGGAAAGCAGCTTTGAAAAGATGTAAATAGACAGCTCTTCTTAATTAAAGAAAGAAAATTCTGTCTGAGAAGGAAATCTCCCAATCCTCTTCTCTTTATGGAGAAATGGATTGTTCATTAGGAAGTCAGCATGTGGGTTACCAGCCCTTGGGTGGAGGCCCAGGAGATGTTGTGGCTGCTAAATCCAGTGACTTGGGCAGAATTGTATACAAATTGCATGTGCATGTTTCCTGGGAAGACTCCTTGTAGTCACAAAGACTTGCCTGATGTGTTTTCATATAGTAGGCAAGCTCTGGTGGCCCTATTGTTTGATATGGTTTGAATGTATCCTCCAAAAGCTCATGTACCGATCAAAAGCTCGATCCCCAGTGTGGCAGAGTGGAGATGGCACAACCTTTAAGAGGCAGGGCCTAAAGGAAGGTGGTAGGTCATTGGGGATGGGCACCTGGAAGGAATGAACAAGAGCAAGCCTGGTCCCTGCACATTCTCTGACACTCATCTCCACGGGGCCTTCTCCCTTTCACACCGCACCCACCACTGTGATGCCATCCACATGAGGTCCTCACCAGAGGCTGGATTAATGGGGTTGCCCAATGTTGGACCCTCAGCCTCCAAAACTAAATAAACCTCTCTTCTTTATCAAGAAAAGGTATTTTGTTATGTACAAACTAGAAGCAGAGCCTGAGACTGAGTTTTGTGCGATAATTCTTTGGGGAAAGCTCTAGATTTAGCCTGATCTCACACAGCTCTCTGGAATGTACACCACATCACAGAGATTGTCCCGCTCAGAGGCTAGTGGAGTGGGCACCTGTGCCCTGCACTCACTGGGGCGGCATCAGCCCCTCCCAGGCACACCCAGGCAGGGAGCTAGTTTGGTCAGTCATAGGCTGTCTTCCTGGGAAGGGGACAGGTCACACCTACAACAGAAGGAATGAATAGAGCTCCATCAGCTCCTGATACGAAGCCAGGCATCTAGCAGCTTTCTCTGCCCAGACGCTCTTCCCTCACATCATCTCGCTACCAATTCCCTCACCTTCTTCCAATCTTGGCCAAAATCTCATTTCTTAGTGGGGCTCCACCAGGACACCCTGTTACTGTGCAGATGGCACCCTGCCACTGCCCACCTCTCGCCCTGCTCCACTTTGGCTTTTCCATAGCACTCCTCATACGTGTGTGTGTCTCTCTCTATGTATGTATCCCAAAGATTAAACCCAGGGATCTAAACCACTGGGCCACATCCCCAGTCCTTTTTATTTTTATTTTTATTTTGAGAGAGGGTCTCACCATGTTGCTGAGGCTGACTTTGAACTCACAGGCTCTACCTCATCCTCCTGAGCCACCGGTATTACAAGTATATACCACCGCACCTGGCTAATTTACTCATTTTTATTTATTTACTTATTTAACAGTACTGGGGATTGAAATCAGGGGCACTTTACTCTGAGCTACATCCCCAGCTCTTTATTTTTTTTTTATTTTGAGACATGGTCTCTCTAAGTTGCCAGGGCTGGCCTTGAACTTGGGATTCTCCTACTTCCTCCTGAGCCGCTGGATTGATATGTCTTTTGTACCATCTTTCTCAGTCACTGGAAGGGAAGCTCTTTAAGGACAGAAATACTGATGTAGTCCTAACACATAGACTAGTACCTGACATGTAACAGGCACTTCATAAAACTCAGAAAAGGGAGGAGGTTCAAGAGCCAATAGGAGCATACAGTATAAAAGGCCTCTAGCCAGTCCACTGGGCATGTGGGGGGCCTATAGGAGGGGTCCACTACCTCTAGGTTTCCCCACACTCAAGATCCTGGGAGAAAATTTGGGTCCAACTTAGGACAGATATTCATTAGTATTCCAAAGATATTTGGCCAGAAAATTCTAGCCATGTGCTAGAGATACAGCCTATGATGTTATCGAAGGAAAAAGGAGTGGACTTGGGGAGGGCAGACCCCCAAAATGTCTACAGCAAAGTTGACAGCACCCCTTTTTTCCCCTTCCTCCTCCTGTTACTTGGGTGTCATCATGGCCATTCTGGTTCTCTGAGAGTCATGAGCCAAGGCAGGGTCACATGTGCGAGATTTGTTGAGAGTGATGGCCGTGAGGGAAGAGGCGCAGGCTGCAGCCTGAGGTGCAGGTAGCAAGGGAGAGAGGGAAGCCAGGGAGGTTAGGCAGGAGGACTCAGCCTGCAGCACATGCTAAGTTGGGATGTCTGTCCGCTTCAGTTCAGGCTGCTAAACAAAATACCCTGAAACAAGGACTTATAAACAACAGAAATGCATTTCTCACAGGTTGGAAGCTGGAAATCCAAGACCAAGTGCCTGCAGGTTCAGGGTCTGGTGGGGACTCTCTTCCTGGTTTGCAGACAGCTACATTCTCCCTGAGTCCCTAATGTGGAAAGGACAAGGCAGGTCTCTGGGGCCAATCTCATAGGGGCACTAACACCATCCATGAGGGCCCCACCCACAAACATCATCACATTAGGAGTTAGGGCCTCAAGATATGAACTTGAGGGGCAGAGTCCATGGCAATGCCCTTGAGGCACAGTCCAGCAGATCCCTGCCTGTCTCAGGAGCCATCCTGCCTTAGCACCCCTGCTGCAGACTTACTGTTTGGGACAAGCTTTGTGCAGTGTGGACTCAGCTCAACTGTGGGACTGGATTTAGAGTGTAGCATCTGGGGCTATCATTGATTGTGCTTTCCCTAGACAGAGATCTGAGAGGCATCAGTTCAAAGCCAACAAACAGGACTTTTTTAATTCAGCAGATTCTCAGCCTTCTTCCACGAAGAACGAAAGCACGGCTTGTCAAGCCTGGAGGCTGTGGAGCCCGCAGGTTAGGGTTAAAGCTAGCCAGCTTCTTACTCTTTGTGTAAACGTGGACAGGTTATCTGCCTCCCTTTGCCTTGGTTTACTTCTCTGAAATAATACTAATGGCCAACACATATGTAGCTCTTACTGTGTGCAAGATACTGTTCTCAGTATGGATTCACTTAATCCCAGAAGCTCAAGCAACTTGCCTAGAGAAATGTGAGAATTTGAACCCAGAACCCTTGGGGCCACATGGCAGCTCTTCATCCTACAAAGTAGAGCCAGCAACAGCACCTACAAGGCTATGCTGTCATGAGGGCTAAAGGAGCTAATATATGCAGGGTCTGGCCTCCCACACCAGATGTATTCCATCTGTGTTAGATTCTCCCTCTCTTTCTTATCCTCCTCCTTTTCTTTCTTTTCTTCCTCCTCCTCCTCTAATCATCATCATGGTCATTATCATAATCATCATCATCACAGAAGTTACAGACTGAGTTTTTCTTTAGTGATTTCAAAGATATACCGTCTTCACCCCAGTGATCTCTTCTTGGAATAAAAGTTTCATTCTTATGGTGAAATTATGGAGTGTGTGTATCACACTCAATAATAGCAAGTTTTGTACCTTAAGGCCCCTGCATTGCTCTAGCTGGCACTCAGATGGTCATCAGATAGCACCATGCTGTTCTGTGTACACTCCCAGCAGGGTTCAGGGAACACCTTTTGTAGTCTACCCACCTACCAGACACAGTCATTTTCTGCTCCCTCCTCCCTGGGAGAGCCCTAATTTTGTTCAGTTATTATTCGGGTAGTGTACTGTTTTATTGCAAACCAACACCAAACATAAAACAACCATTTATTATACTCTCACAGTTCCGTGGCTGACTGGGCTCAGCTGGCTGTTTTGCCTGAGATCTCATAGGTGGCAGTTAGATGGCAGCCAGGGCTGGGGTCATCTGAAACCTCCCTTGAGGCCTCTTTTTTTTCTTGGGGGGGGGGGGTACCAGGAATTGAACTCAGGGGCACTTGACCACTGAGCCACATCCCCAGCCCTATTTTGTATTTTATTTAAAGACAGGGTCTCACTGAGTTGCTTAGCACCTCGATTTTGCTGAGGCTGTCTTTGAACTCATGATCCTCCTGTCTCAGCCTCCAAAGTTGCTATGATTACAGGTGTGTGCCACCACACCCGGCCCCCTGAGGCCTCTTGGTTCACAAGCCTGGTGCCCGAGCAGGATGCTGCAAAAGCTGGCAGCTGGCCGGGTCTCTCTCCTATTCTGACTTCCCCTCTTCACACAGCCTTGCTGTAAACTCGCATGGGCATCTTCACAGCATGGCGGTCTCCAGTAGTCAGGCTCTGTAGGTAGTGGCTAGCTTTCCAACAGAGTGAGCCCCCTAGGAGGCCAAGGCAGAGGCTGCAAGGCTTATCCCTGACCTTGAAAGAAAGCAGCCATTCTTCCACCATATTTCATTATTACATAGCAGTGGCCTAGACTCAGACTACACAGGAACAGCAGGGGTGAGGGGGAGCTTTGGAGACTAGCTACACTGGTACTGAAAAAACAGCCTCTACCTCAGAGCAAAGCCTGTCCAAGGAAGGGACATGACCTTAGTCCTTGGAAAAACCCACAGAGCACTCCTAAGCACATTCCCACCCTGCTAAGTTGTTTATCTACAAATAACAGGAGAGATCTGCTGCGCCAGGTGTCCCTGACTCAGTCAGGCTAGGTGGGGATCCATAGCAGCCCCCTAGCAGCCACCCATCAGCATGAGACAGGGAAATACCTGGGATGCCAGATGACCCTCCCAGTGGTTTATGGTGGTTGATAACAAGTTGGGAAACCATGTAGTTCAGCGCGTACACCCCTCTTGGCTTAAACCAATCAATTCAAATGAATACCCCTTTTGTACTGACCAATCACCCCTACCCAACTTGTTCCCGCCAGTGAATGTGCTAATCATGTTTTAGAGTTGTTATTTGATTTTCCTGCGGTGTGTGATGATTTGCTATGATGTATGTGAAGTCCCTGCCCTCTCCAAAGAATGTATAAAACTGCTGCAAACCCTGGGCTCAGGGCCTCTCAGCGTCACCAGTTGCTGTGTGTGCGTGCGGAGGACCGAGCTAGCTCGCAATAAACACCTCTTTGCTGCTTGCATCGATCTTGGGTCTCTGGTGGTCTTTGGGGGTCCCGAATTCGAGCATAACAGTACTGGCTCCTCCCACTCAGCCAGCTTCACACCTCCAGTCCAAGAGGAGCCAGGTGGCCTAAAGGTGATGCCTTTCCATTGGGGGGGGGGAGGGGGCGAGCATGTGACTCCATTCTGGCCAGTGAGATGTAAGAAGATGTCCACTAGGGGGCTGGGGTTGTGGCTCAGTGGCAGAGCACTTGCCTAGCATGTGTGAAGCACTGGGTTCAATACTCAACACCACATTAAAAAATAAATAAACAAAATAAAGGTGTTGTGTCCACAGAAGAAGAAGAAGAAGAAGAAGAAGAAGAAGAAGAAGAAGAAGGAGAAGTCGTCCAGTAGGAACCTTTCTGGAATAAGTTTTCACATTCCTAAGAGATTCCTAGAAGAGAAACCACTTCCTCAGGTCATTTTCCTTTTTTTTTTTAAAGGTCGCTTAAACATGGAGCCACAATCCCATCCCTTTTTTGCATTTAATTTAGAGATAGGGTTTCACTGAGTTGCTTAGTGCCTCACTTTTGCTGAGGCTGGCTTTGAGTTTGCAATCCTGCTGCCTCAGCCTCCTGAGCTGCTGGGATTACAGGCTTGCACCGCTGCCTCTGTCCCTCAGATCATTTTCTGACTTGCATGTATTGCAGTCATTTGCTCTCAGCCCAAACACAATGCCTTCATCAAGAAGCCCACTTGAATCAAATGTATGAAATATGTCAAGAGCTTTGTAATGTTTTGAACAACCAATTAAAAAAAAAAAAAAGAAGGGCATAGCAGCTGGGAAAGGTGACACACGACTGTAATCCCAGCGGCTTGGGAGGCTGAGGCAGGAGGATCATGAGTTCAAAGTCAGCCTCAGCAGGGGCTGGGGTTGTGGCTCAGTAGTAGAGTGCTCGCCTAGCATGTGTGAGGCCCTTGGTTCGATTCTCAGCACCACATATAAATAAATAA
Source organism: Marmota marmota marmota (assembly GCF_001458135.2). Taxonomy (NCBI): domain Eukaryota; kingdom Metazoa; phylum Chordata; class Mammalia; order Rodentia; family Sciuridae; genus Marmota; species Marmota marmota. The sequence continues at coordinate 47,833,014 of NW_026000005.1, forward strand.
AATAAAGGTCTATTGACAACTAAAAAAAAATACACTAAAAGAAAAAAATTAAACAAAAAAAAAGTCAGCCTCCGCAACTTAGCAGGGTCCTAAGGAATTCAGTGAGACCCTGTCTCTAAATAAAATACAAAATAGGCAGGGATGTGGCTCAGTGGTTGAGTGCCCCTGAGTTCAGTCCCCAAAGGGCATAGTAGAAAGATGAAAAGAGCTGGGATCCACGGGGCAGTTTGCCCACCATACTCCACAACCAACCTGAAGCCCACCCCCACATAGGCCTTTCTGTTTTCTGAAATAATAAACATCTATAAGGATTAGCCCAGAAAATATTTTAGAATTTGCAAGCTAAAAGGCAAAATGAGCAACACTACTCCCTCGAAGGCTAATATGGTAGTCTTTTGTACATTTTACATTTTAAAATATAAAGACTCTCAGGGATAGATGCAGTGGCCTGTGATCCCAGCAACTTGGGAGGCTGAGGCAGGAGGATTGCAAAGTCAGTCTAAGCAATTAGTGAGACTCTGTCTCAAGATAAAAAATAAAAACAAGGGGGCTAGGGTTGTGGCTCAGTGGTAGAGCATGTAAAGCACAGGGTTCCATTCTCAGCACCAAATTTAAAAAAACAAACACAAATAAAAAAAAGAGCTCGGGATGTTGCTCAGTGGTTAAACATCCCTGGGTTCAATCCCTGTTACCAAAATGATAGATAGATAGATAGATAGATAGATAGATAGATAGATAGATATTCTCCTTAGCTTGAGGGTTGTATTGTAAGGGTAAAAGAAATTGAAGTTAAAGCGTAAAAGTTAAAGGGTAAAAGACCGGGTGTTGTAGTTTCTAAGCTGCAAGGTCTGAGTTAAAATGTAAAGGATTAGGTATTGTTAGGTTTCTATGTTACCTGCAAAACCTGAAATCCCTGTAGCTGTTAGGACAATACTGGAATTGCCCAGTAAACATTTCCCCTGGCTGTTTGGTTATTTAATAACTGAAGGGCTCTGTGTAACTGGTCACGTAGTCCTTTAGGCCCTAAAACCAATCAGTTTGAATGTGGACCCCATTTAGAAATGACCTATCACTCCAGCCTGACCTGTTCCTGACAATGAATGAACTAATCATGTTTAGAAGTTGTTGTTCAATTTTCCCGCGCCTCATGATGATTTGTTCTGATGTATACAAAGCCCTCCGCCCTCCCCAAAAAGTGTACTTAAGCAGTGCTCAGCCCCTGCTCGGGGCTCTGGGCTGTTCTCCCTTCTTGAGTGGGCACGGAGCCCCAGCATGCTGGTTCAATAAATCCCCTTCTGCCAATTGCATGAGTGGTCACTTGGTGGTCTCTTTCTCCGACGTTTCGCGGGACCCTTACAGTATAAAAACAACCACTGTCTGAATTCAGCCTATAGACATGTTTTGCTGAATCCTGGTTTATTTATCTCATAAGATTTCTGCTGCTTGCAGCTCAGGTCACCCTAACTTCACAAGGAGGAAACCTGCTGACAGAATGCTGACCTGAGGCTGCTTGTCATTGATTTCCTGTATAAAGTCCACCAAAGCTCAGGTTCACAGATCTGTAGACTAATCCTTACTATAATTATTGCTCATGGGAAAGAATGAGTATTTTCCTTCTCTTCCCCACCCCCATTATCTTCTCCTGAAGCTGGTAACTTTTAAGGTTAAAATAATGGGTGTGGGGTGGAGGCTGGGCTTCTGTAATAGAAGCTAAGACTTGCAAGAAGAAAGATATTCTTACAATTAACAAGGCACAGAGCAGTCAGTTGCAAGAATCAAAGAGCCTGTTGTCTTTCAGATATTTCCTTACTACCCACCTCTACACCATAAAGGTCACTTCTTCTCACCCCCAATACACACACCCCTAACTGAGAAATTGGAGCAGGGAGTAGTAGATAACCTTAACCTTCACACAGTGAGATCATCTTGGACACCAAGAAGATAGGGCTTTGAGGGAAGAGAAGAAAAGAGAACTGAAGAAAATGAGAGGGAAGAGAAAGAGATAGTGTAGGGAGAAGATGTGGGCCACTGTACCCGCTATGGTAATGATCAAAGGTACATCCTCAAGGTCTAGGGCAGAGGCCCACAGCAGATCTCAGAGAAGGTTGAAAAGACCAGAGAAACCCATCTGAATCTGCACCTCAATGTGGCCTTCCTAAGGGCAGGACTAGATCATCTCAACCTGAAGGAAGATCAGTTGAACATTTCCTAAGATCCTTTGTAGTTCCTATGGTTTGAACATGTGCCCCCAAATTTAGGTATTAGAAACTTAATCCTCAGGGCTGGGGATATAGCTCAGTTGGTAGAGTACTTGCCTAGCATGCACAAGACCCTGGGTTCAATCCCCAGCACCACAAGAAAAAAGGAAGAAAGTATAAAGAATCCTCAGTGTAATAGTGTTGAGAGGTGGGATCTTTAAGAGTGTAATAGTGTTGAGAGGTGGGATCTTTAAGAGATGATTGGTCAAGAAGGTTCTGCCTTCATGAAAGGACATTTATTGAAGGAGGGATTACTCATTATGGGAGAGGATTCCCAATGAAAGGATGAATCTGGTCCTCTTCCCCATCTTGCACTACAGTGCTGAGAGCCATAGCCGAGTCGGGATGACACATGGCATTTTTGCCAGAAGGGAGTGGTTGAGAGGTGATGCCAGCCAGCCATTGAGATGATGATGGTTATGTTAAGCTGTGTATTCAATTGTATATTAGACCCCTGTTGTCCACCTGGGGGGGGGCACCGCTACTTTGGAGTTGGGGAAGTTCTCGGAGGAGGGATTTCCGTTTGGTGGGGTTCCTGGAAGGGCCAAGTGGGTGGTGTTCAAGGGAGTTCGGGAAATAAAGGAGTTCCTGTTTTGAACCTTCAGGTGCCTCGTGGCGGCTCGGTTATTTTGTGCCCAGCCAGACTGCGGCACTATAGTGTCACCATGTGATGTCTGCCATGGCATGACCCAGCAAGAAGGTCCTCACCAGATGCAGTCCTCAACTGGGGATTTCCCAGACTCAGTACCATGAGCCAAAAACACTACTGTTCATTATAAATTACCCCATCTCAGGCCATCTGTTCTAGTGAAAAACCAGCCTCTACCTCAGAGCAAAGCCTATCCAAGGAAGGGACATGACCTTAGTCCTCGGAAAAACCCACAGAGCACTCCTAAGCACATTCCCACCCTGCTAAGTTGTTTATCTACAAATAACAGGAGAGATCTGCTGCGCCAGGTGTCCCTGACTCAGTCAGGCTAGGTGGGGATCCATAGCAGCCCCCTAGCAGCCACCCATCAGCATGAGACAGGGAAATACCTGGGATGCCAGATGACCCTCCCAGTGGTTTATGGTGGTTGATAACAAGTTGGGAAACCATGTAGTTCAGCGCGTACACCCCTCTTGGCTTAAACCAATCAATTCAAATGAATACCCCTTTTGTACTGACCAATCACCCCTACCCAACTTGTTCCCGCCAGTGAATGTGCTAATCATGTTTTAGAGTTGTTATTTGATTTTCCTGCGGTGTGTGATGATTTGCTATGATGTATGTGAAGTCCCTGCCCTCTCCAAAGAATGTATAAAACTGCTGCAAACCCTGGGCTCAGGGCCTCTCAGCGTCACCAGTTGCTGTGTGTGCGTGCGGAGGACCGAGCTAGCTCGCAATAAACACCTCTTTGCTGCTTGCATCGATCTTGGGTCTCTGGTGGTCTTTGGGGGTCCCGAATTCGAGCATAACACTAGCAACACAGAGTGGACTGAGAAAACACACTAGACTGTTCTGCCCTGCTATGTACTGCCCCACACTTCCCAGGCAACAAGGGCTGTACTAGGCTTACTTTGGTAAATGGAGTAGCCATTTCTCCATGCATATTCCTTGACAAAACTAGGGAAGGTATGAAGGATTTCCAAGGAAACTTGAGCTGTGGGGAAGCTTAAATAAAAGACCAAAGTTGGGGCCAGGGTTATGGCTCAGTGGTAGAGTGCTTGCCTAGCATGCATGAGGCACTGGGTTCAATCTCCAGCACCACATACAAAATAAATAAATAAAATAAAGGTATTGTGTCCATCTATAACTACAAAAAAATATTTTAAAAAAAGTCCAAAGTCTAGTGGGTACTTGAGAAAGAAAAGTTTCCTTTTTGGAAAAAGAGTGTCAGGAAGAAAAGCTGGAATGCAGAAGTCATATCTTAGGCAAAGTGGCAGGTCCTGGAGCCCCATGTCTGTAGGACCTGTGTCCCTGACTGGCTCCTTCTTATTTGGGGACCAACCTCCCCAAGGAACAGTGCCCCAGCATTCAGATTTGCAGAGCAAGTTCAACAAACTGCTGTTTTAATTTTAAGTCATTTTAAGGACAAAATGTCTTTTATACCTAAGCAAAGAGCTTTATCTCATGACAACAATATTTAAATATTTGTTTGCTGAATCAAAATCCTATTCCAAGCTGGGCACAGTGGCACACACCTATAATCCCAGTGGCTCAGGAGGCTGAGACAGGAGGATCGTGGGTTCAAAGCCAGCCTCAGTAACAGGGAGGTGCTAAGCAACTCAGTGAGACCCTGTCTCTAATAAAATACAAAGTAGGGATGGGGATGTGGCTCAGTAGTTGGCTGCCCCTAAGCTCAGTCCCTGGTATCAAAAAAAAAAAAAATCCTCTTCTACTGCTGCACACTTTCTGGTTCTACCACGTGGGAGCGCGGGCTGGACAGGCACCCTGCAGAGTTATAAATATCTCATGAGTCATTCCAATGGTGCTTTTTGAAATGGTGTCCCTTCACATTTTGTTTAGGGGGAGGAGAGAAAATAGTTTCAACATATGGCAACAACAGTATTTTCTAATGTTCTAGGTCTATTCTCATATTTCTGATTGTACCTTTTGGGATACAGTTTTTTTAATTCAAAATTTCTCTCACTATCAAATACTGCCATTAAGAACTGAAGCCAGGTGTGTTGGTGAAGCCAGATTTAAAGTTAGGTAGTCAGTGTAGTTAGGTAAATCGGGTCTAATATCGAGTAAGATCTAAAATGGAGGCCATGCTGACAATGATTCCGGGAAACGCAGAACAACTCATGGAATGTTAATGAAGTCCCGGAAAGGCCCTAGGCCAAAGTCCACCCCAAAGAAATGTTAATGGAACCCTGGGAACAGCCCCAGCAGATTTGAAGATAGCCCATCCCAAAGAAGTGTTAATGATGTCCTTCCTGCCCAGATTACCTGTGTCCCAACCCTTCCCCTTACATTCCATCACCAAAACTATAAAAAGGAGAGACAACCACACTTCCACGGATTCCACCTCTTGGGTCCCCTTCTTCCTCCGGGAGAAGTCTTTTCTGCTGTCCTTTAATAAACTTCTAATTTCTACTCTGACCTTGCCTTGGAGTGCTTCTTTGGTGTTATTCTTCAACACTGGGGAAGCAAGGACTCGTCACCGGTCAACAGCGGTAACATTGGTATAAGGGAGTATGAGGCAGGAAGATGGTAAGTTGCCCAAGGCAAGCCTGGACAACTTTGAGAGACCCAATCTCAAAATAAAATTTTGAAAGAGTGTGGGGTGTGGTTCAGTGGTAGAGACCCTCTAGGTTCAATCCCCAGTAATGCAAAAATAATGAATAAATAGGTAAGGACTGGGGATGTAGCTCAGTAGTAGAGTGCTTTGCTAGCATGTAGAAGGACCCCAGTTCTATCCCCAGTACTGAAAAACAAATACAAAAACTAAAAAACAAAACCCCAGCTTAAGTGAAATGTGGGAATGCACTGGTTCAAGCCCTAGGCCAGGCTCAGGAGTAGCTAGAGCCAAGACTTGATCAGGACCCTGGGTTTCTTTCCTCTGTTTCTCCCTGTGGGGTTGCTCCATTTTCTTCAGATGGGCCTTTGCATGAGACTCAGACCTGGCCTCTAGCAGAGCCAGACATGTATTCTCAAGTTACCAAGCACCAGCCATGCTGCTGAGCTGAGGCAGCCTAGCAGCCCCCCTCTTCACCCTGACTCTTGCCAGCAGGCTAGAAAGATTTCAAGCAATGGGCATGAGTTTACCAGAAGTGATAGGAAACAGGGAAAGGGGAAACTCTCAAGGGAAAGAGTGGGTCCTCTCAGAGGAGAAGGATAGCACACCTCTTCTTCCCTCCAGCTTTATTGGCACATCCCAAAGAAGTTTCCAGAGTCTCACCCTGGTTTACCTCTTGACTTTTGACTGACAGAAAAATGACACCAGACTTTCAAGGCCTCATTGCACAAGACAACTCTTGGTTATTTTGGCCCATAATGAACAGTTCTAATTGAAACCTGTTCTTACATATTTTATGCTTAGGGGGAATTATCCTTATCTCTCTGAGTTCTGGGATCCAGTCTGTATAAGGGTCACAAAAGTCCCCCCACTTCAGGATAACCTGTGTTCTTCTTATTGGTATTTCAGGCCTGCATTTGTCCTGAAGAAAATGGGTAGTTTGCTGAGGAACACAATATATCCAATCCATTTAATCCAAGCAGGGCCACATGTAAATTGCTTTAAAAAAAAAAGAAGAAGAAGAAGAAAAAGAAAGCGTGTGGGGGTCAGTCAGTTTATAGAACCATTCCTTAACTCCATGTTCCCACTGCGCACTTCTATCTGATCCCTATCACTCATATCTCATGACCAAGAAAAAAGAGGATTTCTCTCTCAGATTCAGTTTCAAATTTCTGTAGAGGATGAGGAAGGGTTCCTACTCCTGGGACCATTTTTTTTCCCCAAGAAAGAGCATGGAAATAGAATGAGTGTAGCCAGGAAGGCAGAATCTCTTACCAAAAGAATGGGGGAAGGGGTTCTGGGCTATCCAAGCTGAAGTCCAAACATGTGTGTTCTAAATATCCCTACTGGGGACTGCCCCTCCCACTCTATGCAAAGGGAGCTCTTCTGGAAGAACGGTCTACCCCTTGCCACACTGGCTTTTTAGGCATGGGCACCTGGTGGTCTATCAGAGTCCTTTCCTGGGAACTAAGATTGGAGCTGAGAAGGGCCAGCTCTGTTCAACTGCTTGCCTGCACTGAGGAGCTGTTGAGGAGCCATTTTTTTTCACCATGATTGTGGAAGAACTGGGTAAGAAAAAAGCCAGGCCTCAAAGTGAGAGGAAATTGAAGCAGCAATATCCAGAGGGGAGCAGATGCCGAGGGCTGAACTTTCTGACAGCTCTGAGTCGTGGCTGCAGGGATTCCTGGAGTCCAGCCATATACAAATTTATGCAGAATTCAGGCAATAGCCTCCCTTTCCCTTAAGGCAGTGCGTGCCACTTGTCACCGGAAGCCGTCTAACATGCCACACCATCCCAACCTTACAAAGGCAGCCTGACACCCAGTCATGGCATGGGTAAACGGGTGATTTCTGGCAGCAGGCACTACATCCCAGCTGTGTCCTCACCAATTTTGTGGTGTCAAATGTCACTTGACCTCTGTACCTGTTTCCTCATCTGAAAAAAGAAAAGGTTAAGAGCACCTAGATCACAGTGTTGTGAGAATTAAATAAATTGATCCATGAGAACAAAGTACCTGGCATGGAAAAAAATTACTCAATAAATGTTAACTATTCATAGTGGCAAAGGCACGTGCCTGTGAAAAATGTTATCATTTCCTCAAAGATTAAAGAAACAAACCAAAGGAGACAGCTCCACACACAGCGTGTAGGATGTTCCCATGTGGACCCCTCAGGCCCAGTGTTCCAGATACTGGGCTGCCAATACACCGAGGAAATAACAGCCTAGTGCTTCAGCTTTCCCAAGGCAGCTGCATTTTTCTGCAATGCTTGGAATATAAAAATAATACCACCATGTCAGCCACTCATTTTCAAAATATGAAATCTGGAGGTCAAAATGTATACAGGGTGGATAAAATGAACTGCATTGATTTAATCTATGTGCACAAAAGTGTTGTTGTTGTTGTTGTGTGGTGCTGGGGATCAAATCAAGGGCTATGTTAGGCAAATGCCATACCATCGAGCTACACCCACAGCCAGCACAGAGATTTTTTATAATGAAAATTTCCTGCAGTATGCATGTATATGAAAAGCAGTAACACTAAACAAAGAAAAAACAAGGGATAAAAAAGTAAAATGACATATGCCTATAAGGGAGCATCCTTACTGTCATATAAAATACCACAGTTGGAGGGCTGGGATAGCTGGGGATAGCTCAGGTAGAGTGCTCTCCTCACATGCACAAAGCCCAGGGTTCAATCCCTAGCACTACAAAAAAAAAAAAAAAAAAAAAA
>NW_026000005.1:47841252-47889392 GCF_001458135.2 Marmota marmota marmota
AAAAAAAAAAAAAAAAAAAAAATTCCACAATTGGAGAGATCATCCATGTGTCTAAAAACCTGTGTAGGTTGCTTTCTTGACTATCCTTCAGTTTACTCTAGTAGCTACTGGGTTTACACAGTAGACAGCTAACAGTTAACAGGCTAATTTAGTTTATTTTCACTTTTAGTGATATGAGCTTGGGAAGACCTAAAGAGGAGTGGAAATAAAGATTACAGAGATTTACAAAAACAGGAAATGATATTTTAAAAACATAAGAGCAAGCAAAAAAAAAGAGGAACACAAAGAGAACTGAAGCGCCGTGGTACCTTTTGCCTTCTGGCCAGCCTTTGTGCTCTGTGTTTCTCACCTCCATAAATAACACTTTAAGATCTCCTTGCTCCAGAGGGAGCTCCTGAGGCCAGGGTCCAAGCCTGGGGTGTTTTGCCTCAAGATGTCCAGTCCTATGAGGATCCGTATGGGGATTGGACTGGTTTTTACTTGCTAATGGAAAGACAAAAGAAAATAGGGAAGACCAAAGGGCAAGGAAAGAGTAAACAGGACAGTCCTCTAAAGATTGGACCTGGGAGTCCTCCAAACTGGAGCATAGCTAGAAGGTCTCACAGATGAGATGTAGGGTATTGATGTGTAAGGCAAGAACCTACTGGAAGGTTTCAGCAGTGAAAATGCCATTATGATGCTGGGTGTGGTGGCACACACCTGTAATCCAGTGGCTCAGGAGGCTGAGGCAGGAGAATCATGAGTTCAAAGCCAGCCTCAGCAACTTAGCAAGGGCCCAGCAACTAAGCAAGAGCCTGTCTCTAAATATAAATATAATAAAGGGCTGGGGATGTGGCTCAGTGGTTAAGCACCCCTAGGTTTAATCTTCAGTAGCAAAAAAAAAAAAAAAGGAAAGAAAGAAGAAGAAANGGCTCAGTGGTAGAGTGCTTGCCTAGCATGCATGAGGCACTGGGTTCAATCTCCAGCACCACATACAAAATAAATAAATAAAATAAAGGTATTGTGTCCATCTATAACTACAAAAAACTATTTTAAAAAAAGTCCAAAGTCTAGTGGGTACTTGAGAAAGAAAAGAAAACGCCATTATGCTAATGCTGGGGGAGCTTTGTTTCAGTGAAACTAGACTTTTTTTGTAAAGAAAATTCTTCAATAAGTAATGCCTCTTCCGCTCTTCCTTTAAGCAAATTTGTGCTAAATAACATTTTGTGGGCTGGGGTTGTAGCTCAGTGGTAGAGCACTTGCCTAGCATGTGTGAGGCACCAGGTTTGATCCTCAGCACCACATAAAAATAAATAAAAATAAAGTCATTGTGCCCATCTACAACTAAGAAAAATTTTTAAAAAATAACATTTTGTTGCAAGAATCTTGGGATATTTCACATTTATGTTATATACATTATAGGCAGTCATAATCTATTTCACAGAGGCTGTTTCCCAGTAAAGCATGCTAAATCCTGTAGACACTTACTAACCAGACCACATAAAAGCTCTTGAGATACATTATCTGTCACCAGAATATTCAGACAACCGTAGTTCTTTGTCTTCCCATTACTCATTCCCAGTACAGCCATTCCCTTGGGGTCTGTGGACACACTGAGTCCTTCTCATCACCGCCTTCACTCTTCACCAGAATGCTCTCACTCCAGGCTCACTCAGGAATGACTTGGTATTATTTGAAATTATTCTGTTTGGGGCTGGTGGATGTAGTTCAGTGGTAGCACTTGCTTATCATGACTGAGACCCTGGGTTCTAGCCCCAGCAAAAACACACACACACACACAATTCTGTTTTATGGACTGTAGCTGAACCAAACCACAGTGTTGACTGGAACAGAGACTGGATGATGGAGTACTTCAGGTCAGAGAGGCTAGAATCAAAATGCCTGCATGTGAATCCAGGTCACACCACTTACTAGTCAAGAACCCTCAGGCAAATTACTTAAACCCTCTGTGTCTCAGATTCTTCATCTGTATGTGAGGAGGAAGATACCAACAGTGGCTTACAATAACTTTATTTAGTACTTACTGGGTTATTGTGAGGAGTAAATGAGTTATAAAACATGAAATAGAAGAATACATGGCTCATAGTACTGCAGAGCCCTTCCTGCTTATTAGTTATCTCACACAGAGCCCAGCACCTTGCCAAGTAAATGATTTTATCAATAAATATATGTTCAATACTAGAACTTTTTCTTAAATACCTAATAATAGTATAATGTCCACCAATTAGAAAATGTATATAACATACACATACAAGCTGGGCACAGTGGCACATGCCTGTAATGCCAGCAACTCTGGAGGCTGAGGCAGGAGGATCAAGTTCAAAGCCAGCCTTAGTGAAGTACTTAGCAACTCAGAGGAACCCTGTCTTTATAATATTAAAAAGGGCTGGGGATGTGGCTCAGTGGTTAAGGACCCTTGGGTTCAATCCTCAGTACCAAAAAAAAAAAAAAAAAGATACACATACAAACAAAAACCCAGCAATTCCACTGCCCAGAGATAATACTATTACCATTTTTACATATTCCATGAATTAATGAAACAATATTTACTGAGCACCATACTTTAAAAGCGTCATGCCTTTGCAGGAGAAATAATGGTAAGCAAAAATAGAAACAGTTTTTGTCTCATGGAGTTTACAGTCTAGTGATATGAGACAAACCTTAATCAAGTATCACATGATACAATAAATGTGAAACTGCAAATATGATAAATGCTATAAAGAGAGGTAAGGAGGTGTGGTGGCATATGCTTATAATCCCAGCTATTTGGGAGGCTGAGGGAGGAGGATCTCAGATTCAAGGCCAATGTGGGCAACTTATTGAGACCCTATCTCAAAATAAAAAGGGCTGGGTATGTAGCTTGGGAGTCGAGTGCTTGCCTAGCATGCCCAAGGCTCTGGGTTCAATCCCTGAAGTAGCAAAAGAAGAAAGGAGAAGAAGAGGTGTACATGTGAGCTGACCTGGTTGAGAAGGTCTGTTATCTGCAGGCTGTGAGAAAGTAACTACTGAGGTGGGAACTCAGTCATAAGAATTAATTTAGGGAACACAGAAAGGAAGTGTGTGCCCAACGTACACTGTAAATCCAAAGGCCAGGCAGGCAGAGGCAGCACGCAAGTAGAAGGAAGGAAGAGGTCTCAGCGTGCAGCAGCTGTGTGCTAGATAGAGCAGAAGAGAGCAGATCTAGCAGACTTAATATCCCACTTTAAAAATTATCCATTTAGTTAACAAATATTTATTGTTATGAAGAGCTATGAACATTTTCACAAATCAAATTTATATTATATATTGCTGTATATATTGCTTTTACTATGAACAATTTCTGACAACACACAGCAACTTAAACAATCTCTCAATATCCACTATTAATAAGAATGCTGTGATGACCTTTTTTTTTTTTTTCTTTTTTTTGGTGGTGCTGATGGAACTCAGGGCTAAGCAAGTGCTCTACCACTGAGTCCCATCCCCAGCCCCATAATGAACATTTTTGTATCAAATATTTCTTGGCATAACTTCCAAGGGAATTGCTATTTGAGCAAATTTGTTAATTTTTTTGTTGTTGTTGTTGTTACTGACGACTTAAGCTAGAGGCACTTTACCACTAAGCCACATCCTAAGCCCTTTTTAAAATTTTGAGACAGGTTCTAAGTTGCCTAGGGCCTCACTAAATGCTGAAGCTAGCCTTGAACTTGAGATCCTTCCAAGCTGCTGGGATTATAGCGCCTGGCAAATTTATAAATATTTTAATCATAATCATGTCAGGAAAAGTGACATGCTTCACTGTCAATTTTTTTTTTTTTTGGTATCAGGGATTGAATCCGGAGGCTCTTAACCACTGATCCACATCCCCAGCCCTTATTTATTTGTTTATTTTTTGAAATAGGGTCTCACTAAGTTGATTAGAGCTTCACTAAGTTGCTGAGTCTGGCTTTGAACTTACAATCCTCCTGCCTCAGCCTCCTGAGCCACTGGGAGTACAGGTGAGTGCCACTGTGCCTGACTTCACTGTTAAAATCTTATGCTATGTGACACTATGCTCTTTTGAGACTGGTGCCACTGTTTCGTTTGGGGGCATTCATAGTGACTTCCAAAACTTTCTTCTTCATTTTCTGCAGGGTAAGAGAAAGTCATTTCTTTTTCTGATTTCCAGGGGTCCTTCCAATGACTTCAGATCATGCCACAGTGACTGCTGATGAAATGTCTTTAATGATATAGCTCAAGAAGACAGTCTTCCTCATCTGCTACATGGGAGAGGGAAGGTTTTCTTATCTGTAAAGGATCTTCCTAAAGATTGGAACCACACTGGAAGATAGTTTCTGACATTCCTTTTCTCTCCTCTGGCCTCCTACTTTGTCCAATTCCAATTTCATGCACTAAATTTACTAACCTATTGAAAGGCAGATGGAAGTTCAGGCAATCACATCATAGACTCAATTTTCATTTACTGAGTTTGCTGACCGATGTCATCTTCTCAAAAGCCTGTGCATTTTCCATCTCCCTCTTTCAACAAATACATGCGTTATTAGATTACCTTCAAAGGACTCATTTACTATGAAGTCCTCATTCTAGGATTTTAATGATTAACACAAACTCTGATACACTGTTCAAACCCTTCTTCGGTTCCTGTTTGCGTTCCACTTCTCTACTGCAAAATAAAGCCTGTTTTTAAGATCAGTGGGATGCCCTGTAATGCAGCCAAAGCTTCTAAGGATAGTCCTCAGAATGAACCTGATGTCTAAGCAAAGGTTGATTTAGCCAGGTGCGGTGGGCCCGCCTGTAATCCCAGCGGCATGGAAGGCAGCGGCAGGAGAATCGTGAGTTCAAAGCCAGCCTCAGCAACTGCGAGGCGCTAAGCAACTCAGTGAGACCCTGTCTCTAAATAAAATACAAAATAGGGCTGGGGATGTGGCTCAGTGGTCGAATGCCCCTGAGTTCAATCCCCAGTACTCCCTCCCCACTCCACTCCCCCCCCCCAAAAAAAAGTAAAGGTAGGCTTGCCTTGTACCAGGCACAGCGCTAATTGAATGAAATAGGTTTTCCCTTTTGTTTTTTTAGATTTTCCCCTGTAATGTGCACTAAAACTCTATGAGATCCTATCATTACTGTCCCTGTTTAACAGATGGGAAACCGAGGTTTAGGGAGGTTGTTATTCATGTATAACTACTCCGATCCTTCATGGGCAACGGCCCCTACTTCTGTTTGTAAGCTGAGAAAATAAAGAAAAAGGGGGCAGACCAAGTAGGAATATACTAAACACGTAAAAGTCATAAAGGAAACAACCAGCGGGCAGAAACGACCCCTTCGGCCTCCTTTCCGCCAGAGTTGAGTCTCCAGCGTGGCCAGGACGCCTCCCAGCGGCCATCTCTATGCCTCGACGCTTCCGGTTTCGGGCGGGCGTCACTAGCTAGAGTCCCAGACGGCCCGGGCCGCGGGCCTGCGTGTGGCGTGTGTTGCAGGCGAGGAGGCGGGTCTTCCGGCCTCACTAAACCATTTCCGGCGGGAACCGGAAGACCGTCCCAGATGGCCTCGGGGCGGCCTGTGCGTGGAGCTGATCTCTGGGGCTGCTAGCCTTCCGGCGCTCTCTAGTCGCCTTATGCTGCGGGCTGCGGCCGCCTGCCTCCGCTGGGATTGGCGGCGCTGAAGCGCCGGGGCAGCGTGCGACATGTCTTCGGGCCTCCGCGCTGCCGACTTCCCCCGCTGGAAGCGCCACATTGCGGAGGAGCTGAGGCGCCGGGACCGGCTGCAGAGGCAGTCGTTCGAGGAGATCATCCTGCAATNGGCGGGCGAATCCGCCGGGGGCCCGCGAGAACCCAAGGCCGAGCCCCAGGCCGCCCGCGCGCATGGCTGCCACCCGGGTGCCTCGCGCCTCGGACGCTGCCAGTCTCCCTGAAGCCTTTTTCTTCCTTCGTTTCACCCTTGGGGGTCGTTGTGGAGGGTCCCCTACTGAGTCTTGTGTGCACTGTGGGCAGGTGCCTTGAGTCTGCACGCCGTCCTGGCGCACTTCGGCAGGTGGGCTCCAGAAGCATCGTGTCGGGCCATCTCTCTGATGAGGCAGGCATTGGTTGACATCAGGCGCCAACGTGAGGGGTCAGCATCGATGCCTAGTGTCCTAGAGCGTGTGGCCATTGGCTTCTGAGGGTCCTTTGCCCTTATTCCAACTCGGTGTTCTTTCCTTAGTGGGGAGGAAGGTACCCTCTGCTGTTGATGCAAAACCACCAGCGGGAAAGTGGATTTCTTCACCACCACCTCTTGCCTTTTAAGGGTACAGAAGTGTTTCTCACTCTCAGATACGTCCTAAGGAATAGATCCTTGCCCACCTCCCCAAGTTACAACTTACTTGACACATTTGGGGGAAGCAGCCGCCACTCCTCTTGCCTGAGGATTGATGAGAGGATTCAAAGTACAAATAGTTGCCTGTTATTGAATTCTGATTGTGTTAAGTCAATGGTGTTCAAATGCAGCTGCATTAGAATCACCTGGGGATTTTTACAAAGCATCCCCACTTGATAGATGCAGCAAATCGGAGGGGCTGGGGCTGTAGCTCCATGGCAGAGCGCGTCCTGAGGCACTGGGTTCGATCCCTAGCACCTCATAAAAATAAACAAAGGCATGCTGCCCATCTACAATTAAAAAAATAAAAAAATAAAAAAAATAGTTCAGAGCCCAAGCCACACCCCAGATCAACTAAACCAGAGTAAATGGAAGTAGAAAGAACACAGGTGTATCTGGAGGTTTTTTGGTGGTATTGAGGACTGAACTCAGTGCTTCACCTATGCTAGGCAAGTGCCCTATTGCTATGCTAGAATATGTATTTTGAGATTGGGTCTTACTAAGTTGCCCAGGCTGTGTCCTTGAATTTGCAATTCTCCTGCCTTAGCCTCACCAGTCGCTGGGATTACAGGCTGCTACACCCAGCTAGTATTGGCATTTTAGGATGCTTCCCAAATTATTCTGGTATGCAGACAAGTTTGAGTACTGTGGTGAATAATTGGCATCTTCGAAATTCAGTGGAGCAAGTTTTACTGTTGCCATTTTTTACATCTGAGAAAATTAAGGCCAATAGTAAAACAATTATTTGGGGTTGCATAGCAGATTAATGGTGGGGATGGGTTCACATTTAGGCTCATGATCCTTATCTTTTTTTTTTTATTTTTTTATTTTTTTAGTTTTCGGCAGGCACAACATCTTTGTTTGTATGTGGTGCTGAGGATCGAACCTGGGCCGCACGCATGCCAGGCGAGCGCGCTACCGCTTGAGCCACATCCCCAGCCCCATGATCCTTATCTTTTGCATTTGTTTTTCTTGCTGGAACTCCCAAGAAATGACCCTTTATTGCCTTCACTGCCTCTGTCCTCTTTAAAAAGGGGAGCCCTTTAGGAAAAGGGAATGCTGTGCAACTGTCATGGTCAATTCGTTATACTCTTAGAGAACCTGGGAGACCAGAACTATTTCAGAAGCATAGGAAGAAGCTCCTCTTACTCAGTGTGATTCTCTCATAGGTTATGTAACTTCAGTTCTTAGGTCTTGGCTGAGTGCTCATTCTTTAAAAGGTAATACATTTAGTTGGGTCAGAGTCCCCACTTGTCCCTTTACTTTTTCAATTAACTTTTTTGAATCTGATTTGCTGTATCTATAAAGTGGGGATGAAGCTTGCTCTGCTGCTTCATAAAAGCAGTGCTGTGTTTAAGTGCTTTGAAAGCCATCTGTATAATAATTTATAAATGTAAGGTGCTCATAACCCCATAGACATCAATTGAATGTTTTTCTGCACTTCAAAAATGGATATGGTGGGCTGGAGTTTTGGCTCAGTTGTGGAGCGCTTGCCTACCATGCATGAGGCACCGAGTTCAAGTCTTAGCACCTCATATTAAATAAATAAAAGGTCCATCAACAACTTAAAAAAGAAGAATTAAAAAATTTTTTTTAAAATTCATGACAAGTCGGGGGGATGTAGAGCAGTCAGAACAAGAGATTGGAGATGGAAAGAGTGCTTTTTTTTTTTTTTTGGCACTGGGGATTGAATTCAGGGGCACTCAACCCTGAGCCACATCCCAGCCCTATTTTGTATTTTGTCTTTTTAATATTTAGTTTTTAGTTTTAGGTGGACACGATATCTTTATTTTTTATTTTTATGTGGTGTTGAGAATCGAACCCAGAGCCCCGCACATGCCAGGCGAGCGCGCTACTTCTTGAGCCACAACCCCAGCCCTATTTTGTATTTTCTTAAGAGACAGGGTCTCACTGAGTTGCTTAGCACCTCGCTTTTGCTGAGGCTGGCTTTGAACTCGCTATCCTCCTGAGAGCATCCTGAGCAGCTGGGATTACAGGTGTGCGCCACTAAACTAATGGGTAGTGCCTGCTTGCGGGGCTTAGAGAAGAGATGGGGATGAGAAATTAGGAGGAGGCAGGAGAGTGAGACACCTTGACTATTCAGACATTCTGTTTAAGTTGGAGGGTTGACATTTGGGGAGAACAGTTCCAGATGGATTGTACAAAACCAGTATTCCTCAAATCCCAGCCTTCCCAAGCCAGTTAAGTTTTCACCTTCCATCAGCCTGGAATTCCCTGTTTAATCCTTGCCAGAACTTGAAGAGAAAGATGAAGAAGCTCTGGGGGGAGGCTTCCCTGATTTCTGGCCTTGTTTGTAGTAAAGGGAACCTTTGGAAAGAAGCCCTTTTGAATACCTTGTGTCTTGGTGATCTCCAAGGGTGGAATTGCTTTCCTTCCTGTTCAGCTGCACTGATCTGTTCAACCAGCATAAGGGAAGAAAGTGTCTTGTTTCTGCCCAGGAGTTCTATTTTCAGATATCAAGGAGAAACTAGAGTCAAGATAGAGAAGCTCTTTTAACAGGAAGGGTTGCTAATATAAGTTTTGTCAAAATTTTGTTTTGGAGCAGTTTTTATCTCAAGACTTACAGGGTTTGTAATCACCTCCTTCAAATGTAGCTGTTCTGTAAGGTTTTCATGGTCAGTTTCTTGTTCTGCTTCGTGCTCACCATATGGTACCCCAGAGGGTAGCACTTCGACATGCTGAACTGAAGAAACAGTTTCAGAATCCAGGTCTCCCTAATCTTCCCTGGTTTCTCCCCCAAGCACAGGGAGGGGCTCTCATCAAACTGAGAAAACTTTCCGAAAGAAATTGGATTGTTTTAAACTCCCTCCCTAGCAATTTCATCAAAATAACTAGGAAAGATTAACCACACCCAGACAGGCTTTTATCTACAGATTACCTGGGAGACATCTGTAAAATAAGACACTCTTGCCTTTCTCCATTTCCCTCTCCCCTGTGAGGAAGGGTATTAAGCTTCTACCATATGCTCCTTCTATTATAACAGGGGTTATTTGTCATGACCCTCCAATGAGGGTAGTGCCCTCCTCATTCTGTTAGTGTAACCACCTGCTTTTACAAACTCTCATTATTGTCAGTAAGAAAAATCTATAAATTTCTCGTCTTACTCTTTCATATGTTGGCTCCAACCTTTATTTTCAGCTACTTATCAGAAAATTATGCTGTTCCTTCTTCCTGAACCATCTTCTTCCTTTGAGACCTAACTCATGTCACCACCTGTGAAACCATCCATGAAAACAAGTCATTATTCTCTGGACCTTTTTATAATTTACCACATTAGATCTGGACTTCTTCCTGTTAAGGACTCTCATTTGTGTTTGTATTCATAGTGCATAGTGTCCTGATCTAAACAGTAGTCATATTTGCCAAATTCAAGTGCTTCTGTATTACTTAAAGGTGCATAGCGTTTTGTTTTGTTTTTGTACCTGGGATTGAACCCAGGAGCACTTAAACCACTGAGCCACATCCTCAGTCCTTTTTTATTTTTTATTTTGTTTGAGTCAGTGCCTCGTTAAGTTGCTGACGCTGGCTTTGAACTCACAATCCTCTCAAGTTGCTGGGGTCACAGGTGTGCATCACTAAGCCCAACTGGTACATAGCATTTCACTTTGCCATTGGTGTTTTAATTCCCAAGGTAAAAACAGTTAATTTTGGAAGTAAAACATTTTGACTCCCTCAGAGGGGTGACATTCCTGCAGGTGTTACTGTAGCTGGGCTGCCCAAGTTAGGTCAAGAAGCATCTAGGAATGTATGTTCCTAGATTTTATACGATTGTTACAGTATGCAATAATGAGGACCTCACACTTTGATACCTAATAATGATGTCAAAGCAGGTCTGTCTTTTTTTTTTTTTTTTGGTCCCAAGTTTTGTAAGATATAAAGTATAAATACAGTATAATAACTTAATTTCTGAACTATTTCTTGTGTATATAGATAACAAGTTGCTGGAAAAGTCGGATCTTCATTCAGTGTTGGCCCAGAAACTACAAGCTGAAAAGCATGATATACCAAACAGGCATGAAATAAGGTATTTTGAAACTAATCTTTATTATTTGTGTCATTGTCTTTAGCATTTGTCTCAGTTCAGTTGTCACTTTTCTAAAAGCAAACCAAGTCCTGTTTTCTTCTATGCTCCACTCCAGTTTTTGTCATCTCCTTTCAAATAAGAACTGCTAAAACCAAGTAACTAAAAGCATTGTTTAAAAGATCCGTACATACCTAGAAGACTTACCAGAACAATGCTGTCAGCTTGAGAAATTTCTGAAGCAGTTCACGTGGTAACCCTAGGTCAGGTTATCTCCTAACCCAGGAATACTTAGAGACAAGTAAATATTCCCGAATAGATTTACAGAACTTTTGTTAAAACAGAATTGACTGGCAAATAAGCACAAATTGCCTTTTATACAGTAAGGTCTGTTTGATTCTTATTTAATGTTTTCAACCTTAGCTTGTGAAATCAAATTAGCAGGTTGCAACAAGCTTTTGTTTCTTCATTGTATTTTAAGAGAAAGTGTTTGCCCTGCTGTGTTACATACACATGTTTATATAGGGTGTTTGAAATATTTACTCATGTATGTATTACTGTATGTGTACATTACTTAGGGTCATGTTCATAAAATCAAAGTCATGCTTCATCAAAGCAGCTTAAATGGGCTTATTCTAGAGTCTTACTGGCCTCTTTCCATGATGTTTGCACATTTGTTGGTCTGGAAACAGTGCCCATTATATTTATCTATTGCTTTATTCTTTTTGCACATCGATTTAACACTTGGCAATTGTGAAAACAAAGCTAGAAATTTAAGGGTTTGTTGTTGTTGTTTTAAGTGGTGGGTATGGCCTCATTGGGAATCTTCTGAGTAGTTGCCTGCCATCTGTGTCTCCTAATCTGGCAAGATGGTCTCCTGGGAGGCGAGAGTGGGAAAGATCCCAAAGCACAGATAGTTTCCCCCATCTGGGTTCCGTTTTTTGCTTAATAACAGTTCAGGAGATCCTGTTACTTTCGCTCCTGGGGTTTCTTTCATAGTACTTAAGATATTAGTTACGATGTAAATAAATATCTGACAATTCTTTTGGCTAAATTTCACTGGGATAGTCAATTTATTGAAAGTCTTTTCCCACAAACATTATCTGTAATTTGTCTTATTCTCCTGATTATCTTGTTCCTATTAATGTGTCCTTGTTTCCCATGAGTCATCTATGGTTCCTTTCTCCCTCAATATCTTTCCCCTCCATGTATCCACTTAGTGCCCCAGGTTCTTTGCCCCACAGTCTCTCAATCTGTCCCTTAGTTTACATTTATTTTGCCATTATCCCCTTTCTCTCATACCTGGACTTTGAAGAGTCTGCTCACTTCAGGCTTTTGTGACTGCAGTATGAACTGGGCACAAAGGGGTGTTTGCTAGGGGTGTGTTAAAGATATTCAGAGAAGATAAGTGCCTGGTTGATTTCCTTCCCTATGCCTCCTCTATCTCTCCTTGGGTCCTGCTCATTTCATTGTAATTAACCAGGAATTTCTATACCTGTACATCAGTTATTAGATTTTCCTTGTGTTTTCATCACTTTGCCTAGAGGCAAAATTCTGACTCTTCAGCCTGAGAGTAGTTTTCTAAGTATGGTTCCCAAATGAGTATCATCATCTGGGAAGTTATTAAGAAGTAGGGGGGGTTTCCTTTGTTTTTTTTTTTTTTTTTTTTTGGCNGTCCAGTAATCTCTTTATGTCCCAAGTTTTTAACTCTGAATATTTCAAGAAAACTGACACGGGAGCATTAAAATAGGTTGAAAATCATAATCTAGACTTCACACATAGTATTATATTCATGTCAATGGTGTTATAATTACTTTTTGGGGGGTGTGTGTACTGAGGATTGAACCCAGGGGTGCTTTACCTCTGAGCTACATCCCTAGCCCCTTTTATTTCTTGAGACAGGATCTTGCTAAGTTGCTGAGACTGTGAGACTGTCCTCAAATTTGCGATCTTCCTCCTGCCTCAGCCTCCAGAGTTGCTGAGATTACAGGCGGATGCTGCGGTGCCTGGCTAGAAATAGATTCTTTGCCCCACCCCCAAGACATACAGAAATTTTAGTGATGGGTCCAGTAATCTCTTTATGTCCCAAGTTTTTAACTCTGAATATTTCAAGAAAACTGACACGGGAGCATTAAAATAGGTTGAAAATCATAATCTAGACTTCACACATAGTATTATATTCATGTCAATGGTGTTATAATTACTTTTTGGGGGGTGTGTGTACTGAGGATTGAACCCAGGGCCTTGTGCATGTGAGGCAAGCACTCTACCAACTGAGCTATATCCCCAGCCCTTACATTGTTATTTTTAAATTATATGATTACATGTTGCATGTTGTATTTAAGTTTCACAGGTGTTCCACATCTGGGATGATGGGACCAAAATTGGTTTTAAAAAAAACAACCCTGTAGGTGATTCTGATAACCTCTAAAGTCTGAGTGACACTGCTTTCCTAGCCACTCTGAGGCCCTGTGAATGAGCAGATTCCCAGCATCTTTGAGCTTTTTTTTTTTAAATGAGTAAAATAGGAAGTCTTTGACCAAAAACTTGTTTTTTAAATTTTTTAGTTTTCATTTTACAAATCTTTTTTTCTAGAATGCCAGTTCCTGGGGAGGAGGGGCCACATGTTTTGCTTCACATAGTCCATATTGCTTTGCATTTAAATGAAAGGATTTAGTACAATACCTTCTAATTGGTCTTCCTAATTTTAGATGGTTTCATGTAAGGCACGTTCCAGTGTCTAATCTCATGGTACTTCATGGGCTAATGTAGTAAAGTGCCTGGTCACCTCAAAGGTGAGTCATCTTGCTTAGATATGCAGCAGGTATTCATGTGGAGTTGGAGGGTGAAGTTAGGAGGATTATTATTATACTGCCTCCATCCCTCTTTTTTTTTTAATTTTTACTTTTATTTTTTAGTTGTTAATAGACCTTTATTTTATTTATTTATATGTGCTGATTAGAGTTGAACCCACTGCCTCACACATGCCAGGCAAGTGCACTACCTCTGAGCCCCAACCCCTCCTTCCCTCCTTTTTATTATGTTACAGGTCATATGTAATGGGCTGCTCTCCCCTCTCCCTTCAGAATGGGTATCTTGGCCGGCCTTCTATGAGCTTTCATTGAGCATTAGATTTACCTGCTTGCTCAGTATGGTCTGGTAATGCTCCTCTGTAGTTTTAGCCCAGACCCTCCTCCTGAGCATAATTTCAAAATTCTAGTGTTTTGTTAAACCAAAACTCTTGAGGCTAGGGAATTCCTGAAATAAAAAGACTTCAGTTTTGAGGAGGGTAAAAGCCCTGCACCCTGCATGTATGCACCCCTGAGAGAGCTTTGGGATAGGAAGGTAGCCCATAAGGAGAACTCGTTGCTTTTGGACTGGTTGGGGTTCACAGTCCAGAAATTGTATTTGTAAACAGAGGATGGTGGCCCTGAGGGTTTGCTGTGATGGGATTTTAAGTCAGTTTTTCAAGGCTTCTCCCCAGGAGCTGGTATTCTAGAGAAAAGATTTATAAAATGAAAGCTGCTATAAGAAAGCCAAACTCTTGACCAAGGATTTTCTAGTTTACTTAACAATAAAATAAGGCATCTGGTGTTTTGTTTGCAGCTAACTGTAGTTAACTGATTAGTTCCCTTATCTCTTTACCCTTTGACCTTTGCAAGGTAGGACATCTTAGAATTTTTCTTTGATCAGAGTGTACTGCTATTTTTGATATAATACAAATAATTTGCAATTTGTGTATTGGGGGGGTGCTGAGGATTGAACCCAGGCCCTTGTGCATGCAAGGCAAGCACTCTACCAACTGAGCTATACATCCCCAGCCTGCAAAGTTTTCAAAACTGAATTCACTCTTTTTTTGGGGATACCAGGGATTGAACTCAGGGGCACTTGACCACTGAGCTACATCCCCACCCATATTTTGTATTTTATTTAGAGACAGGGTCTCACTGAGTTACTTAGTGCCTCACTTTTGCTGAGGCTTGGCTTTGATCCTCCAGCCTCTGCCTCCCGAGCCGTTGGGATTACAGGCATGTACCATCACACCTGGCGAATTCACTTCTGATCTAAACTCATTTTCTGAGGCTTCAGGAACATGCACATGTAAGCCTTTAGCTTGGAGCTCTCCAGAGGTTCAGATTCTGGAACCCTTCCACTTGACATGCACATGGATGTCCACAGTTGATCTTTTTAGGCCTTCCCCAGACCTGCCGCACCCACCGTCTTGCCATTTCAGTAGACAGGCACCTGCCCTTTACCAATTGCTCAGATCAAAGGTCTTGATCATACTTGACCCCTGTCTTTCAGACCCTACTTTCAATTCCAAGGCAGGTCTCTTCAAAATGAATTTGACACATCTCCCCACCTCCCTGCTGCCACCATAGTGTGAGCCTCAGAGCCTGCTAATGGGTCTCCCTGTTTCTGCCCCTGCCCTTTTGCAATCTGCTCAAATCCATCCAGTGGTCTTTGAACACCACCGTCCTTGGGGGGCTAAAGAGGTTTGGCATGATCTCTGCACCTCTCCCTTAGCTCCTCTGTCCCTCGGCACCTGAGCTGTCACCCCCCCACACACACACCCTGTGCTTCCTCTCAGGCTTGCTCCATCCTCAGAGGGTCCTTCTCTTGAGTCCACCTGGCTTGTTCCTCACGGCTTTACTTTATTGTCCATCTGCTCGATTGGTTGTCAGCTGCATGAGCAGAGCTCCATAGTCCCTGTCTTCCTGGCACCAGCAGTACCTGATACATGACTGCCACTCAGGCACTTAGCAGTGAGTGGGCTGGTTGGCTGCTTTGTATTTACCTGCGCTTTGTTCAGGAACCCAGCCGTTTATTCCTGCCCTGACTGGTTGTGGCATGGGGTGTTTGGTTTGCTATACCATGTGTCTCACAACTTCTACTTTCCACGCATTACTGGGAACACTAAATGGTTTCTTAGCTAGGCTGATATGTACATGTTTGAAATTCTGGGGTTATTGTTCCATTGTCTAATTGGAGAGGTTTGAAGTCTGATTCCCCCCACCCTTTTTGCATATTTTCTTGATTTGGCTGGTGGTGATTAGTCCTGGACATGATGGCACATGGAATGACAGTCAACTACAAGAAATGGCTCAGCTGAGGATTAAACACCAGGAAGAACTGACTGAATTGCACAAGAAACGTGGGGAGGTAAAGGCAACTCCTCTCCCATTCTGTCTTCTCTTTCAAGGGTCCTGTGCGGGAGATGGGAGATCAGCCACTTCCCTGGGAATTAGCAGCAGTCTAACTAAATTAGGCATTAAAAGCTCTCTTTGTGGGATTGAAAGAGTGGGGAAACACGAGGAAATGCAAGGTCCTTCATGGAGAGGTGAGCCATGGTCAAACCACCCAGTTACCGTGCTTCAACAATGGTGTGAGAGACACAAGTGAGGAAGCTTTTGAGAACAAAAAGGGGCTTAGAGTTTGATTCACTAAAGATCTTTCTAATACTTATGAAACTTTTTGAGTGTGAACTCCAAAATTTCAGTTATTAGAAGGAGTCCTAGTTGTGTTTACCCTGAATGGTCATCAATGCAAAGCTCCAAATGAGAGAAGACAGTTAACTAGCAGTTCAGCCAAGTTGATGTGAGATCTGGGGGTAGACAGGTATTCTCAGCAAGAACCTGGTAGTCACCTAGAACACTTCATCCACATTTCCCTTTGCAAGGGAACAGCAGACAGTTCCTAGGCACATTACGCATACCCCCTCTGCCATTTACTACCTTTCTTGATACCTTTGCCCAACCCCTCAAACACACACCTTTCTTTATTAAAAACTAAGTGGATTGTCACCCACTATTGGTTTTCAAGTGAGATTCTTTTTTTGAGTGACTTAGGAGAGTGTTCTCTGTCTCCCAGTTAGCTCAGTTGGTGATTGACCTGAACAACCAAATGCAGCAGAAGGACAGGGAGATGCAGATGAATGAAGCAAAGTGAGTAGAAACCTTTCCTCCTTAGGGTTTGGTGATTGGTTCACATGTTGTGTTTTGCTGTACCCTTTGAATAGGGCCTGTAACCAGTGGTAGCCACGCTGTAGCCAGCAAGTGTCTTATTCCAGTCAATGCAATCTGGGCCCTTTTTCTGTGCCAAGGAAAGGCAAGCTCAATTCCCTTAGGCCCTAGGGTCCCAACATTCTCTAGGGAAATAACTGGCCCTTGCAAGGGTTCCAGAGCATTTGTTTTTTTTTTGTTTTTTTTTTGAATTTTTTTAATATTTATTTTTTAGTTCTGGGCGGACACAACATCTTTGTTTGTATGTGGTGCTGAGGATCGAACCCAGGCTGCACGCATGCCAGGCGAGCGCGCTACCGCTTGAGCCACATCCCCAGCCCAATGCCAGAGCATTTGTAATCCCCTCATGGTGGCCTTGTATGGATGTTGGTGTCTTCCTGTGGTGGAGCTGAGGCTATACTGAGAGCTTGGGACTCATGGGTGGTGTGTAAGTGAGCAGGATCATTTTTGATCAGAAACAAGAAAACGGGGATTTGGAGTCTTAGCACCATAGAGCTGCAGAGCCTCACAAAAATACCTTGCGAGCACCTAAAGTTTCCCTTCCTTCAAATCCTGCTTTTCTCAAAACTCTTGTTACTAGTCATTTGTGGGCAGGAGGAACCTTGCACTGGGTGTTTCCTAATAGGATTGTCCTGAACACCGTTGGTCCAGGTCTGGTGTGTGGCTCATGTTATGCTACTGGGCTAAGTTCACATAGTTGGCTTGCCCACGTCCTCTGGCTGTAATGCAGGACTCTGGCCAAGGACACTTCCTCTTCTGACGGCATGCTTTCAGAATTGCAGAATGTTTGCAGACGATCTCTGACTTGGAGACAGAGTGCTTGGACCTACGCAGCAAGCTTCAAGACCTTGAGGTAGCCAACCAGACCCTGAAGGACGAATACGATGCCCTGCAGATCACTTTTACTGCGTTGGAGGAGAAACTGAGGAAAACTACTGAAGAAAACCAGGAGCTGGTCACCAGATGGATGGCCGAGAAAGCCCAGGAAGCCAACCGCCTCAATGCAGAGAACGAAAAGGACTCCAGGTGGGCATAGTCAGTGGTCTCCTTTTTCAGCAAAGCAGAAGCTAGTTCTTTAAAAAGAAAACAACATACAGGTTGGGGGTGAGAGTGTACCTGGCCTGTGCAGAACAGAAAACACTAACAGAATCACCAATAGTGATAGTGAGAATAAAAGAAATTTGCGTTTATAAGGATACTTGATATTGAGCCATGGAATACCTCCCAGAAGGGCAGGGCAGAGGCCTTCTGACCAACAGCCAGGAAGCACTCCCATCCTGTACACTAGGAATTTGCATCTGTGTGGTAGAAATGAAGCTTTTTAGAAACCTGACCCCTATCCCCAATCTATGACATCCATGCTCAATGTCCACTGCCTTACATATGCTCCTATTCAAACGAGCAATATGGCTCTTAGAGCAGTTTTATCCAGATGTGTTCTGACCAACCAATTCAAAAGTTTTTGGCACCAAACCCATGATACAACATGGGAAAGCTGGGAGAAGGGTATGATTCACCTAGAAAAGCAAAGAAAACTAGCTGATGCACTATTCACAGAAGCCCAGCAGAATTGAACCCTTTTCTAAAATCCCCATACCAGTAGTTCAGTACTTCATTTAGAAGACAGATTATAGGAAAAATCCTAAGGAGTAACTGAGCTTATGCCCTACCACATAATAAATCCACTTAGATGGGAAAGGCAGTGTAAAATCAAAGCCTTGGTCAAGTTAGAAAATTTGAGGGACCGTCTGTTTATTTTATGAAGTGTTCCTAAAAAGGAGTCTTGGAGGACTTTCCAAACATAAAAGTAATGATATTAAAGGGTGGCAGTTCAAATTTTTTTAGGTTTCTCAACATCACAGACACTAAAACAATGAACCAGGAAATGCTCTCTTAAATATCCATAATAGAGTCAATAAGGAAAGATGAGCACAAAGCATAGGTGGTTCATAAGAGCAGACTTGGTTGTGGTGAGTCTGCTCACAGAAAGGGGTGCTAGGGGGCAGGAGTACTGATAGTGTGGGGCTGCTGACTGCTTGAGGGCTGTTTGGAATAAGGAGGATCCTACCATTCTGGACTTGAGAGCCCCCTCTTGTTGGACTTTGTCCTAAGGAAGTAAGGGGACTTTTTGACAAACATTCATGATGGCATATTTTTTGTCAGTAGTAAAAAAAAAAGATAGTGCATACCTTGGGGAACAGTTAAACTGTGATATGTTCATGCAATGGAATTTTATAAAGCCATTTAAGATTATTTTTTAAAAAATATTTTATTTTTTAATTGTAGTGGGACACAATACGTTTATTTATTTATTTATTTTTAATATGGTGCTGAGGATCAAACCCAGGGCCTCGCACAAGCTAGGTGGTGCTCTGCCGCTGAGCCACAACCCCAGCACTAAGATGATGTATTTTAAGAATACTTGATACTGGGGCTGGGGATGTGGCTCAAGTGGTGGCGCGCTCACCTGGCATGCGTGTGGCCCAGGTTCGATCCTCAGCACCACATAAAAACAAAGATGTTGTGTCCACCGAAAACTAAAAAATAAATATTAAAAAATTCTGTCTCTCAAAAAAAAAAAGAATACTTGATACTGAGGCTGGGGTTGTGGCTCAGTGGTAGAGCACTTACCTACCATGTGTGAGGCACTGGGTTCAATTCTCAACACTGCTTATAAATAAATGAATAAAATAAAGGTCCACCAACAAAGAATACTTGATACCTAAAATACAGTGATATAACTGGAAATATGAAATATGTTGAGTGAAACGAACTATATTCATAACACCCCAGTTTTGTATGAAAGACTGGAGGGAATTATACTATTAATGATGTTTGGTTTTGGGGGTAAGATGTTTTGTTTTCTCATTTTAACTTGCTGAAGTTTCTACTGTGAAAAAATGAGTTTCTTCTATCATTTCTACCTCACATTAACTGTAAGATAGTTGGGCTTATGGCATGGTGTTCTCAGGCGGTGTGAGGGTTGTGAGGGTCGCAGGGTTGACAGGATGCTGCCAGGTGCCATGATCATCATCACTGAAGAGCCATTGGAAGGAGAAGCCTCTGAGCGTCACAGGGAAAATGATGCTAACCTAACAAGACTGTTATATATCTGCCCCTGTCCTTTCTTCCTCCCTTTGAAATGACTTCCAAGGATTGTGCCCTTGGACTATTGAAGGTGTGGGGCACCTGCAATAGTCAGAATCCCTGGAAGCCTACCCTCTGTGTTGCCTGCTTTCTGCTAAATCCCTCTGTCCTTGTCCCTACTTCTAGCAGCTTTTGTTGAGCTGGGCTGTGATGGAGAACACCAGAGAGCTTTTCATGTTCTGCCTTCTGCAAAAGACCATGTCCCCACAATTGGGCTCAATAGCTGCTAATGCTTTAAGATGCACTCGAGGGCTATCTGAACTATCAGGGAAATACCTGTCCTATCAGCTCCACTGATGAAGGCCTGGCTCAGGTGCTGTTCTCTTTTTTTCCTTATCAGTTTTTCACCCCTTGCCAGAATGGGGACATGAAGGTAGAGAAAGGAGTAGGTTTCAGATGGTCTATCAACAAGTGCCATAACTTGGAGCAGCATAACTCCCTCCACATTCAGGTTCTGGTTTTCTATCAAAGGTAGTTTGAGGCTCTCACAGCTAAGAAAGTTTTTGTAAATTGTATATTTTATAATTTTTCCTTTGAGACTTAATTTTCATCCTAATGGAAGAAGCTTTTTCAAGCTATACCTTCATCTCGTCCCAGGATTTTGGTGGGCCACTTAACAGGACTTTTCCCAGTTGGAGAAATTGGCACTGTGGGAGAGGCCGAATAGAAGTTCTAGCGAGTTATTGATTGGAGCTCAAAAGCAGGGCTGGAGTTCCAGGTTGGGGGCATTCACAGATGAGTAAAATTGCCAAGGAAGGGAGAACAAGGTTGCCAAGGTGAGCTCCTGAAGTTAGGATACTAACTGAAGTTAAGGAGGGGTGGATGAGGCTCTTTTACATTCCCAGTTAGCTGTGGATCCCAGTTAGCCATGGTTAGCTTTTGTCAGTTAAAAGTTATGTACACTTTGACAGTTGAATTTCATTAGACCTCACTTGCTTTATCTGTACAGGGGAAGTAACAGTGCAGTTAGCCCTCAGAATCAACAGGCTCAACATCTGTGGACTGCTTAGGGAAAAAATGTGGGTTTGTACTGAGCATATAAAGACCCTCTATTCCTGTCTCTATCCTAACCCATAGAGTGTACCAATTATTTTCATAGCATTTATATTGTAGTAGGTATTATAAATCATCTAGAGATGATTTATAGTATATGGGACGATGTGCCTAAGTTCTCTGTACATACTGTACCATTTGGCATAAGAGACTTGAGCATCTCTGGATTGTTGTATCTGTGTGTGTGTGTGGGGGGTTGTCCTAGAACCAATCCCACACAGATACTAGGGGACAACTCTACTTACCTCAAAGGGTATTAGAAGAATTTAATTAATTGATCCATAAGATGATTAAACCATGCCAAGTACAAGTAAGTCCTAAGTCAATCTTTACTATTCTTGATCATGCTGTGGGTGTCTTAATATAGTACTTTCTAAGACGGCTGCAAAAAGCTGTTGTGGCCCTGATTAGCCTTCAATAAACCTGAAGTGCCTTCTGTCCTAAGAGGCCCTGGCCCCAGCAGGTGACCTCCTTCCTTGCTAGTTCACCTACTTCCTCTTATAACATGATCTCTCCTCTAGGCATTCCTCTGAAACCCTTTATAATGGGGAGTGTGTTGAGTTTGAGACTTTGAGTGTCTTGGCCAGGGTAGCTGCTATTTTGTATGCACTGAATGTTCAAATGTGCTATGGAAACTAGCAATTTATTGCAAGTGAAGCCTCCATGTTTTCCTTACACAAACATAAATGATGAGCTTTTTTTTATTTTTATAAATAGGAGACGGCAAGCCCGGCTGCAGAAAGAGCTTGCTGAAGCAGCAAAGGAACCACTGCCAGTTGAACAGTAAGTAAAGACCAATCTAAACTGTGTTCTTAACCATTTGTCTCTTAAAATTGTTGTTTTATTCCTATATAGTCACTTTAAAGATATTAGAAAAGAAAACTGAAGCCTGGCATGGTGGCACACACCTGTAATCCCAGCAGCTAGAGAGGCTGAGGGAGAAGGATCACAAATCCTTTTTTGAGGCTGGCTTTGAATTCATGATCCCCCTGCCTCAGCCTCCCAAGCCATTGGTATTACAGGCGTGTGCTACCACCCCTTGCAAGGATTGTAAGTTCAAAGTCAGCCTCAGCAATTTAGCAAGACCCTGCCTCAAAATAAAATATAAAAAGGCCCGGGGATGTGGCTCAATGGTTAAGCACTGCTGGGTTCAATCCCCAGTTGGGGGGTGGCGGGGGACAAAAGGCAAAAAGTCAAAACATAATTCTGCCACCCAGAAAGTAACACCCACTCGACCATTTTAATTTTATTTTGGTGGTTTCTGATTCCTCAATTAAAAATGAGGTACTGAGTAATATGACCATGTTTCTGATTCTTTATTTGGGATAGATTCTTGAAAATTTGTAGAGTCAAAACTGTTTTAGAAAATATGACTTTCCAAAAAGTTGTTTCTGTTTACACTCCTCAGCTGGGTGTGGATCCAGCTTTCTATGTCTGGGAGGCCTCATCATGTATCTGTCTGCTGTTTTCAAGTGTAGCCTAGTGACTAGTGAGGCATGATTTAGAGGGCTACAGTATCCTACCCCAGGTCACCCAGGAAGGGCCTGCACAGGGTGCAAACCTGAGAACTTTGGCTAGAGGTTCTTTTCATCTTTGCTTCCTTAAGAGTCAAACCCTCTTTTTAAAGGCTAGTTGGCAAGTCCTAGTATTTTCTCATGGTCCTGGGCCTGTGCAAAGATCCAGGAAATTTAGGAACCCAAGATTCTCTTTGAAACTGCATCATTGTAGGCTCAGTTCATGTTTGGCCCTCTTGCCCTCTGTATAATTCTGTTGTCCTCTTAGCCTAGGTGACTCTCACAAATCTACATCTGTGAAAGCCAGCCAAGAAGGAAATCAGGCACAGCCTTGTTCTCATTATTCTTCTCTACGTCCTGGCCAAGAATGTGGAGCAATTATACATAATGCTAGAATAAATAAAAGAAGACAAATTTACTTTGACATGGTTTGACTTGCTTGGTAACAAGTTCTTAAGTATATATTCATATAATCCAGATAATTAATCAAAGAAAAGGAAAAATCTTGCTTTCAAGTTCTTGAGTCCCAATAGTAAGTGATGAAATCTTGGCCTGTTACTTTATTATTTTACTTCTCCATGAAGATTGTGGCACAGTAGGAGGTCATTAAAACCAAAATAATTATTGCCTTCCCCCAGTCAGGAAAGACATGGCCTCTAAAAATATGGAAGAAGGGGAATTCCAGAGGTGCTTTGCATCCAGTGGAATAAACAGCAAAAGCAGCGTGTTCCTTTAACAGGTGCTCTCCCTTGGAATGTGTTGGATTCCCCAAACGTCAGAAACACTGAGAGCTTAAACAAAGCCTGTGTTATCCAGAGTCAAATATGAATGGTGTTTAGAGTTTGCTCTTGAAAACTATTCTCAGTTGGCATTTTGGATCTGTTTTAACAGGTTTTTTGTTTGTTTTGGTGCTGGGGATTGAACCCAGGGCCTCACATGTGCTAGGCAGGCACTCTACCAGTAAGCTACATCTCCAGCCCCAGTGTTCTGGATCTGAACAGGTTAAATGTTTCTTTTCACATTTATCTGTAGTGGGAGAGCTTCCCTTTTCTCTAGAGAACCTTTTACCATATCTCTTATAGCCAAGTGTCGTAGGTTGTGATTAGAAATGTAATGGCCTTTGCAAAACTGATTCTCTACAAAGCCCCTGATTATCAGAATAAACCTCTTGCTCTTCGTTCCAGGGATGATGACATTGAAGTCATTGTGGATGAGACCTCAGAGCACACAGAGGAGACCTCGCCTGTTCGAGCTATCAGCAGAGCAGCCACGTGAGTAGATGGGTGAACAGGGGACAAGTGGAAGTTTGATAGCATATTTATGGGCATAGCGAGAACATAAATATGCCCACACCTCCAACCCTCTTGGTGGAATAGCTAGCATCTTATATACCACCATGGAGAACACCAGTTTGTCTGGTTCACCTCCACCTAATGGGAATGGGAGGGAAGCAGAACACAGGTGGGTGTCTTCCTAAAAGATTGCCAGTTAAACCTTATTAAGCAGAATGACCAGATCTCGGGGCTCAAGGATTTTTTTTTTTTTTTTTTTTTTTTTTGCCTGTTTGCTAAAGCAAGACTAAAAGAGTGGGGATTGGTTATTAACACTCTGAAATTGTTAGGTCAGTTAGATTAAATTCCTTGTCTAAGGTTTTGTTTCCAGGCAAATTAGTTCAATATTAGGGAACCTTGTTTCTTTTCAAACTGCTAGGCTGAGTTTTCCCTTCTACCTTCCCATTATTTCCTGGTGGTTCAAATACTGTGAGTTTTTCTTGGCTGAATTTTGGGTACTAAGTGGGAAAAATACTCCTAGGTACTTGTTTTATGGGCTGTTTTAATTGATAATTTGGGCGAAATGTTTCTAAGGTTTAAACCTATCCTCCCCTCCTCTTTAGTAAGCGACTCTCGCAGCCTGCTGGAGGCCTTCTGGATTCTATCACTAATATCTTTGGGTAGGTTAGAAGACCTTCACCTTTCCTTTTTTAAATGTGTGTAAATATACCTAAGCATATGTACATGATTTATTATTTTTTAATTGTACACCAGAATTTCAGTGGTGCAGCAAATACAGATACCTTAATTTTGGCCATTCATGTAGCTTCCTCCTTTTTTCCCCAACTTCTTTCTCTTAATCTCGCTTTGTGCTGATCTCTGGCCTTTCCCTTTAGTCTGTCCGAGTCTCCCCTTTTGGGGCACCATTCTTCTTCTGATGCTGCCAGGTGAAAGTATTACCCTCTTAGCCAAGCATGTGAGTGTGGGTCATTGATAGTCACGCTGATCACGCTGCACTGCCCGCAGTCATCAGATGTCCACGTGCTAACCTGAGTGCTTTGCATGCTCCCAGGAATGAATGCTGGAAGCCCCCCAATCTGGGCAGTAAAGTGGAGCTCCTTGTATAGTCATCATGCTCTTGGCCTCTTTCTTTTGGCATGCATTCGACTCCACCTTGACCACAGTGTATGCTGGGGGTGATTGTAACTAGGCATAGAAATCATCTTAAAATAGTGTTACAGAAACACCAAAGAGCTACCTCTGAGCTAGCTGTTAATTTAGTTGGAAAAAGTTCCTAGCAGTTAGCAAGGTAAGTGATCTTACAGGGCAGCTTTTTAGTGCTGTTTGGGAGCCCATGAGTTAGAATGCAGGAGAGTGAGGAATGCGTTGACACACTCCTGTTGCCCTCTGCATGAGGGTGCTTCTTATGGTTTGAAGGGTCTGGAAGGAAAAAGCTATTGACAAAGATAGCCTGCTTAAGCAAGATCATCTTTAAGGCCTTTCTGACGGCTTGAAGAGTAGTGATCCTGTGCAGTCTTGTCTAATATTTACCTTTGTGTTATTCTTTAGGAGACGCTCTGTCTCTTCCTTTCCAGTCCCCCAGGATAATGTGGATACTCATCCTGCTTCTGGTAAAGATGTGAGGGTACCAACTACTGCCTTATGTGTCTTTGTAAGTATGCGCTCCACCAAGCTTGGTATGGTAACAGGGCCTGATCACTAAAGGGTTATTTTCATAGTTCAACTGAGCTTTCTGTCATTCACTTTTATCAAGCTCTTATACCTGCTTGCTCTGTCCTCTGTGAGGGATTAGTATATTTTGCTTGTATATTTTGCTTAGCTTTAGAGCACAGAATTTACTACAGCCCTTCTGGGTAATGTTACACTGGCTGTAAGAGAGGATTTGGTAGCAGGAGGGATGGGGTAAGAGAAAACTAATTAGGGATGGTGAGAAATTAAAGTAATTCATGTAATTGTAGTCACCAGATAGCTGCAATTTAGGGTGAGATTCTAGCTAGTGGTCTGTTTTGGAAGTCTAACAGGGAAGCTCTTGGTTTCATAAATTAAACCCTTGTTTGAATGACTTCCTACCACTAAGAGCTTATGATTGGAAGCAGAATACAGCCCTGGGCAGAAGCCACTGTGACACCAGGACTGTCATCTGGAGTTCAGAGCTGGGTCCTGGTACTAATAGATAATCCTTATCCCAGCTAGTGTAAATGAACCAACCTGGCAAATGTCAGGTATCTGCTGGGCCTGTGAGAGCACTGGAGAGGGAAAGAAGGGGCAGCATGAAAGCAGAGCCAGAGTTGGGTTGACACTGGTGTGGGCCAGGTATGGCCAAAAGAGGTTGCTTTCCGAAGAGGGAAGGATTTACTAGAAATATGGAATGGCATTTAGGTTGTGGGAGCTTTTAGTTCAGGCACCCAGAGGAACTTCCTTAGGTAATTCCTCACAGTGGGCTGCCTAGTGACTTCATTGTCAACTAGCCTGTATTGGAGGAGGAGTTATATTGGGGAAGGGCTTCTTCCCATTCTGATCTCGCTCCTATGATTCCCCAACAGGCCTGAGCACTTCACAGTGGTCAATGATGATTGGTAAAAGGTCTGATTGCACTGAATGTCATAGTCCCTTCCTTGCCCTCAACTCCCAGCAGCCCATTTTTCCCCCCAGCACATTAAGTCATGTGTGTGGGATGGTGGAGCAGCTGACAATCAGGGATTTTGTCAGTGTGTGTTTTGGAGAGTGAAATATTCACAGCTGACTAGTATCCAACAGAACACATTCCTCAGGAGCTTGATGAGTGGCAGGCAGGGTGTGACAGTGCATGATCTCAAGTTTTCAATCTGAGACCTCAGGAAAAGAAAATTTATTTTGAAAAAGGAAATGTCAGGTTCCCTGTCATGAAGATTTTCAGCAGTGGGATATGAGGGAAAGTGGGAAACCAAATCATCAAAGTGCTGCTCAATTCCGAGTCAATTAATGGAGATGCCAGTAGCAGTAGCTCACTGCCCACACTTTGCTGGGCTTGAAGCAAATCACAAATGACATACTTCACCCAGAAAAAATTTCTGTATTCACTGTCCTATTAAGAGAGTGAATTATAGTGATGCCTATTATTCCCTCTGCCCCTTTTGGGGTGGGATGCTTTATTGCCTGGATTGCGTTCTTATCCTGAACCATGTGTGCCATCTTTTGAGCTTATATTTCTCTGTTTATGCCAGTCTCACATTTCCCAAAGGAACTTTTTTGCAGATGAACAAAAGGAGGTTTCAAAAAGTTAAGAAAGCTTGGCAGAGATCATACTGGTGATAAGGCTAGATTTGTTTTGTTTCAGAAGAAATTACATAGAAATCTGCCAGGCTTGGTAGTGCATGCCTATAATCCTAGCAGCTAAGGAGAATGAGGTAGGAGGATCGCGAGTTCAAGACCAACCTCAGCAACCTAGGGAGGCCCTAAGCAACTTAGTGAGACCCTGTCTCTAAATAAAATACCAAAAAGGACTGGGGATATGGCTCAGTGATTGAGTGCATCAAAGTTCAATCCTTAGTGTCTTGTCCCCACTCAAAAAAAAAAAAAAATAATAACTACTAAATAGAATCCCCATTGTAACATTAATGTACATCTAGGAATAGGACCAGTGTCTGCTTAGAGTAGGACTTATCAGGAAAGCTTTCTTAGCCAAGTGCAGTAATGCAGACCTATAATCCAAGCTGCTGAGGAGGCTGAGGCAGAATGATCACAAATTCAAGGCCAGCCTTGGTGACATAGTGAGACCCTGTCTCAAAATAAAATTTGGCTGAGGGTTCGATGGTAGAGTCATAGCCCAGTTGTAGAACACTTGGCTAGCATGCATGGGGCCCTGGGTTCAAGCCTTACTACCAAAAAATAATAATAAAAAGAAAGCTTTATTTATTATGAGAGGCAATATACTACACATTATTCAGATACATAGTGTTTAGCATTAGTAAATTAATAATAGGAGTAGATGTAATATCTGGCCCAAAAGAACCATTTGGTTCTAAGCTTGCTTTTAAGCTAATAGGGTATATACAATTCAAAGTGCCATTATTCTTAGAAGAAATAAGATTAATGCAAAGACCAACTTAAGGCAAATTATCTACTAATTTTGCTTTTTTAAGGTTGTAGTGCAACTAAATAAATGAAGCTGTAACTCTTAAGAATAAAATGCTACTAGAACCTTAGAAGACCTTGGGCCAGCAGTCCACTTTAGATTATGGTTGGCTCCCCCTCTGTTTAAGGATGTGTTTTGCCTCGAGTTAGGTGTTGAGTGTGTATGTGTGTTTTGGATTCGGGAATAATACTGATGGAACTTGAAATATGGTGTTGTAGGATGCACATGATGGAGAAGTTAATGCTGTACAATTCAGTCCAGGTTCCCGGTTACTGGCCACAGGAGGCATGGACCGCAGGGTTAAGTTATGGGACGCATTTGGAGGTAAGAGCTATTGGTGGAATGTGGTTGCCCTTGCTCTCAGGCACTCTGAGTTGTTTATCATCTTAAAGCATACAACTTTTTTTTATGTAAGAATCATCTGACCAAAGCATTTTTACCATTTCAATTTCTCTTTATATCTGATGCATGTTTGTTCTTATTTCTCAAGCAATGACTAGAAAATACTGTTATTATGAATGTTTATCTCATACAGTAATCAGAACATCAGAACAAAATAGTACCAGTTTGAGAAGGAAAATAAATCTTTATAATTAAACTGTACATCAAGCTGTGGTTTATACGTTTGTTTCCTCCTCCCTCCTCCCTCCTCCTCCTCCCCCCCCTCCTCCCCCCTCCTCCTCCTCTTTCTCCTTCTCTTTCTCCCCGCCCCCAATCATAATGCCAATGACCATGACCTAGATAAAAAGAAGCCATATCTAAGCTTGAGTAAAGGAAAAAGAGGATTATTACCTGGAAAAGATGTGTTGAGCCAAGTGGTATTCATGAAAACATCTTTTAGAATTCTGAAGGTGGATGTAGTCCAGTTTTGACATTTTTGAGATTCAGTTTCATGTACGTATATTTTCACTGAACTAAATGTAAGTAATAAGATTTTTATTGGAACTGGAACCGCTTTGTCAGGTTTCTGTAGTTGTAGCACATATATTTTCACTGTCCCCAATAAATAGCTCCGAAGTGCCTTTGTCTGTATTAATTCCTGTGATCCTTAACAATAGCCTCATGTGGTTAGAAAGGTAGTTCTTACCCTTTTTTGACAGATGAAGACAGTAAAACTCAAAGAGATGCAACGTAATTTGTGTATTTGATATACACAGTTAACAAATTACATGGCAAGTGAGTAGTGGAGCCAGAACTAATCAGAATCATATAACTTGAAATCACTTCTCCCCAGCCTCCCCACCCACTCCCCAACTGGAGATCGAAGCCAGGGGTGTTTTACTGCTGGCTTACATGCCCCCAACACTTTTTGAAACAGGGTCTCACCAAGTTGCTAAAGCTGGCCTCAAACTTAACACTAGTCTTTTCTGTGCTATAGAGGATGACCACTTTTGATGTTTGTTTAAATAGATTTATTTAAATAGTTAAAATAGATTTATTGGTGAGCACTGTACCTGTCTCGCCTTTGATTTGCCAGAAAGTGACTCCGTTTAAAAAACAAAAACAAAACAAAAAACCTTGGCTGTGACAGCCTGTTGAAGCCCATGGAAATTTTTGTTTTGCCCAAAAACACCCTGGTAGAGTGGATGCTAATGGCCAAAATTGTTATAAATAATAATGAAGCCCTATTATAAGAAAATAAATATTAGGGGATTTGATTTATAAAATTTTAAGCAGAGCTGGGGGAGTGGCTCAGTGGTAGAGTCTCGCCCATGGCCCGCACAGGTGGTGGAAATGGGGTTCCCCTTCATGAAATGAGCTGGATGAGAAATAAAGCTAGAACAACAAAGAAACCCATCTTCGGAGCTACTATGAGGGATCTTCTTGGCAGAGCAGAGATAAAGGTCATATGCATTGGGCGGGCGATGTGTTGTTGTGGGAGAGCCACAGATAGTTTGCCAGTGCTAACCCTAAATTTCCTGGCTTCCGTACTGAGAGAAGATCCTCATGTAATTCATGGATGGCTTTCTGCAGTAGAGCATTTGCCTAGTGTGCCTCAAGTCCAGGTTTGATCCCCAGCACCACAAAAATAAAGTTGAACAACTAGTCTATTTTGATTATGCTTTTGCAGTTAATTAAGAGTAGTATGAGACATTTTGTTTCACTGCCCAGTCAGTAAAAAACACTTCTGAGAAGATTAGAGGGGTGCAGGCAGGGATGCAGGAAAAGTGCCATCAGCCCTGTTGGGCAAGGCAGGAATCATTGGCTCTTGGTGGGCTTGCCAGTATCCCAGTATATGCAAAGCAACTTTAAGGACAAATTCCTAAAGCTCCAAACTGAGCCTTTTTGGCTTTCTACCAAAATTTGAAAAATTTCTTTTCAGACCTTAATGAAAATTATCACACCATAGATTCAGAATTTTGGTGATCAGAATTTCTACAAAATTAGTTGGCATGAGTACCGATTAAACCCAAAGATTAATGTATGTGAATTATAAAATTTTACTGAGAAGTAATGGACCTAGGGGCTGGGGATGTGGCTCAAGCGGTAGCGTGCTCCCCTGGCATGGGTGCAGCCCGGGTTTGATCCTCAGCGCCACATAAAAACAAAGATGTTGTGTCTGCCGAAAACTAAAATGTAAATAAAATATTTTAAAAAAAGAAGTAATGGACCTATATAAATTCAATCTCTAGTTTAATTTGACATTTTATAAAATACAGTTCTTTGTAAAGGGGATTAATAATTCAAAATGTCTTAGAATATTTAATAATATGCTAGAATCTGCACCCATTTAAATGTTCATTGTTGTTAGAGACTAACAATATATTTTGTCTCTTACATTCTATTTGTCCTGTTGTTTTATTCTGTAAGGGTGCAGGAAAGTTTCTATTTGACAATGTAAATTGACTATCATTGTGTTTCAGTGCCCCATCAAACTCATTATCAACTTCCTGTCTTTTCTAAATCTTATCTTTTTATACAGACAAATGTGAGTTCAAGGGCTCCCTGTCTGGTAGTAATGCTGGAATTACAAGCATTGAATTTGATAGTGCTGTAAGTATCTAGTTTCTGTGATTTTGGAGATTTCTGAAAAGTTAGACATCTAATTATTAAGAAGTAACTGGTTTCTCTGCCATTCTTCACATCTTAAGTCAAATCCGTGTTAGAGAAAGGTAGAAGTAGATTATAGAGCTAACTGGTCTATCAACTCTGATATTATAATTCTGTTACTTGGTACCTCCTGCCTTTGGTACTGGGGATTGAGTCTGGAGTGCTGCTCCACCAAGCTACATATCCCCAGCCACTTTTTCATTTTTTGTTTTGAGACAGCGTCTTACTAAATTGCCCAAGCTGGTCTTGAACTTGGGGATACAGGCGTGTGCCATTGTACTTAGCCTACTCAGTATTTTTAATTCTATTTTATTGTTATATTTTGTGTGTTTAGATCCTGTGCTATAGGGGCACCATGTGGTCCTACCCTTCAGTAAATTGCCATTTAAATGAGAGTGGTTTAAAAGCATTAAACTGCAAGTCATTGTACTAAAGTAATGTGTAAAATAGGAATGAACTGCTCACTCATCAGCATTTCAGAGTGGGGATTAGGAAACAAAATAAGCCAACTTGGCACAACTCCAGATAATCAAAGGTTAGATGCAAAAAGCCCAGTGCTGAAATTGCAGGGAGAGGAAGCAAAGAGAAGATTAGAGGTAGGAGTAGTGTGCAGTAGCCAGGTGAGGTGACACTGTCTGCTCAAGAGTCCTTCTATCTCTGTCATCTCAGGTGTCCTTTTCACATCCCTACTTGGGTAAGGGTCCTCTGGGACCTGGAATGTCTTGTGCAAAAACCCATTCTGGAGAGAGAGAGAGAAGTCTACATCTGCTGCTTTTATCAAGCTAAAACTCACTCCCAGGGGATGAGCACTGGTGGTTAGTTGTCTTTGTGCTCCTAACACAAACTGTTAGCTTCTTAACCCAGTAAGTCCCTAGTTATTATGAATATGTCAAGAGAATTGACATGGATGCATTTTTAGGTGAGCTCATATATATTATTATATTAATGAATATTAGTGGACATTGTCATTATACTATTATTCCTCTTATGTAATTGTATTATCCCATTATGTAAGTTTTTATAGGTGCTTCACATCTTGGACAGTGGGACAAAAATGGGTTAATAACCACTCCTTGAGTTAATGACTCCTTGAGGTAATGATAAGGAAATTTGACTGGAAAGTTAGATGTAGGTCAGAGTATATCTTGACTCAGTGAAACCATGTGGAGGATTTTGCATATGTTTGGCAAATGCTCTACCACTGAGATCTATCCCCAGCCTTGAGAGGTTTTCAGAAACAGATATAGCATTAAATTCTGCAATAATTGACATTGAAGACTGAATTGGGAGGGGCAGATCTGCAGTGGCCAGCATCCAGTGCTTCTGCAGACTTGATTCAGGTTGGGGCTGAGGTGCAGGCAAGAGAGGAAAGGGTCTAGCTGGATGCATGGAAAGTAGGTGGTCTTGGAGGATGGGTAGTTGGGAGTTGAGCCCAGGGAAGAGTAGGTGCTTCTGGGCTTTCTGCTTGGATTGTATGTGGAGAATTTGTATTTGCTGCGTAGGGTAGGTGATGAGGGGAAAGGTGAGCGTGGGAGACTTGAGTTCCATTGAGCTTTAGAAATCTCAACATTCCAGTGAAATTGAGTGATTTCAGGAGGAAAGCTTAATTTGAAGGGGATCTGTAGGTTGATAACACGCTGGTGGTGATGGTGTTCAGATCAGGTGTGTAGTTTTAGGCATCTAACCCTTCTTGGACTTGATTAT
Source organism: Marmota marmota marmota (assembly GCF_001458135.2). Taxonomy (NCBI): domain Eukaryota; kingdom Metazoa; phylum Chordata; class Mammalia; order Rodentia; family Sciuridae; genus Marmota; species Marmota marmota. The sequence goes on from NW_026000005.1 coordinate 47,873,520, forward strand.
TAGGAAACTTGTTTCTTGTGAACTGAATTCCTCTACTTTAGCTAAAAGTTGTTTTTTCTTTCATTTATTCCTCTAGGGGGCTTACCTCTTAGCAGCTTCAAATGATTTTGCAAGCCGAATCTGGACTGTGGATGATTATCGATTACGGGTAAGGCTGGGTTAAGACAAGTATAATGTACAAGCCATGTGGTTGTCAAGGCACACAATACAGGAAAATGGCAGATGAATAACTAGGGGACTTGTGTGTGCTTCCCTGAAAATCATACTTGATTGACACTTTTCTCCTTGGGAAAATTTGTTTCTACTTACTCCCATATTTTGTCTAAGATTCAATTTCAGCATGTTTGCAATAGACCCTCCCATGTCCATGGAAGACTTGGGGATACTCCTCCTGTCCATAAGGACTAGGTACTTTTTATATAGATATCAATTTTAGCTTAGCTTTACAGATTTTAGCATCAGCATGTGAATTGTGATTCACCTCATAGAGTAAGCTGGAAAGTAGAAAAAGTACAAATGGGTATACTTATGATAGATGTGAATGACTCCTGATGCTGGAAAATAGGAAACAGGTGTAGAAGTAGGCTCAGATGTTGAGGCAGTTTGCATTTGAGCCTAACTTTGCATCCAAGACAAAGATCTGAACTTGATGGTTATAAGTTTGACACAGCTATTTTTGTGTCAACTACATTAAAAATGGCACGATGTTAAAAGGAACTTCTTGAATCCACTGGGAGGTGGGGAGCTCTATTAGAATGGTCTATTAGGTAGGTTCCTGGTGTTCTGATTGGAGGGTGCCTGGATGAAGCTAGGTGAATCTTTAGAAACAGAGTTATCACTTTAGGCTATCTGTCTTCCTGAAAACTGTGTGGAAGGTGAGCAGTATTAGGTGTAGCTAGTACCTGAAAAGTTGAAATTCTTGATTGTCACTTGACAAAAGATTCTCAGAAATGCAGAGCAGAGCATGCTAGGGTTGTTGCTCAGTGGTAGAGCACTTGCCTAGCACGTGTGAGGCACTGGGTTCAATTCTCAGCACTGCATATAAATAAATAAGTAAATAAATAAAAGTCCATTGACAACTAAGAAAATATTTTTTAAGAAAAGAAATGCAGAGCAAAGCCCTAAAGGTGATAAAAGATGAATGCATTGTGTTCTTGTTCTGGATGGAGGTAGAGGAGGAATTTTAGTCTTAAATAACCTACAAAGGGGAAGGAGTCTAAAGTCATGCAGTTAGTAAATAATAAGGTTTGCATTTTAATTGAGGTCTGTGCTCTTTCCTACATTCAGCTGGTCTGTATTATTCAACACTGAGAACAGAGCAAGGCCGACTAATCATTGAAGAGGTACCAATAACCTTCCTTGATCTTAGGCCCTGGGAGAGGAGGGAACCTTTTGAGAGTAAACCATTTGTGCAGGATGGTATTTTTCATTCCTAAGAGAAGTTACATACAGATGGCCTTCAAGCTTTGGGCCTGAAAAATCAAGAAGGAGGCCTAGGAAGGTAGACCTAAAAGACAAAGGCCATAGTATTGGGAGACTTTGTCCAAGTGAGCAAGGTGGAAAGATGGACCCACTCCTCCTTGGAGAGAGTGCCCACAGGATGCTGGTGGGCAACCCCTACCTTCACAGGCTGCTGTTGATGGTGCCATGTCAGAACTGTACCCTCCTTTCAAGACCAGTTGGTGCTGAGGGCCTTGACCTGTTTTCAATGGAGTCCCATCCCTAAATAAGCATTTGAAGATCTGGAGGCCTTTTACAGTGGATTCTCTACCCAGAGAATACTCATGAAACTCTCAATGGGTTCAGGAAACAAAATAGGGTCCCTGTTTTCTAAAGTTACATGGGACTCGGTGGTGTAGGACTTCAATCCAGCAACTTAGTGAGACCCTGTCTCAAAATTCAAAAGTGCTTGGGCTGTAGGTTAGTGGTAAAGCATCCCTGTGTTCAATCCCTAGTACCAAAAAAATCTAAAAGTTACTGCACAACTACCTGGATGCTTCTTTGTCTTGAGGAACTGTGTTGAATACCCAGCTGCTCACTTCTGTAACCAATGTTGGAAAAGTGCCCGTTGTAAGGATCGGCTCCTAGGTAAGATGTAGTTTTTACTTCAGAAACCTCAGCCAGTTTGTGCTGAGCAGAGTCCTTTTTGTGCTGTAGTTTTCTTGATCTTACCAGAAGTTTACAGATATTATCAAATAGTTTGAAGAAAAATACAGTAGAATATAGAGAATAGAAGGTGCTGACAAGAGGTAGTGCATACTTATAGGTATTTTTTTTTTTTTGTACTTTGAAAGAAAGCATCAGTGATCAGTGAATACCTTTTGAGTTTTTGTTATTTGCTGCCATTTGGGGGTTTGTTTTCCCCTTGGCAGTTCTGGGGATCAAACCCAGAGCCTGACACATGCCAGGCAAACCCTTTACCACTGAGGCACGTCCCCGGCCAGGTGAATACTTTATGAACCTTTGGAATTTTTTATGTATAAAAATGCCAATCCCATTGTGAAAAGAGGTCGATGATGAGTAGTAAAAGGTCTGACTGCCCAGGTCCCCTCCCAGCATCCTGAATGTCCCCAGCCGCCTCAATCCCATCAGGCTCCAGTGGTGCCACAATGGGCCAGAGAGCAGCTGACAGGCAGGGATGGCTTGAGTCTGTGTTCCCTGGTGAGCCAAGGGAAGACACGGTGGTTGCATCCAACAGCTTAGCCACGAAGGGCAAGGGACTGATGGTTGGGAGAGCTGGTATCTGTGGCTGTGATCTGACGTTTTCAAGCTGAGACCTCTGACGGAAAACGCCCTAGAGCTTTTAAGTATGTAAAGTTCTGATGCTTCCTTTAATAAATAATGTCTGCAGATAACCTGTCTAATCTCACTGCAGTGGTACTGGACAAAATCCAGGCTTTTAAAATCTTTTATTTTGATACAATGGAGATTGATTTTTTAAAAAATCAAGAACAGAATAAGCAGGAGTCTGTAGTAGAGCCGGGGGTGTGGCTCAGTGGGAGAGCACTTACCTAGCAAGGGCAGGCCCCAGATATGGTCCCCCATGCCCACTCACCTGCCCCTTTCTTTTCTCACCACCCCCACCCCTTCCAAGGACAGGGAAGGACAGGGAAGTTTGGTGCTGGTGATGCTAGGGTTTTATTTAACGCTATTGGGAGATTTATCCTCTTGGTCTTGATACCTACGTTAGCTTTCTGTTGCTGCAGGAAAATACCTTGAAGTAAGCAGCTTAAAAGGAGGAAAGATTTACTTTGGCTTGTGGTTTCAGAGGTTTCAATCTCTGGTTGCTTGGCCCTGTCACCTTTGGCCTGTGGTGGCACAGCATATGATGACAAGAGTGCATGGTAGAGGGCCCTACCCATTCACCTTTGGCCAAGAAGCAAAAAGTGAGATGGGAAAAGACCAGGACCCCAGTATCCCCTTCAGGGGAATGACCTCGACTTTCCACCTCCTGAAGCATCTGCACTTGCAGTAGTGCCATAGGCTGCAGACCAAGCCTTTTAAACATGAGCTTTTCAGAAGCATTCAAGATCCAAGCTGGGGCTGGGGCTCGGGCTCAGTGGTAGAGTTCTTGCCTAGCATGGGCAAGGCCCTGGGTTCCATCCTCAGCACCACATAAAAATAAATTAATTAATTAAAGATATTGTGTCCAACTACAACTAAAAAAAAAAAAAGATTCAAGCCATAGAAAGATCTCACCTCTTGGCAACACCCAAAGACAGAGACTTCCTGGAATTTTCTGTAAGCTACTCAGACCAGAAATGTTGCTGCCTCACTGAAATTGCTTCATAGGAAATATGTAGCCTCCTTGGTTGAGACTAAGTGAATGAACATGCCTCCTGTCCTATGTTTCTTGTTCTTTACCTTCCCATTGTCTTGGAGTTTCTGGTCGGATCTCAGCGTGTTTTGAGATTGGCTCTGGAGGATTGAGTGCCTCCTGCTCCTCCAGCATGGCCAGCTGGTTGCACCCCAAGGCTCACTGTGGCTATTTTCTTTCCTAGCACACGCTCACAGGACATAGTGGGAAAGTGCTCTCTGCTAAGTTCCTGCTGGACAATGCACGGATCGTCTCAGGAAGTCATGACCGGACGCTCAAACTCTGGGACCTTCGCAGCAAAGTCTGTGAGGAAATTCAGTCTCTCTGTGTATTCATGTAGACAGTAGTCTTGGAGGTGGTGTTTCTGAGCTTGCATTTCATGTGGTACACTGTGAACTTCGGGTTCAGTTTCATATTAAGAGGGGCACTGAGATAGTGGCAGTTGCTATTTGAGGTTTCATTTAAATTGGTAATTGTGATAGTTGAGTGGGTAGAGTGTAACAGTGTTGTATACATAGCCTTTTGGTGGCTGTGCTTGATGAATGGTGTTTGATTTTCTTTCAGGCATAAAGACAGTGTTTGCAGGATCCAGTTGCAATGATATTGTCTGCACAGAGCAGTGCGTAATGAGTGGACATTTTGACAAGAAAATTCGTTTCTGGGATATCCGGTATGTCACCCAAAAACTTGGTGGGGGAGCAGACAAAAGTTTGTATGTGGTAGAGTTGTGGGAATGTGTCATAGGTGGGTTATATTTTTTAAATCTCAGGAAATGGCAGAAATGAGCTCTATGACACCAATATCTTAACAGTATGCTCTCTCTCCCTCACCGCAGTGTCAGCTGCTGGGGTTAGCCTTCAGTCGTTGCACATACACCATGGGCAGGTCCCTTGTTGCAGAGATGGCAAGATACCAGCCTGTCTTGGGCCATTTGAAATAAAATCCAAGGGACAGATATACAAGTCAGTGAGCAGTGTACCAAAGTAGACATGGCTGCCTCTGTCCAAGGATGTTATGATTAGTCTGGAGAATTGAGAGGATAGCTGAGGCAGGAGGATCACAAGTTCAAAGCTGGCCTCAACAACTTAGTGAGACCCTGTCTCTAAATAAAATGTAAAAAGTGGGTGGGGTAGGGATGTGGCTCAGTGGTAGAGTGCCCCTGGTTTCAATCCCCTATACAAAAAAAAAAAAAAAGTAAGTGGGCAGGAAGTGGAGGGCGTGGGCCACTGGGATTGATAGGGTAATACGAGTTGGGATAAATTTCCATAGGCTGTATGAGTTGTTTCCAGACCTCTCAATCCTTTTTTTCTCACCCTATCCTTTTTCATTTTATTTTGAGACAGGGTCTCTCTTTGTTGCCCAGGCTGGCATCTAACTTGCAATCCTCCTGCTTCAGCCTCCCCAGTGGTTAGGATTGTGGGTATGAGACACCACACATGGCTGTATCTTTGTCCTGGAGTCATTAAGTGTTAAGAAAGGACATGATTACTCACAAGACTCTAGTAGATTATTTTGGTGTCATTTGTAGAGGTCATGTTGGAATGCAGGGATATCAAAGAGTTGATGAGGACCTGAATCCAAGGCAGTAGAGGGCAAGATATAAAAGGGCATCTGAAGAGAAATTTGACATTGAAACATGGAATTTTTAGAGTTAAATTGGATAGATGTTGCAAGTCTCCTGGTTCACTCCCTAATTCAACTGTTAAAGATTCCAAAGCAGTAGTGCGGTATGCCTCAAGTCACAGATTTAGCAACAATAAGAAAAACTTCCAAGTTACGGTAGAAAATAATTCATTAGAAGCTTACAAAAATATCACTGTGGAGCTGGGCTTTGTGTGGCACTTGCCTGGAATCCCAGTGACTTGGGAGGCTAAGGTAGAATTGCAAGTTCAAGGCCAGCCTCTTAGATCCTGTCTCAAAAAGTACTGGGATGTGGTTCAGTGGTAAAGCACCCCTGGGTTCAGTCCCCAGTACAAACAAATCAATCACTATGGAGGGGTCAGGACTTCCCTTGGCTGTGGCCTTGTCTACCCAGGGGGCCGTTTACTGACCTGTGTAGACTAGGGCACAGAGGACAGGGGAAACAGCAACAGAGTGCCTAGGGCAGCTGTCCTGGAGTTGAAGGCCAAGCCAAACTGAATATGGTAAGATGCCAGTAGGAGACTTCCCAGCCCACTAAAGCAAGGTCTGTGCCACAAGTATATAAAAGCAGAAGTTGTCATTAAAATGGTACTCTTTGGAGCCTGAGGTGCACTTACTGGTAGAGCATGAATTCAGCATGCACGTGAGGCCTTAGGTTTGATCCCAAACACCAAAAAGAAAAGAAAAAGTAATACAAATTGGATACTGGCTGATCAGAAATTCTGATTGCCATGAAAATTCTTCCTAGATTCAGAGTTTTAATACTCAAAACTACTAGATAAAATCAACAGAGGAGGCCCAATTGTTGGGAAAATAACAAAGTCGTCACTCTGAGCCTGAGAACATGTTGATTGCTATTGGAGCCTGTTGACTTGCAGCACCTTCTCTTCTGTGTGACACAGCATCCTAGTTAAAGTGGAGACGTTCTGACCTTTCTATGTTAGGTTTCTCAGATTTTTCATCTCCCTTAGGTCAGAGAGTGTGGTTCGAGAAATGGAGCTATTGGGGAAGATCACTGCCTTGGATCTAAACCCAGAAAGGACTGAACTTCTGAGCTGTTCCCGTGATGACCTGTTGAAAGTCATTGATCTGCGGACAAATGCCATCAAGCAGACGTTCAGGTAACAGAGTTGAGGGGTGTCTCAGGACCCTGGCCCTGTCTGCTTCTGTCCCACTAGCTGAGCTTTTGGGGTGACAGTGCCTATTGTTTGTTTCAGTGCACCTGGATTCAAGTGCGGCTCTGACTGGACTAGAGTTGTCTTCAGGTTAGTAGCACTGTCCCAACCCAGCTTGGTTAATCTCAGGTTAGCACATGGGGTTTTCCTGCTGGGGAAGTAAATAGAGCTGGATTTGTCCAGTGTGTGAACTAGAGCATGCAGAAGTGAGCCTGAAGATCATTCTGGGGTCACCATCAGTGTCTCTTCCCTTCCTAATGTTCCTTTTGCAGTTGCACAAACTTAAGTGGATTGTGCCCAAAAATAATGGTTGCTTGGTTCTGGGTGGGCCATCAGATTCCCCTTCCATTACCCACCCATTTATTCCAGCCTGTTGGAGAGCTTTTGGGGATTGGCAAGAAAGCCCTGGAAACTTGGTGGAACTGAGCTGGCACTTGAGAGATGGCATCTCAAGGTGGTCTCTAGTTGCCCTTTCCTCCTGTCTTCTCCCATATACCATGCTACTCCAAATTGTGTGTCCAGGATCATCACCTGTACTCTGGAGAAGCATCTCTACATTTGATGCTTCCTGTTCCTTTTCTACTCTCAACTGAACCATTCAGCAAGCAAATTGGGAACTGTCAGCTGTTTGGAGGTTGGCTTTTGGCCTCCCTATGTGTTTCCTGCGTCTGATAGATGGCTAGGGACTTGAACCCCCAAGAAGCGATGAGGGTGTCCAGAGGAGTAGTTGCATGCTTGCCTCCTGTGAGGAAGCATTACCTCTTGGGAAGAGGGTTTAGGGGATGCTGAGTTGGGATGGGGAGCTAATAACTTTTGTTCTCTGTCTCCTCAGCCCTGATGGCAGTTACGTGGCAGCAGGCTCAGCTGAGGGCTCTCTCTATGTCTGGAGTGTGCTTACAGGGAAAGTGGAGAAGGTTCTTTCAAAACAGCACAGGTATGGCAAACCTGGTCAGCACATACACGCACTTTCCCAAGGTTTGAAAGCAGGATCTGTGACTTCGTTCTAGGGTTCATGTCCTCTTTGAGCTTCAAACTCAGTGGGCCCCTCAAAGGCTGTGGTTGTTGGCCATAGCCGTCAGTACAGCAGACAGAGGAAGTTACTCGAGATGCTCAAAGTAGAGCCATTAAATGGTGGCCATTAGGAAAAGTCGGGGAAACACACTTTCCCTGTCCCCTCCTTCCACTTCTCTCTTCTCCTTACTCTGTTCCTCTCTCTCCCTTTCTTCCTTGAATCGCCCTGTTCCTAAACACTGATTCCCTTCTACCTTATAGGCAGTGCCCAGCTCCCTTTTTTCTTAGCTTTGTCCATCCACCCAAGCCCACTTGCTAGTTATAACAGAGACCCCCTGCCAGGTATGATGGCCCCTCTTCCTCTTGCTTCTCCTCATTTTTCTAGTAAACTTTTAAAAACAGGCCTATAATCCCAGCAATTCCAGAGGCTGAGGCAAGAGGTCACAAATTTGAAGCCAGTCTCAGCTGGCTTAGCTAGACAGAGTCTCAACAAATAAAAAGGCCTGGGGATGTAGCTCAGCAGTGAGGTGTCTGAGTTCATGAGTTCAGTCCCTGATATAAAAAAAAAAAAAAGACAAACCCAGCTTTCTCCAGAATGCCTATCCTCTGGCTGTGCAGGTCTGCTTGCCCCTCAGAGGCTTACTTTGTCTTCTGGTTCACTCACAGCTGAGGCCCAACTGCTAAGGGAGCCAGATTCCGTTTATTCCAGCGCTGCTGTGTACAGTGCAGGGAGACTGTCTCCAGCATTCTTTTGCTGTTAATGAGTCACTGCTTGGGTGGGCACACCTAGACTCTGAATGCATGGGGTCTGGTTTGTGGCTGACCGCGGCCCTAACCCCAGTGCTCTCTGGTCTCTCCATGAAGCTCCTCCATCAACGCGGTGGCGTGGTCTCCCTCCGGTGTTCATGTTGTCAGTGTGGACAAAAGCAGCAAAGCTGTGCTGTGGGCACAGCCTTGATGGCCTTTAGGAGAGGCGCAGAGACTCGCGCAGCCCTGTCCTGTGGGCACAAGTCCTTCCCGAGAAGAGCTCAAGCCATGTGGCACGGTGGCCTTCCTTGGATGGGAATACTGAAAATATTGACTCTGCTCTCTAATGGCCTGGAAGAACCAACACTGAAACAGCCTGACCCTGCAAGTCACCTGGCCGAGGTTCGGGCTCTTGCCCTGTTGGGGTGGGAAACACTACTAGCTCTGATCTTCCATACCTCATTGGGGAGCACAGGGTCCCCACTGGGTCTCCTCACTGGATGACAGTGCCAATGACATCCCACATGTCTGGGTTGGTTCCCAGCTGTGCTTCTCCCATCCTTCCAGCGTCGGTTCTACCTGATGCATACCCCTCGCCTGGAGGTCCTTTGCCCAGTGGACTTGCTCTAAGCATTGGCTTAGAGGAAACCCCAAACACGTGGTCTGGGGTTGTCACAGGGCTCTCGTGATCTCGTCTTATTACTGCTGAAACTTGAGGTCTCTTGACTGGTCTTCAGAACCTTGACTCCCTTCCGCTCAGTTCTTCTACGTATCTACTTTTTGGTCAAGGAATGAATATAAATTTGGTTAAAAATCTCTTTGAGATAGGCAAGGACATGTGCCAACCTTTTCCAGTGGGGCGGGTTTGTGGCAGAGTTGAAGAATGTGCTCCTATATCACTCTGCAGATGCCCAGAAGGTGGGTGCTTGCCACGTTCACACTGATGACAAAGAATTTAAGACCTCTGATGTATTTGCTCCGAAGCTGGTGGTGGTGACTCCAGCCACTGCCCTCTGCCAGTCCTGCCTGTGCTGACTTCAGAGTTCAGTGCATGAAGCCCAGTCTGGGGAGCATGGCAGTGTAGTGTTCCCTGTTGGGCCATGATGAAGGCTGGGACATTCATCCTTACCATTTTACCTGTGTAAGATTTTAGTTCTGGTCTGGGTGTCCAGAACACCATGTTTTTATCACATTTTAATTTGCACTTTATTTTATTATTTTTTTTCCTTCTACACTTGTTCTCTGGACAGTTAGGGACACGAGTGCCAGAGCAGGAGGAGAAAGGAGTGAGGCATCTTTGCTCTGACAGGTACATCGTCTCCATTCTCCGTCCTTTCCCTCCTTGCGTCTTCCTTTTCGGTTTGCCATTCAGAGAACTTGCATTGAGGGGAGTGGAAATTCACAGCCGGGCACATCTTTTATTTATTTATGTATGTTGCCCAACAGAACTTGATTGTAAATTAAAAAAAAAGAAAAGAAAAACTGTTATCTTTTCAAATTGACTGGTTTTTCTGGTATTTATTCTTTGTAAATAATGGATAGTACTTTGCCGCTGTGTTTTCTTGTTCATCACATCACCTCATCCCACACATCATCACTCCATATAAAGCATCAATATTCCCGTTTCACATCCTGTGCAAATCTTAACTGACCTGGGTGAGTTTCTTCAGAACTTCATCATTTCTGGTATAGGAGCCAAACATCCTGATCCTCCTGCAGGACACCTTTGTCCACAGGGTGTGTGACCTGATGTGTCTCCTTTGGGCCTTGAGCTGAAGAGGCATGAATTGGGGTTCTAGAGTGACTTACCTGTGGCACCTCAGATACCTAACATGCGGAAGAGCCAACATATCATGTCACCACTCTGAAGGGACACTCAGACAACGTGCATAGGCTTAGCCCCAAAACCTAATCTGGTTCCCACAATCGGGGCTGAAACAGCCAGCCTTGCAAAATTGAATGAGCCCTTGCATTTATTTTCAGAGAGGAAAGTGATTCTGAAAATAGGCCTCTAATAAGCATCGCAGTTTCCTCAGATGACCTTGTTTTTGAGAACTTTGAGGGAAACAGGCAGGGCTGCATTCTGTTTTTCTGTTTGAGCTCCATCCCACTCTGAAAGTTCTTCAGTTCTTTAACTGCCACAGCTGACATAAAAGTGTGGGGTCACACAGCACTGGGGAAAGCAGCTTCTGTTCACCCCGCAGCCTCTGCCTCAGTGCCTGAGGTCTCCTGGTGCCCTCCCACTGCTGCTGCTTCCTCTAGTCCAGGGACCATGCAGAGACATTCCCAGATAATTCCCACGTGCCACCAGCATTCACAGCTGGTTGACTGCTTCCTGGATGTTTGAGCCAGAGTGCCCCTTGTTTGTAAGTGGCTCCTACTACAAGACTTGTTTTGGTCCAGACATTAACATGTTTTAAAAGCTGAGGATTAAAGTTTTCTATGGCTTTGTGTTCCCAGATACCTCATATATGTTTGTGTGATGCTGGTGATTGAACTTATGGCCTTGCACATACAAGGCTCTGCCACTGAGCTGCATCCCCATCCCCTGACAATCTTAAACACATACTGTGTATGTGCTGCTCCTTGTCATGTATGCTGCAAAGCCCCTTTTGCATCTCCCCCATCGGGGCACATGGAATTTTGTATGGACACTGGAATAAATAAATGGTTGGGGACCCGTCAGCTGTGAGAGGCAAGGGCAGGTCACCTGGAAACCCCAGACTGCAGTGCACCAGTACATGCAGAGCTACTCTCCTGTCTTGTCATATGTCCTTTGTCACAAATGTAAAGTTGCATGGCCAAGCAAGAGATCCTCATCCTAGAGGGGTGTGTGTGTGTGTGTGTTGTGTTGTTTGGGGTAGAGTGGGAGAAGTGCTGGGTTTTTGTTTTGTTTTGGTACCAGGAATTTAACCCAGAGGTAGTTAGTCACTGAGCCACATCCCCAGTCCCCCCTCCCCGCCCCCCCTTTTTTTTTTGTGACAGGACCTCACTATTTTTCTGAGGCTGGCTTTGGATTTAGCAATCCTGCCTCAGCCTCCCACTGAGATTGCTGGGATTACAGGTGTGTACCACCATGCCCAGCATACTCTGACCAGACTTCTGACTCTCAGGTGGGCATGCTGGTGCTGGTCTGCCACCAAGGCACCAGGGGATGCAGAAGTGAGTCTTTTGGAGGGATAGAGTGAGCTGGCTGTGCCCCTCTACATTGACTTCAGTGTCCCACTTCAGTGTGCCCCATGTATACTAAGAAGCATTTTCATCTAATAAACCTCAGAAATCCCAGGTAAAGTGAAGCATACCTGTATTTACATTGTTACCTGGGGCTGGTGCTATGTGCCCATAAAGTGGGCAGCTGCCTCGCTCCAGCGAAGTGTGATTCTCTGGCCTCGGGGAGCCATGACTTGTTATCCTTCTCTGCTGATTTCTGTTTGTGTCTCTGAATCCTCCGTGGCCTCTTCATTGTAGATATAGTCCTCTACTTGTCTGTGACTATACCTGTGTCCCTCAAGCCCTCCCCCACTTCAGTGACTCTTCCCCTGGGCCATACTGCTCTCATTCTAATAACCCTAGATTGGCAAGTGTGTTCAGTGAGAATCAGGACAGATCCAGAACCTTGGGAGGCATGTGGTTTTGTGAGGAGCTGAGCCTGCTGTACCCATTAGTCTTCTTTTATTGGGTTGGTGGTACTGGGGATTGAACTCAAGGGCATTCAACCACCAAGCTACATCCCCACCATGGCATTTTACCCCCAAGTCTGCCCACATCCCACACTTACGGACATGAGCTGACCTTGAACTTCTGATCCTTCTTAGTCTCCCAAGTCTTGATTACAGGTGTATGCCACCACACCTAGCTAAAACAATCATTGTTCTGGGAGTCAGCTGGCCTGTTGGGGATAAATGGTTTGGAAGGCATCCACACCCACCTGGCTGTTGATGTGAAGGGTAGCTGTGGGACTGATGACACAGCAAGAAAGCATCAGTGTGTCAGCATTTGTCTTGGGTGTCACTGGCACTGAACCCAGTGTGGGGTACCAAGAGGAATCATGGCACCATCTCAGCAGTCAGCCACAGTGAGATCTACATTCTGCTTTCCAATCAATTGTCTTTTTGTTGTTAATGTCCCACCCCAGGTTTGGTTGACTTTCCTCCGTAAGCATAATTTTCTGTCTTGAGTGGGAAACATTAGCCCTACACATTCCTATATGTTGAACTTTGGGCAGATTTGCTCTGACCCTGGGACACAAGGAGAGCTGTGCATTTGTCCTTAAGCTTCCTTTTATCACAAAACTGGATGAGGAGAGGACAGAGGGTATGCTGTGGAGTTTTAAACAACAGTGGGGTCAGAAGTCCTGTGGCCCCCAGGGCTACACACTCCTAAGAGACGGGGACCACCATATTCTTAACACTTGAGAGAGTATGTGGCACATAGCTTCTTTAAAGTTTTTATTTAGTAATAGAATTGAATCAGTGAATAACAACAGACCACCATAGCTGAAAGGAAAATAGGAGGTTAACCCCAAGAATAGCGGCGGGCTGTATCTCAGTGGTAGAGCATTCCCCTAGTGTGCGCAAGCCCAGGGTTGGATTCCCAGCACCACAAGATCTAAGCAAGAAAAGGAAGAATGGTAAGTATGGTTTTGTAGAAATTTTGCTCTATTTATACATGTGTATGTACTGGGTCATAATGTTGAAAGTGTATTTTTTATTGTTTTTATGTATATATTGAGTTGAGAGTCACATACCAAACCATTTTAAAGTGAACAATGTATTCATGATGTTCTGTGACCATCACCTCTAATTCCAACCAATAACGGGTATCTGTATTCTTCAATCTTTTTTTCATTTATAAGCAGTGATATAAATAAAAGTGGGGATCTGCATCCAGAAAAAGGCCTATCTGCCTAATTTGGGGCACCTTCTCAGGGGGTGTACAATCCTGAAGCCTGTCTGCAGATTCTGTTGAGATGACCTTGTCATCTCGTAACCCATTCATGTTGGGGCCCCTTGGACAACACTGCAGGGAGAAGCAGCACCTGGCAGAGGTCAGCCTCCCGCTGGGGGGACAGGGGAAGTCCTGGTCAGGATCTCTACTCCACACCACACAGGGCTTCTCTGCCTTAAGGGACTCACCTATACCTTCCATAAATCTTCCCAAAACAGAGCAGGCCATGGGGTACCGGGTTACAGATGAAGGAAAGGAAGTAGCAGTGGGACCCAGCTGCTCTGCAGGTCATAGGGGCTCATCGGTGGCCATGCAGCCCAGGACTCCAGGCTGAGGCTACCTATACAACCTGCCATTATTACATGGAAAGTGGAGAGTTAAATACCATTCCCAGCATGATGCCTAGAGAGTGATGGCCGTGATTTCCCAATACGGAAGAGCATTCACCTTGCTGGGGGGTTACAAAGAAGATCCAGGTAAGGGCTGGAAAACAAAGTGAAGGTCCCTTGATGGTCCCTGGGATTGCATTTATGATTTTAGATATTATTAGCCCAGCCCCAAACAGCTCTCTCTTCTTTAGATGGATGGACCAAAAGATATGTGTTGGAATCAACATGGTGGCCTTTACAAGCTCCAATTCCCTGGCACGGTTCACCAATACCAGGTGTTCTCTGCTCAGTAAAACTAAGGCAATGAGGACATGATTTTCATTTGGGGGTTGATGTTTAGCAGAGTGTGCCCATTTTCCTTGAGCATGTATCCTAATCAGCCCTTAAGATGACAAGCTAACCCCAAAGCCCATAAGCTGCTTAGCTGAGTGTCCCCACTACCCGCCACCCCTGCCCTGTGAGCTGCAGCTGTGGGAGATGAAGCCCAAGCTTGAAGATTCATGTCACCATAGAACACTCCATAGAAATGAGTATTGCTGCGGGCAGTGCTTCTCCATCTTTGGGAATTCATAGCCCAGTGAACTTCAAAAAGAAATCTAGGGGAAGGTTGCCAGCTTTGTATTTTTGCCAAGTAAGGACTTTTTTCTAAATGACTGTGTTCTCCCGCTATTTTCTAAAAAGAAAGGACTTTTTGTCCTTCCACTTAGGACCTGCATTCTGAAATATTATGGCTAAAGTGTCATGATGTTGCATTTACTTTCAAGTGGTTAAAAAGGAAAAAGAGTAGAGCTGGACATAGACACATAGAAAGTTGTTAGTTGTCAAGTCTCAGTGTTGACGGTGCAGGTGTTTATTGTATCTTTTTCTTTGAGTTCTAAAATTTCATAATAAAATACTAGAATGCAGAATCAATAACAGAAGGCTGATCTGTTTGCCACGGGCTGCAGGGTCAGTGGAAGGGTTGACGGAAGTGAGTATCAGGTCCCTTTGGGAGTGATGGGCTAATGACCTCATGATCTTACGATAAGGGGCAGTCTTTTATATTGAATATGTTGGCTCTTCAAAAAAAACTCACAAGAGCCAGAACAGCGGCTCATACCTGTAATCTCAGTCACTAGGGAGGCTGAGGCAGGAGGGTGGCAAATTCAAGACTAACCTCAGCGAACTAGCAAAGCCCTATCTCAAAAAATAAAAAAAGAGGGCTGGGGATGTGACTCGGTAGTAAAGTGCCCCTGAGTTCAATCTTTAGTACCAAAAACAGAAACAAAAAAAAATTCCATGAGTGCCCTCATTTTTCTCATTTCTCCCCCAAGAAAATAAAAATTCATCACCGACCAGGGGTTGGGAATAACATTTCCAAAAAAGAGTAAGAGTAGAGTGCTTACCAAGCCTGTGTGAGGCTTGGGGGTTCCTTCCCCGGTAGCACACACAAGATTTCTTCACGATGAACCCAACTACTATGTATAACTATGTAATAAAAAATTATTTATTTTTGTGTGTTCCTGGGGATTGAACTCAGGGCCTCATGCATGTTAGGCAGATACTCTATCACTGAGCCACATCTCCAACCCTTAATTAATTAATTAAAAAGGCAGGACTAGTTGGGTTAGGTGGCACGTGCCTGAAATTCTAGCGGCTCAGGAGGCTGAGGCAGGGGGATCACAAGTTGAAAGCCAGCCTCAGCAAAAGCGAGGACTAAGACTCTGTCTCTAAATAAAATACATAGTAGGGCTGGGGATGTGGGTCAGTGGTTGAGTTCAATCCCCGGCACTCCCCTACAATATGCAGGACTAATACATTCAGAGTTTCTCAGATGGCATTTTTCTTGTATTATTCCTTTTTATGTGTGTGCTTTTTTTTTTTTGCTTAAAATTTTTTTTTTACTTGTTCTTTTTAGTTATACACGACAGTAGAATGTATTTTGACATTATACTACATGGAATATAAATTTCCATTCTTGTGGTTGTACATGATGTGGAGTTTCACTGGTTGTGTATTCATATATGAACATAGGAAAGTTATGTCTGATTCATTCCACTGTCTTTCCTATTTTTAATATGTATTTATATGTGTGTGTATATATACTTATACATACACACATATATAAATATAAATAAATAAATAAATATATATATATATATATATA
>NW_026000005.1:47889404-47924425 GCF_001458135.2 Marmota marmota marmota
TATATATATATATATAAAAATTTTTTTTTTACTGGGGATTGAACTCGGGGGTACTTGACCATTGAACCACATACCCAGCCCTGTTTATTATATTTTATTTAGAGACAATGTCTCACTGAGTTGCTTAGCACCTCACTTTTGCTGAAGCTGGCTTTGAACTCACAATCCTTCTGTCTCAGCCTCCTGAGCCTCTGGGATTACAGGTGTGCGCCACTGCGCCCAGCTGTTCAAAGTATATTGAAGTCCCTGTTCTACATGCAGGAGACAGAATGGGTACAAAATAATCAGAAATCTCTCTGCATTCCTGGAACTTACATTCCAGTAAGGAGGGGCAATGAACAATAAGCCAGGTAAACCAGAAAACCACCTTGTATGTTGGATGACAATAAATGCTATCCAGTAGCATAATAAAGTGTAGTAAAAGAGAAATTTGGGGTGAATTGAGTTGGTTTGCAATGGGATATATAATAAACAGGGCAAAGTGCAAGTAAAGACAAAGGAATGAAGGGAGTAAGTCATGTGCCTGTCTGTGGAAAGAGGAAACTGCAAGTGCAAAGGCCCTGAAGTTTTAAACTTCAGGTTTAAAGAAAAGCAGAGAGGCCAGTGTACTAGAACAAGGGGGAGGAGAGAGTGGTGAGGAATGAGATCAGAGGTGCTGGAGAGGGGTGGGGAATTCATGTAGGATTTAGATGGCATTTAGATTTAAATGGGAAGCCACCAGAGTGTTTGGATTGATGCTAATACTCCAAAGTCACAATAGGCCTCTGCTTATACTTGCTTCATTCCTGGACACCAGGTCACGTCTACTACATAAGTATGTGTTCTGGTTTGGATGTGAGGTGTCCCCAAAACCTTCTGTATTAATGCAGGAATGTTTAGAGGTGAATGATTGGACTTTGAGAGCTGGAACCTAATCACTCCATCCTAGTTTGGATGATCTGGGCAGTAACTATTGGCGGGGGGAGGTGTCATGCCCTGGAAGGGGACATCTTCCCTGTGGCCTCTAGCCGAGTCCTGGAGGTCGGGAGGGCTTCCCTGAGTAAGTGATTCCTGGTCAAAATCTGAAGGGTAAGAAAAGAAAAAAAGTGCAGAGAAGAGAGAATTGTCTTGGGAAAAAAGGGCAGTGGGCTGGAGCAGTGGGGGGCAACCCTGTTGGACCAGGCGGAGGCTGGGGCTGCTCTAAGAACTTTGCCTGAGAGCAGTGGGACATCCTCAGTGGCAGGTGACAGGTCAGGGCTGGGAAGGCTCCTTGCTCCATGTGGAGAAGGCCTGAATGGTAGGAATGGATGTCATCAGATGGCATAGTCATTAAGGTCCCTGGAAGCCAAAGCGGCAGTGAGGACCCCCTGCAGGTGCTGGGCTAGGAAGATGTGGGCAGAGATGCAGGGGAAGACAAACTGGACCCCTGGTATAATCAGCAGGACCCCGGCTGGAGGAGAGGGCCCTAGTCAGTGTGGCCAGCACAACACCAGGTTCACCTTGACCTTTCCCCTTGACCTTTCCGATTACATAATGCCTGCTGAGTTAATCATATTTGTCATTGCACTTGAAAATCTTGTCTTGATGATGCTGAGGAGCAAAGGGATAAGCAGTCTATTTTCAGAACCCAAAGAGGTTTAGGATAAAAAGTAGCTTTCAGTTTGCTGCTGTTCTTCCCCCATGTGAGCTGGACAGCGATGCAGCCGCAGGACCCCCTGTGAGGAGATGGGGCCTCAGCTAATGCTTAGAATTGCTGATGCTGCGGTTTGCCATCTCAACCTAATCCAATTTCCACTCTGCTCCTTAAATGGGATTTGGCTTTTAGACACTGAGACCTGGGTGCTGGGCATCCTCACCAGATCCCCTACAAATTCCCCACACACATCAGCCAGGGGCTGGCCTGTGACTTGCAGGGTCATCTGGTAGGACAGCACCAGCTGGCTCAAGCAGGGGCTGGCTGCCCATCGTCCCAGGACATAGGGACCCTCTCCTGACTCCTTCAGGCATCCCATCTTGTTGGTGATAAATCGCAAGGTATGTGACCACCACAACCCAAGCCTTCTCAGAACCCCTGGGCAGGCACAGGGAGAAGCAAGGAAGGGCATTTTTACCTAGATTGTCCCAGTGTGGTTTCCATAGGCTTTTGCTTGTGAAGGAGACTTGGAGAGCATTGAACTCCAGACCACTATGATGGCCTCTGGAACAGGTGGCAGACTGTGGGAAGGCAAGCCCTGCCTGCTAGCAACCACTGGGTGGGACTTTGGGGATTTTTTCATATGTCCTTGAAAACTGCTTTTATGAAGTGGTTCTGTGGTGGATTTCAAGAACCTTTTCTATTTATTTGCTATAAGACACAGTCATGATAGAATTTTAGATTCAACCTGGCTAAGTGTAACGACACCAAAGATCAATCGGAAAAGCAAAACTTTCTCACTGGAATCTAGCTGCACTTCCTAGTAAGCTACCAAGAAATGTTTAAGGCTTACCAAGAAAAGTAAAACCCACTTAAAACACACACACGCACACACACACACATGCATCCTGCAATGAAATATAAACTAAGCAAAGACCTTATTTTGCCAGGCCTAGGTGTGGGAGCAGGTAGAGGAAATGTCCAGTGGATATGAGCATCTCATGAGTAGGTTGTTCAATCAGGATGTTCCTGAGTGTCTGGTCAGGAGTGTTTTACCTTTTCCCAGCCCTCCAGCACCTGACGCACAGCCCAAGGTGGAAGGAGTTGCCAGCAATATACAACATGGCAGCCAGTGCTAAGACCAGTAAGTCCCATGTCATCTTCAAGAAGGTCTCCCGGGATAAATCGGTAAGTGGCACAGAAGTGAGTGACTTCATGGAAATTACTGTAAAGTAATAATAAATGGAGATTTTCTGAGTGTAGATACGATCAACAGCAAAACTCTGTGCGGTGCAGGGAAGCTCCATGGCTATTTTCCATCTCTGTCCAGGATAGTCAGTCGAGGGGACTCACAGGAAGGAGTGAAGTGCAGAAACACAGCTTCTCTCCAGCCTCACTGGGACTTCAGGCCTGCCACCTCCGTGTTCTAATCTCACTCTCCACAGCATCACCCCAACTTCACTGCTTTTCCTGGCCATCCTTGAACCCATGACTTACCATCTCAAACACTGTTTAGTCGATACCTGTGACTCCCATGGCCCGTGATCAGTCATGTCACCTGCCTGGGAGAGTCCAGACTGTGGATGAATGTGAAGTGTTCCTTATTTGCATCTGTTCCACAACCACGAATCACATCCCAGCTGGATCTTAAGAGCCACTGATGTGGAAAAGGCCCCTTTTGCTCCCATTCCACCATTCTCCACTGTGGCTGACAGCCACCAATAACCTGGCCTACTTAGCAGAGATGATGCCCTTCAGGGATCCATTGGATGGTCTAGGTGTTCCCATGAACTTCCTGTCATGGGGACCTGATGGAGGGCCCCGACCCAGCCTCTGAATGGGCTCCTTCTGGGTCAGCAGCCTAACTCAGCAATGTTCAATGCAAGTAATATATGTAATTATAATACTCTAGTAGCCACATTAAAAAATTAAGAGGAACTGGGTGTGGCGGTACATGCCTGTAATCCCAGCAGCTTGGGAGGCTGAGGCAGGAGGATTGTGACCCTGTGTCAAAATAAAAAATAAAATAAAAAGGACTGGGGATGTGGCTCAGTGGTTAAGCACCCATGGGTTCAATTTTGTGGTACCAAAAAAAAAAAAAGGAAGGAAAAGAAAAACCTAAGAGAAATTAAGAATTTAATACTTTTTTTGCAGGGGCGGGGGTGGTACCAGGGATTGAGCTCAGGAACATTCAATCACTGAACCACATCTGCAGCCCTATTTTGTATTTTATTTAGAAACAGGATCTCACTGAGTTGCTTAGTGCCTCATTTTGCTCAGGCTAGCTTTGAACTCGTGATTCTCCTGCCTCAGCCTCCTGGGCTACTGGGATTACAGGCTTGTACCACTGCGCCCGGCTGAATTTAATACTTTTAATACTCTTCATTTCACCCAATATATCCAAAGAACTATCATTTCAACACATAAACAATATAAAATTACCAACAATGTATTTTATATTCTTTGCTAAGATGTTGAAATGTGTCATGTGTCTTACATTTGCAGCAAAGGTCAATTGCAATGGCTGTATCACAGATGACCAGAAGCCACCTGGATCTACTGGCTGCTGAACTGGACACTGTGAATCTAGCTCCTTCTATCTGATTTCTGCCACCCACACTGGGCTTGACAGAAACTCTTCAGTGCTTATTGTGCCCACAGCCTTGTCCTGCCTTCTCCTCTCCCAGTTCATTGCCTTCATTAAGTACTCCAATTCTTAGGAGTGATCACTTGGGTGCCCTTCAAATTTTGATCCGCCAAACTCTTTCCCTGTTCGTGTCCATCTGTGATCTCAGCTTCTGGCAGGACAGGAAAGAAACCACGTCTCTAGTTTTCCTTGTCATTTTCCCACTTTCCCCTCCTCATACTTACGTAAAATCCTTTGGATCAAGAAATTTATTTTTCTATATTGGTAGCCACAGGGGGAAAAAAGAGAATTGTTAAATTAATATTGCACATGTTAGGATCATTTTATTGAGACCCAGGGGGCAAGTAGCAGTGACCTCAAAAGGAAGCACTGAAGGGAAGGGGAGGGACAAGAGCAGGTAGAGGAGTGGGGTGACATGATGTGAGACTGTAGCAATCTGCTGGGTGCCCACACTATGGTCATGTGCCTCTTCTTCCTGGGTAAAAATTGCCAATGGTCTTCAGGGTCTACCAGACCTCGTGAAGCAGTGGCTAGAGGCGGTCCCAGGGAATGAATCTTGATTATTCTGATCTAATTCTAACCATCTCATTCCTTGGCTCCTTGTTGGTTTAGAGTAGTCAGGTGACTGAGTTTCAACCAATGAAGATGAGAGGGGAGTCTGCTGAAGAGACCCTGGGAAAGATTTCCTGGCTCTTTTTAAGAGACTCCAAGAAGGGCTGGGGACCCAGCTCCCTCCCCTGTGCTCTCCAATCCTCCCTCCTCCCAGCCACAAACAGGCTTCCTCCCCGGCTGCCCTTGATCAATCACTCACTGTCCTGCCAATATGATCTCGGTCTAGGACACCCCCTGTAAGACAGGCTCATTCTCACAGAGTTGTGAGAATGAAACCAAAGAGCACCTTCAGGGTGGACACCTGATTTTTTTTGGGGGGGGTGGGTACTGGGAATTGAACCCATAGGGCTTCACCACCGAGTCACATCCCCAGCCCTTTTTATTTATTTATTTGTTTATTTTGAGAAAGGGTCTCACTAGGTTGTTCAGGGTGTGGCTGAGTTGCTGAGGCTGGCTTTGAACTTGTCCTCTTGCCTCAGCCTTCCCAGTTGTTGGGATTACAGGCATGCACTACTGGGCTAGACTCTTTATAGAGTCTTTAGGCTCAGATCTTTTTTTTTGAGTTGTAGTTGGACACAATACCTTTATTCAACTTATTTATTTATTTATTTTTTATGTGGTGCTGAGGATCAAACCCAGGGCCTCCCAGGTGCTGGGTGAGCTCTCTACCGCTGAGCCTCAGCCCCAGCCCCAAGGCTCAGATCTCAACAGCCTTTTCTGGCATTACCCCCATTTGGTGGCCATTTACCACAGAGGAAGGCCTGGCAGTTCCAGAAGCAACCTCTCCTCTGGGCCTTGCAATGTTGGTCTATTTTGCCGAGATAGCCACACTCAGCATCACTATCACTGGGCGGTGCTGTCTGTCCTTCAGCGTCCCAGCAGGTAGAGCCTCCTCTGAAAGGGAGAGCTTCACTCTCTTCTTCCCTCCTCTCCCCTCCCCTCCCCCTACCTCTGCACTGGCACTTGGCCCAAACAGAAGGACAGGGACCTGGAGGGTCTTTATCTCCAGTGCCAGCAGCACAGGTAGGATTTCCATAACCAAGCATGTGGGAAGAGTGAAAGAAGAGCTCACCTCATTCATGGAGCTTAAAGTGCTTCACACTGGAGCTGGGGGGTTCCTACTGAATCTTCTCTGCAAACAATAGTGCTTTCAACATCAGTCATGCTAGTAACCTCAAAGGCATAGGGACCCACTTCTGATACACTGCAGAGGAAAAGTACAGCACAAGACTTAATGCCAAGGAAAATGATCTAGATGTTCTTGGAAGTGAAAATTCGCATTGGAGAGGCTCGGGGAGGGGGACGCGCGCTCACTCCCTGATGCGCTGGCATCGCTCACCAGCCCTCTGTGCATCAGAGGCTGAAGTAGGTCTGTTGAGGGAACACAGCCCCTGCTCTCACACAGATCTGTCAAAAAGACCTTGGCTGTCAGGGGCATGCGATGGGCAGGACCAGGGAAGAGACCACGGCTGTCCTCTCCCACCCAGCTCCACCCCTTCCTTCCTCAGAGTGTGGGTTTAGGTTTCTCTGTCCAGAAGTTTTCCTAGTAGGATTTCAGGGACTCCTCTGGAGCTCCTACCTCTCTGCACAGTCCATAAATTCTTTGAACACAGAAGTGAGATGTTTCAGTCCACAGCTAGAAATAGAAGCCTTCCCATGCAAACAGGTGGCAGGAGACCCATTGACATAGGTATAATTTTCTACTAAAGTATGAATTGACAAGTTACCTGGTTGATATCAGACTTGGTTTTGATGGGGAAAAGGAGGTGAGGAAAGGAGTGGGAAGAATTCCCACCATCCAAAAGGGCAAGAAAAATGCTTGGAGCTGGTGCAGGAGACTGGATGGAGCACACCTTGCCTGAAACCCCGTTTTTGCCCACAGCCCAGCCAGTGGTGAAGAAGGCCTTGAGGAGCTGCAGAGCCAAGTGGCTCATCTTTTCAAGACTAATGAAAAGATTTGTTGGTTGTCAATTTGCCATTTAGAATGTACACTTGTTCTTCTTGCAGGTGACCATCTACCTGGGAAAGAGAGACTATATAGACCATGTCAGTCAAGTAGAGCCTGTAGGTAAGTGGAAAGGTATTGTGTGTGTGTGTGTGTGTGTGTGTGTGTGTGGTGCTGGGGATTGGAACCCAGGGCCTTGTTCATGCAAGATAAGCACTCTACCAATTGAGCTATAACCCCAGCAAGTTGGAATAAAATTTAAAATTTGTTTTCCTTTATGTCATCAGATAACTTCCTGTTTTGTATTTTTAATAATCTAAGTAAAGAATTAATAATTAAAATATCAGGGAAGTGCCACTGGCTGACTGGAAACAATGTTTCCAGTGTGCAAGGAGATGAAGGGACTCATTTCTACAATATACAAGGAATGCTCAGAACTCAACAGTAAACAAAAAGCATCCAATTAAAAAATGAGCAGGAGATAGACATTTAAAAAACAAAGATATTGATAGTAAGCATTTGAAAACTCAGCATCATTAGTCATGGGGGAAATACAAATTAAAGCCACACTGAGATGTCATTACATGCCTATCAAAATGGCTAAGATGGCAACCCATACTTGAAATACCAGCAACTCAGGAGACTGAGACAGAAAGATCCAAGCTTGAGGCCAGCCTGGACAACTTAGTGAGATCCTATCTCAAAAATAAAATAAAAAGGGCTGAGGATGTAGCTCAGAGGTAGAATGCAGAATGCTTTTGGGTTTTATCCCCAGTACCATAAAGAGGGGGGGGGAATAACAAATGCTAATGAGGGCACAGAGAAACCTGATCGCTTCTAGAGGTTGGTGGTGGGAATGTAAAGTAGTCCAGCCTCTCTGGCAGCAGTTGGATAGTTTCTTTAAAAACCAAACATGAAGCTGAGCACGGTGGTACACACCTATAATCCAGTAGCTCAGGAGGCTGAGGCAAGAGGGTCTTGAGTTCAAAAGCCAGCCTCAGCAACTTAGCAAGGCCCTAAGCAACTTAGTGGGAGCCTCTCTCTAAATGAAAAAAAAATTAAAAGGGCTGGTGATGTGGCTCAGTGGTTAAGCACGTCTGGGTTCCATCTCCAGTACCAAAAGAAAGCAAAATATAAAAAAATAAACATGTACTTCCCATCTGACCCAACGGTTGCATTCCTAGGCATTTATCCCACAGAAATGAAAACTTAGGGTGCTGGGATTGTGGCTCAGTGGTAGAGCACTCACCTAGCACGTGCAAGGCTCTGGGTTCGATCCTTAGCACCACATAACAATAAATAAAATAAAGGCATTGTGTCCAACTATAACTTAAAAAATATTTAAAAAAAAAGAAATGAAAACTTAGGTTCACATAAAATTTTTTAGGGCATGATTGTTCCTAGCAGGTTTTAAATCTCCAAACTGAAAGAACCAAAATCTCTCAGTAAATGAGGTTCAATAAAGTGAGATCCATTTGTGCCACGGAGTACACAGTAAAAAGAATGAGCTATTGAATAATGGTGGAATGAGTTAGACATCATTACCCTAAGTACATGTATAAGGCACAAATGGTGTGAAAATACTTTGTGTACAATCAGTGTTTTGAAAAATTGTGCTCTATGTGTGTAATATGAAATGAATTGCATTCTGCCATCATGTATAACAAATCAGAATTTTTTTAAAAATGAGCTATTGATACCCTTGAAACTCAGAAGCCTTGAGGATGATTCGGTGAGTGGAAGAGGCCAGTCCCAAAGGACCACATGCTGTAGATTCCATTTATACAATGTTCTCAAGATGATAAAATTATAGTGAAGGTAGCTGCCAGGGGCTGAGGATGGTGCAGGTAGGGGATGGTGGGACCACAAGGGTAGCCAAGGGGGTCTTTACGGTGATGGGACAGTTCTCCATTTGGACTCTGTGGTGGTTAGACAAAGCTCCGCAAGTGTTAACATAACATAGATCTATGTACACACCTGGTATCCTGGTGGGCTTCCTGCTACTGTGCTGTAATCATATAAGGTTTAACACCATTGGGGGATGTAGGATAAAGGATACTGGGCATCTCTCTGTGAATCTGTAATTATTTCAACATAAAAAGTTGAAAAAGAATCCAGGCACAGTAGTCATGCCTGTAATCCAGCAACTCACAAGGCTGAGACAGGAGGATTATAAGTCCAGGCCAGCCTGGGCAATTTAATGAGACCCTACCTCAACAAATAAAAAGGACTTGGGATGTAGCTCAGTGGTAGAGAACCCTGGGTTCAATCCCCAGTACCAAAAAAAAAAAAAAAAAGAAAGTATCTTCTGCTCTCCTGATCTAACCCTTGCTGTTCTCTCTCTTGGTCTAGATGGTGTGATATTGGTAGATCCGGAGCTTGTGAAGGGAAAGAAAGGTGAGCAGAGACCTTGTCCTCTGGGCTGTAAAGGTCAAGGCTCCCAGCTGGCTCTGGGAAAGAGGCATTTGTGTGGGGAAACCACGCCTGCTAGAGGCAGGAATAAAACCCAAAATTTATTTTTATGCGTTCTTGCAATGATTCTGAACCACAGTGTCACGGTGCCCTTGAGATTTCTGTAGTTGAGATGTGTGTGGCAAGCCATTTATTACTAATGACTGTTGCATAAACTGAATCAGAACAGATTCAGCTTATGCTGTGAGAAAGTCGCTGACTCAGTTCCATTCTAAATATGTGGTTGCTACTGGCAAACACAAGGCCTTATTGTAAACCTGGGATGTGCCCACAAGCATGACAGGTATGGGCCATTAGCAGCGATGGGGATATGGCAAGAATGGAGCAGAAAAATGTCCTGCTCTGCCATCTCTACCTTCCTGCCAGGTGGAGCCTTGCCAGCCCATGCCCTTGGCCACAGAAGGTTGCCTTATGTCAAGGAAAGCCACTGCCCGGCGACAGCAGGCATAAAACTAGGTCCTCTGGGCATTTTGCTTGATTACTAACTTTGAAGGTGGACTGGGCAGGTGGTCAGTAGATTCTCTGAGCCAGCAACTAGGGCAGTTGCCCTTATTGCTGACACAGACGAATCCTTAAGCAACAGCTTCTGAGGGCCTAGAGGGGCCACTTCTGTTATGCCTTACACTCAACAACTGTGGGCTTTGTGTCTTTTTCAAAAAATGCCTCCTGAACTTCCACATGATTCTTTTGGTCCACTGGGATCACAACTTTAATCAAATGGAATTTTCTAAAGGGGTGATTTAGAGAATGCTTTATAAGTTTCAGAGCGATGTGCAAAGAAGGCTCTAACTGGAGACTTTTGAGGTTGGTTTCATCTTCCTGCTTGGCCAAAGGCCCCTCCGGCCCCTCCGGTCCCTCCCTCAGCCCTGTCTGGTGGCAGCTCACATCCTTTCACTTTCCCTCTGCCTTTTACCTTCACCCTTAACTCTGTCCAGCATCCTGAACCTCCGGGCCCAAGCAAGTAGCACTGTCTTAAAGTTCCCCAAGTAGCCTGAGCTGGCGGGCACAGTGGCGAGGGGTGGGATGGAAAGACAGCGGGCTCAGGTGGACAGTGCCAGGTCCTTGGTCCACAGATATCTACCATCCTGGCAAAATAATGGGGTTGCCAGAGAGATGTTTCCCAATCCTCTGACAGTCCCCTTAGGGTCATGAAATTTAACTCCCAGGAAGGTACTGATTCTCTCCAAATATGTGCACCAGCTGGGAAGTACATTTTTCTCAGATCCATTCCTTTCCAGACATGAAAGTCTGGGGCCAATGGTGTGGTGTGGTCACCCTGCTGCCCACTTATCCCAGTAAGGATGGCATCAGGCTGTTGGGGGCACGTCCAATGAACCAAGCTCATCCCTATCTGTCTCTTCTTCCTAGTGTTTGTCTCTCTGACTTGCGCCTTCCGCTATGGCCAGGATGACATCGATGTGATAGGCCTGACCTTCCGCAGGGACCTGTACTTCTCTCGGGTCCAGGTGTACCCTCCAGTGGGGGCTGCAAGTGCCCCTACGCAGCTGCAGGAGAGCCTGCTCAAGAAGCTGGGGGGCAACACTTACCCCTTCCTGCTCACGGTGAGTGCTCCTGACCCCTGGCTGGCCGCCTTTATCTATGGCTCCTCATAATGGGAATGAGCAACAGGAAGGGAACAAAAGAAGGGCTTTGTGTCTTCTGGCCTGTAAATTGCACCCTTGAAAGAAATTCTAGATTGCATGGTCTTTGATAGTCTTTTTTTTTTTTTTTTTTTTTTCCAAATCCTTGAAAATAGCCTCCTGCCTTTGAAGGCACCATTTCAACCTGCCCTTTAGATATTTCCTTTGTCTGACTGCCCAATTAGATGAGTTCATGCTCTTGCTCCGCTTATTCAGCTATAACAACAAATCTGCAGAAGTTTCCCTGGGCTGGCCTGGGGTGTTCTTTGCAAGAAAGTTTCCCAAAGGACAGGTGAGCCTAGTGGAATAAGAAACCATCTTTAGCCTTGCCCATAGCTTGGTGGCTTATGTAACTTTAACCTGTCACCTCTCTTGAGGCCCATATCTCACCAGTGACCCTGCCTCTCAGGGTGCCAGTGCCCGGCAATGCAGGCAGTGTGGATGGGAGCTCTGTGAGGGAAAGCTTCTGCCAACCTTCTTCCTTGATGCTTGTCTGTTGTGATCATAGTCCTCCAGAGTGATATGGCTCAGCCTGATATGGCCCTGCCTCAAGCTCCAGTGTGGACAGCCTCGAGCAACTCTCAGAAAGAAGCCAGACACGGAAGCTTCTTTCATGTTATCATGTGGTTCCATTTACGTGAGGCAACAGGAATAGTCATTTAGACAGAAAATAGGAGAATGGCCCTGGAGGTGGAGGGGGGGACCAGGGGAGGGGAGAAATGGGCAATTAGTGTCCAGTGAGTAAGGAGCTTCTGGTTGAGATGATGAGAAAGTTCTAGAGAAGGATGGTGGTTGTTATGTGAATGTGTTTAATGCCAGTGAACTGTTACTTTTTTTTTTTTTTTTTTTTTTTTTTAGTTGTAGTTGGAAACAATACCTTTATTTATTTATCATGTGGTGCTGAGGATCGAACCCAGGGCCTTGCACATGCTAGGCGAGTGCTCTACTGCTGAGCCACAACCCCAGCCCAAACTGTTCATTTAAAATCGTTAAAATGGTAACTTTTATATTCTTCTATTTAACCACAATTGTTTTACAAAATCTCTATTAAGCCAGGCATAATGGCACACACCTGTAATCCCAGTGGCTTCAGAGGCTGAGACAGGAGGATCCTGAGTTCAAAGCCAGCCTTAGCAAAGGCGAGGTGCTAAGCAACTCAGAGAGACCCTGTCTCTAAATAAAATACAAAATAGGGCTGAGAATGTGGCTCAGTGGTCAAGTGCCTCTGAGTTCAATCCTTAGTACAAAAAAAAAAAGTGATTTCAGATTGATACTTCCCTTTCTTACAATGCAACATATGGAATTAATTGGCTCAAATGGTGTTGAAATGTACAAAGAAGAATATTTATTGCAGCATTGTTTATAATGGCAAAAAAGTAAACACCATTTTCCAGGCGCAGTGTTGCATGCCTATAACCCCAGCAGCTCGGGAGGCTGAGGCAGAAGGATCTGGAGTTCAAAGCCAGCCTCAGCAACAAGGAGGCACTAAGCAACTCAATGAGACCTAGTCTCTAAGTAAAATACAAAATAGTGATCAGGATGTGGCTCAGTGGTCAGTGTCCCTGAGTTCAATCCCTGGTATCCCCAAACAAAACAGTAGAGACCATTTAGGTATCCAGTGAAGTGGGTTGGCTGCATTAAGTGCACGTTATAGAAACTCTAAAATGGTGGTGCCAGACAGGGTTTCGCCACACGGGAATGGTCTGAAAGCTTTCTGATTCCGGGGGTGCCAACGAAGTGAGGGAGCAGAAGCGTGCTCAACATTGCGCCATTTCCACGAACACTGACACCTGAGCACACACTTGCGCATGTGTCTGCCCCAGAGCTTCTGGATCGACGCTAACCTGGATGCCAGGTGTGTGGTGGAACAGGCTCTCTTATTTCTTGCTCATCTTCTTCCTTTTCCCACTTCATGTGATGATTCTGTGTCACACCTTAAATACCCCCTTGGAAAGAAGTGATTTTTTTGTTTGTTTCTTTCCAGTTTCCTGACTCCTTGCCCTGCTCAGTGATGTTGCAGCCAGCTCCACAAGATGCAGGGAAGGTGAGTTAACCAAAACACGCCGTGGGTCCTTCCTTCCCTCAATGCACTGTGTGTGTGTGTGTGTGTGTGTGTGTGTGTGCGCGCATGCGTGCATGCCCACCTGCGCTTGGATATTTAAACAGTGGAAGTTTGTGTGCTGGACACCCAGAATCAAGGGGTACCCAGGGCCATGCTCCCTCTGAAGCCTGTTGAGGAACCCTTCCCTGTCTCCTCCCGGCTCTGTGGCTAGCTGGCCTTCCCTGGCTGCTGATCATCACTACAGTCCTTGCCTCCATGTGACATTCTCTCTTTGCATCCTTTTCTCTCTGAGTCCCTTCCATAGGCTTTTAAATGTAGCTTTTTATCATGGAAAATTTCAAACATACTCCAAAGAAGAGAGGCCAGGATAAGACCCCTGTGAACCTGTCACTCTCCTCAGCAACTGTTAGCCAGGGACATCCTGGTGAACAGGAGACCTGGCCCTCCTGGGCTCACTTGTTAATGCAGAGTAACAGACAACAGTACCCACAGGGCACATCAAGGCCACAGGCACTGTGGGAGCCCCATGCTGGTGAAAGGCGAGGGAGGATGCCATGGGAGGTTTGTTCAGCAGGCTTAGGGAGGTCCTCTGGTAAGGTAAGGAGCAAGCCACACTCCCAGGCAGAGGGGCACCACGTGCTAAGTGAGAAGGGCTGGAGCCGGGAAGAAAGCCAAGATCAGAATGGAAAAAAAAGTGTGGCCAGATCTCCTCAAAGGGCCTGGTGGATGATCTAGGGACTTGGGACGGCAGGCTCTGGACGGCAGGTCTGGCTTAGGTTTCCAAAGTGTCACTGTGGCTACTACGTTGAGAATGAGGCTGGGCTTGGCATGTGTCATGAAGAGAAAAAGAAGCAAAGCCGGGGGGTGATGGGGGTGACCAGGGATTACAGGCACAGAGGAGGGGCAAGGACCCCTGGATGCTGAGTTCTCGGTGTCCTAAGATGTGACGGTGACTGCAGGTCTGTACCTGCACAGTGGAGGAGGACACGCTGGACAGTGTTTATCAATATGGGATCCTTATGGTTGATGGTTCCAAAATGGAATCCAGTTTTAAAGAATGGATGGAACAGAACAGAGGAGAATGGAGGGAGGGGAAATCCCAGCGCATCACACAGCAAGACTGAATTATCACATACTAAGAGTTACAAGTCTTGCTTCTGAAACATCTATATGCCATGGCCCAGGAAAATGAGGGGTGAGGATGGCTGAGATTGGGGATGACAAGCCCACTCAAGAAGAGGGGGACCAAGAACTGAAGTCCAGTCTAGTCAGATCTTACGGTGCTCTTTTGAGAGACCTAAAATTCAGATTCTTGGGCAACCTTTCTGGATCTCTGTACAGGCTACATCAGGCCCTGCCTATTTTCTCTGTTCTATGAGATGAAAGAGTGTCAGTGGGTGGGGAGAGCTGCAGGCAAGATGCTGCATTGTACAGAGCCTGGAGATCTGCCTGCAGGCTCCAGGGAGGTCTGGGACACGTAGGAGATTGTCAAATGAAGAAATAAATAGATGTTATAAATATAAATATATATATATATATATATATATGCATTGCATGAATGATAAGTTACATGTTATGACCTTAAAATATTATGCAATATAGGGCTGGGGATATCAGTTGGTAGAGTGCTTGCCTTGCATGCACAAGGCCCTGGGTTCAATCCCCAGCACCACCCACACACACAAAAAAATTATGCAATATATTATATAATATTCTATTATGCTATATAATATTAACATATAACATGTAACATTAATTATATTGATAATATAATAATATACTATTAATATATGATACATTATTATATTAAATGATATATTAATAATCATTAATATAAAGACGTGTAATATATAAGTTATATAATTATTATGTTATTATTCATATATATATATATAGAGAGAGAGAGAGAGAGAGAGAGAGTTTTTGCTGGAAGAAGCATGTAGATGGGAGAGGCTGTAGAGGTGCATAGCCTGTTTGTGCAATAGCACAGAGTGGGGCTGTGAGGCAGGGACAGGGTGGCTTCACGATGCCTGGTGTGGCGTGCAGTGATATGTATGTATTTTTAACCTGGAGTTTACAGTGGCCCTGAATGCACCCTGGCAGGACCTGTAAGTCTGAGGCTTGACACAGCAGGTGTCAAATGCCTTTGCTGACACCCACCCCCTCCCCTGGCAGCTGGGGAAGTCTGCAGAGCCAGCTGTGGGTGGGAGCCCAGTGCAGAGGGAGGGTTGGAGCAGGGGCTGAAGGAATCACACCCGGGGCTGAGCACTGAAGGTCACTGGCAGATGCATTTGTCTGACCCACAAATTTTTAAAAGGTTTTTGTATTTAAAAATGAGGTTTTACACCAAATTCCATTTCTAGTTTCTGTTTAAAATTTTGAGGTATAGGAAAAGGGACCTGGGCACAGTGGCACACACCTGTAATCCCAGCGACTGGGAGGGCTGAGGCAGGAGGAATGCAATTTCAAAGCCAGCCTCAGCAACTTCATGAGAACCTTTCTTAAAAAGGGGGGGCAGGGCTGGGAATGTGGCTCAGTGGTTAAGTGCCCCTGGGTTCAATCCCTGGTGCCAAAGGAAAAAAACATTTTAGTTGTAGATGGATGCAAAATGTTTATTCTATTTATTTATTTTCATGTGGTGCTGAGGATCAAACCCAGTACCTCACACATGCTAGGCAAGTGCTCCACCACTGAGCCACAACCCAGCCCCAAGAAGAAAATTTTGATGAGCTGTTGACATCATGGGCCATTGCTGGCTGGCTAACTGGGGTCAGGGTGTTCTTACCTCAGCAGGGCATTCACAGATCTCACCCCCAGCCCCTGTGATCACCTACATCTGTCCCCTGCTATAAGCATCAGGAAGTCATAACACAACACAGCGTCACATGGAAAAGGACAGCTACGAGTGCAGGGATCTGCCAGGCCTTGTGCGATAGTCTCCACACCACCAGAGGGCCTCATCGGGCGGCCCACTTCCCGTCCACTGGGGACTCACTCCTCATGCTAATGTCAGGGTTTTATTATAAGTACACCTCTAAATTGAATCTTCATAGGGCAACACTAAAAGGGATGTGGCTAAGACAAACAGTTATGGCCACAACCTGTACCTGTGGGAGGTGGGACCCTGCATCCCAGCTCTTAGGAGGGAGGGTGCTGGCAGCTGCCCTGTCTGTCCTCTTGTCTCCAACAGAGCTGTGGGGTCGACTTTGAGGTCAAAGCATTTGCCACAGAGAGCCCAGATGGTGAAGAGGACAAAGTCTCAAAGAAGTAAGAGCCTATTTGGAATAGGTGAGGAGTGGGGGTGGGGGTGGCCATAGTACAGCACCCATTTTATCTCTATGTGACAGAACTGTTCCCCTGGGGCTGTATGGCAGGGGTGATGGTGCCTCCCCAGCTCTGGGCAGCTGAGGATGGAACTATCTACCATCTACCTGTGGGCATTGGTGGGTGGTCATCTCAGGGGACAAAGGGAAGAAAGTGACAGTAGCGCACAACATCAAGTGCCACAGAAGCACCTATGAGCTCTCAGATCCTTCTTTTGTTTTCTTCTCCCCCAGAGTCCCCCACCTGGATGCTGAACCTGGGTCCCTGACCTATATCCCTAGCCCTTTCCATTTTTTTTTTACTTTGAGACATATCTCCTTAAGTTGCCCAAGATGGCCTCAAATTTGAGATCCTCCTGCCTTAGCCTCTCAAGTCTCTGGGATTACAGGCATGCGCCACTGTACCCAGCTCTCCTTTTTTATTTCTATTTATTTATTTATTTACTTATTTTGGTACTGGGGAATGAATCCAGGGGCACATTACCTCTATGCTAGATCTCCAGCCCTTTTTATTTTTGAGACAAGGTTTTGTTAAGTTGCTTAGGGCCTCACTATGTTGCTGAGGCTGGCCTTAAACTTATAATCCTCCTCAGCCTCCCAGTTGCTGGGATTACAGTACCACTATGCCCAACATTCTTCCTCCTTAAACAAATTTTTTATGGTGTTAAAATACACATAATATGACATTTGTCATTTAACCACTTCTCAGTATACAACTCAGTAGCATTAACTCCATTCCCAATGTTGTGTAATCATCACCAACATCTATACCCAGAAGTAAAAATTTCATCCCATCACCCCAAACAGAGCTCTATAACCAATAAGCAGTAACCTCTATTCCTCCCACCCTCCAAAACTCAAGATCATTTTTCTTTTCTTTTTTTTTTTTTGAAAGAATTTCTTTTTTATTTGTAGATGGACTAATACCTTTATTTTATTTGTTTATTTTTTTATGTGGTGCTAAGGATCAAACCCAGCACCTGACACATAGTAGGCGAGCATTGAGCTACAACCCCAGCACCCCCATGCTCATTTTTCTAAGGAGTTGAACCCAAGGATGCTTAACCACTGAGCTATATCCCTATCCCTTTTTAGTTTTTGAGACAGGATTTCACTAAGTTGCTGGAGCTAGCCTCAAACTTGTGGTCCTCTTGCCTCAGCCTCCTGGGCTATTGGGATTATAAGCATGTGCCATTTCACCCAGCTGGCTCACTTTTCTTGTTATACCCAGCCAGACTTCTCACTGAGCCCTTCCCATTTCCCCACATACTCATGGTACACATCTCTTGGTGTTTACAACAGTTACTAGCTGCAATTTGTTACTGCTCTGGGGCCTGGCCACACGAGGCCCCTGACACCATCACACAGCCTCGCCTAACCAGAGCCTGACAGCATGAAAGAGACCTACAGAGACATTTCTGGCCCTGACACCCAGCCTGTAGAGTGGGAAAGTCCCCAGGGCTGTCCCAGGCACAGGCCTGTCCCATCCCACCTCTGTCAGGACTCTGGGGAGGGGAGAGGAGAGGCCGAGCTGAAGTGGCTGATCTAATCCCAGGGATCCTCCGGCCTTTTCTCCACAGGAGCTCTGTGCGATTGCTCATCCGCAAAGTCCAGCACGCGCCATCTGAGATGGGGCCACAGCCCCAGGCCGAGGCCTCCTGGCAGTTCTTCATGTCTGACAAGCCATTGCACCTTGCAGTCTCCCTCAGCAAAGAGGTAACCCGCGTCCCTCTAGGGTAGTGTCCTGGGGCCCCAGCTGTGTGGGTGCCTTGCAAGCCATTCTGCCTCAGGAGTCGTGGAAGGCCAGGGACTGTAAATGGCTCTTTCCATAACTGAGCCTCAGAACAGGGCTAACCAGCGGCAATGCCCTCTCTGGGCCCCACAGACTGGGGAGCCCTTTTTCTCACTGGCCTTTCTCTGCTCAACTCTCTAATGTCATGTCATAGGTGTGCCACCCTAAATTATTTATTCCCAGGAAAGTTAGCCACACAGGGCGGCTGTGTGCAATACCATCCCTCAGGTGTGTCATGGTGGAAAAGGTGAAGCCCTGCTGGCTAAGGCTCTCTCTGATCCTTCTGGGAGATGAGGCAGTTTCACTCATGTGTTGGCAAGAGCCCATGCAGAGTGTGCACATATGTGAGTGTACGTGTGCACACGTGCCCACTGGGGCTGGGTTCCACGTGATTGCTGGGGGAAGAGCTTCATCACCCAGTGTCCCCGTGGCTTCCTTTCACCTCACTCTTCCTGCTCCCAGAACCTCACAGTCCTACTCAGGACCTCCAGCTTCCTCTTATGTGACTCTCAGAGCCCCATTACCCTCCTCAGCCTCCTGTAGACAGGGCAAAACATGTTCTAGACCCTTCTCTGGAGGAAAGCATCATCTTCCTTAAAAGTAGGGAGTTCACCAAGCTTGTTCTAGTTAAAGGAATTGAACCTAGAATGACCTAATAAAGATGTCCCCACACTCAGTTCTCCTTTCTGACTTATCTCTAACTTTTTCAGATATATTTCCATGGGGAACCCATTCCTGTGACTGTGACAGTGACCAATAACACGGAGAAGACAGTGAAGAAGATTAAAGTCTTAGGTAGGACCTTCTTAAAACTAGAAGGCAAAACCTTTGAGAATTTCTCAGCCTTATCCTGTTTCACCAGGATCACTCTCTGGTCCAAGTAAAACCCTCTGGGTCTTGGGAACTACCTGCTTATCTTTGTTGGGCCATAGGCAATGGGTCTTTAGAGGGACAGCAACCTTACAGGTCATCTCATTAGCCCGTATGCCCACTAGGGCTGTCTTTTGTCTTGGTGACATCCCTGACAGATGCTGTTTCCAACCTCCCATGCTGTCCCTTCCCACAGGCCTCACTGTGCCTGAGCTCAGGGAAGCCAAGGGAGGAGTGTTCCTTTTTTGGTCAGTGACAATTTTTTGTTGATCAGTGCAGCAAGTATAGTGGGAAGGGCTCTGGATAGAAGACATAGGGTTAAATTGTGGGTTCATGCTAAGTCTCCTGAAGCCCGACCGGCATCCATAGCAGCAGCTCTTTGTTCATCTTCCCAGGCTGGATTAGGCTGTCAGGAGAGGTCCCCTTGAGAGTGTTCTGTAAAGTGTGAGGTGTGGCTATCTCAGCTTGAGTGGCCACCTTGTGATGGCCAACTCTGGATGCGTACTGCAGGGAGGTGAGACCTTTGGGAGATGATCAGGGCTAGATGAGGTCATGGGGGCAGGACCCCATGATGACATCAGTGGCTTTATAAGAGGAAGAGGAACTTGAACTAGCAATTCATGCTCTGCCTCAATGTGCAACACCCTTCACCATGTTGTGATGCAGAAGAAAGCCCTCACCAGATGCTAGTGTCATCTTAATGGGCGGGAGTTGACATAAAGCAGGTTATCGGTGAAGAGAAATGACTTGAAGACAGAATTGGGAATCACAAGAGTTTTCTGAGAAAGCCAGAAATGGACCGACATGACCCTCAGAGAGAAAAGTCCTGCTGTGTCTCCAGGAAGGCCAGGAGTCACCATGCACATACATGAGGGGCCCAGCGTTGATCACTGCCTCTTATCCTCCCTCTGCAGTGGAGCAAGTGGCCAATGTGGTTCTCTACTCAAGTGATTATTACGTCAAGCCTGTGGCCATGGAGGAAACACAGTAAGTAACAGTTGCATTTCTACTTCCGGGGTGGCCAACCTTCTCTGTCAAGTTCTTTTTTCTTTCATGCTGAGAACTAGAATGCCCAGCCAGCCCCCCAGCTTTTTGCTTCCTTCCCCTTTTCTCACTTCAGGGGATGCCAAGAAAGTTAGCATCTTAGCTCTGTTTACCTCGCCCCATGCGCCTTCCATGTCACAGGAGGTTGGAGAGAACAATGCAATGACTTCAAACAAACAAGGGGAGAAATCAAGGTGGACGTGTCACCCACCGGGAACAGCTGGGCCTGCCTATTTATCCTTGACATGAGTCCTTGGTAATGTGGACTCTTTCTGCTCACCCACCCTGCCCCAGCAGATGGCCAAATGAGCAGTCAGACCAGGCTAGGACTTTCTTTTGCTCCTTTATTCAGTTTGAAAATTCCATACCAATGATAACTTGATTTGGAAGATGCATTCATTTTTAGCCTGTCATTGTGAATGACTTTTCTCCCTTTGATAGAATCAAAAACAAATGAGAATCCTGCAGTGGCTCCTTCATTCATGAGAGACAAAGCAGGCTGCACTTTGTGCTAGGAAGTCAGATACATTTTTTTTTTAATGTGTGTGTGTGTGTGGTGTGGGAGATTATACTCAAGAGCTCACATGTGCTAGGCAAGGGCTCTACCACTGAGTTACATCTCTAGACCTTTTTATTTTTCATTTTGAGACAGGGTCTCACTAAGTTACCCATGTTGACCTAAATTTGCAATCCTCCTATTTTAGCCTCCCTAGTGGCTAGGATTATAGGTATGCACCATTGAGCCCAGAAACATTTAATACACATGTTGCAGGGGTATTTCTCACCCCAGAAGGTCTTTTCCACTTTATCTAGTTGGCATGTTCTAAACATCACTGAATGTAGAAAACATTACCAGGGTCAAAGGAAGGTTGGGGTGGAGAGGAGGGGTTGTTGGTGAGGAAAGATAAACTGATTCACTAAGATAATATTGCACAATATTTAAAAGGCAACTTTAGGATAAACTATTACTCAAAACAAATTCATCCTTAAGTTTAAATATAGGCCTTCAGTGGAGGGAAGCAGGAAAGAACCACAACTCCTTAGCTGACTTCTTAATGCCAGGCCTAGGGTCTGTCCCACATTTTGGGCATATCCTTGCCATCCTTGGGGTCTGGGGAGTCTTAGCCCCAGCTGGCCTTTTGGCAGATGCTCAGAAACAACCAGGCAAATAGTCCTGACTGAGTTTTTAACTATATACCCTGTTATCTAGCCTACTTTTAAGTCTTTTGGTCAAATGAATCTCAGGAGACTGAAAACCATTCTAAGATCCTCCCAAGGGTGGGGGAGGGAGATTGGAAGCTGGGTCAGATCGTGTTAGTGGGTCTTAGGCTAGAGGCCACTCAGAAGGCTGTAGAGCATGAGCCACTGTGCCAGACCCTGGGACTCCAGTGGGAAGGCTTCCTCAAGCCAGGTCGTACCTGATTTTCAATCTGTTGCCTGCCATTGAGTACCAGGTCCTGAAGGCCCTGGAAGTCGCCTTAAGGTCTTGCCACAGTCCTTTGGCAAGCTCTGATTCAGGAAAGGCCATCATGCAGCCCAGTCCCAGGGCCCCCTTTCTATTTCTGTCACTTTTACAATAATGCAAAGTCCATTTTTGTCAATGCCACTGCCCAAATCTAATTCATTTGATAGATTGCCCCAAGACCTAGGTGGGAGGACATGGGCCATCCTGGGCTCATACAAAATTCTATGAAGAGCTTCCTATATCCACCAGAGGCAGGATCCACCACAGTTGCTTTAAACTCCCCAGTGAGCTCAAATAGGGGAACCCTTCTGTGGGAGGCATTTCGGGCTCCAGCTGTCTTGGAACACTCTTGGGAAGTAGTCCTGATGCCAGCTCCCGGGCAGTGTTTTCAGGTCACACCCTGCCTTCCTCTGGCTGGTACAAGGATGCAGGGCGTGTTGCTGGCACGCAGGGCTCTGCAGCCTAAGGCTGCGACTGTGTGGCTGTTGAGTACAGGGTTGGCAGAGCACAAGATGAGAGGTGTACAGACAGCCCTCACCAAGGCCTGGTGCCCAGCACGTGAACAGCAGAGTTGGTTCTGCAGCCTCAGATGCTGCTTTGTGATCTTGGTGATGCTGTGTCCCAAGCACAACCCTAGATCGGCCTCTTGGCACAGGGTTCCTGCCATCTGTCAGATGCTGGGGAACTCAGAGCTCAGTTGATGACCCAGAAGACCAAGTAGAGGAAAAGTGTGTGCTGCTTTGGACCTGAATCAGCTTGGTCTGTGTGGCCACTGATGGAGGCCCCTTCCTTACCCTGCTCACCAGCCCACCATCAGTCTCCTGGTGACAGATTTTGGCAACAAGGACCTTTCCCACCTGGGCTTATTGACACTGCTCTGATGGCTCTGCTGCATACTGTGGGGTTCATAGAGCCTTAGGAGACTGGCTGGGGTCTCTGACCTGGGACCCGTTTGTCTTATTTAGAAATTCAGCAATTCAGAGCAGGTTGGGAGGTCTGAGGCAATGTCCTGATATTGCTGCCAACCCACTTTGCAATTTCACTAACAATATGCTCCTCTTCCCAGTAAGTGGATAGGGAATTTGGATCCTGGAAATGCTGGATGACAAATAGGGTCTGGTCGGGTTGATGGTGACTCTCCTCTATGTTGTTCTTCTTCCAGAGAAAAAGTGTTACCTAATAACACTTTTACCAAGACCCTGACATTGGTGCCCTTGTTGGCTAACAATCGAGAAAGAAGAGGCATTGCTCTGGATGGGAAGATCAAGCATGAGGACACAAACCTCGCCTCCAGCACCATGTGAGTCCTTGCTACTGCATGAAAGTCCTGTTGGTGCCAGCTGGTGCAGGTCTGTCCCCTGGGCTCAAGGTGTGCATGACAGGCTAGCTGGCATTAATGGTAGAGAGTGCAGGTCTCATAGGCCCAAATGAGGCTCCTTCTCCTATCTGGAACAAGGCGGTGATCATATTGGTGGACCCTGGACACAGCCTTGGGTACCCCCAGCTCCACTGCATACTCTGGGTGGCTCTGGGCAAATGACTTGAGCTCTCTGAGAACCTGTTTTCTTGTCTCTCAGTGGAGGGGGGAGGGTGATAAGAGTCCCAATCTCACAGAGTGGTGATAAGGACTGACACAAGCTGCATGCAGCATGGAGCCCAGCACTCAGAAGGCGCCTGAGCAATGTCAGCTGCTAGTTTCCTAAAGCGTCATTAGCTGGTGCACTGTCCTAAGCATACAACTGAGCCATGCAGCTGGCTGTGCTCATCCACTTATTTCCTCCGGGAAAGGTGAAAAGTGGGATCCCGAGGGCTGCAGAAGTCAATGAGCTTTATAGGAAAATAAGCACTGTTTACAGGCATGGTGGCGCCTGCCCGTAATCCCAGCTGCTCTAAGCCTGAGGCAGGAAGGTCTAAATCTGGGCCAGCCTGGGCAACTTAGCAAGACCTTGTCTCAAAATAAAAAATAAAAAAAGG
Source organism: Marmota marmota marmota (assembly GCF_001458135.2). Classification (NCBI taxonomy): domain Eukaryota; kingdom Metazoa; phylum Chordata; class Mammalia; order Rodentia; family Sciuridae; genus Marmota; species Marmota marmota. The sequence goes on from NW_026000005.1 coordinate 47,912,863, forward strand.
ACTGGGATGTAACTCAATGGTAGAGTGCCCCTGAGTTCATTTCTAGCACTAAAAGAAAGGGGGGAGGGAAGGGAGGAAGGAAGATCCACTCGCTGGATTTAGGCAACAGATCTAGAAAAAACTGTACAGTGAAGGCTCAGAAGTCAACACTGCTGCTCTCCTAGCCACCCTTTTGGTCTTCTGTTTCTGGGAGTCTCTCTGTTGGAGGGCTCTGAGGGCTTGTGGTCAGAGCCATGCGCCAGCTCAAGACCCACTTCCTGCCCTCTCCCTGGGTGATGTGCTGGAGGGTCCCTCCATGGCCCCAGTAGGCTACTGACCAGAGAGTTGGTAAGGAGTGGACTTTGCTCTCCAGTTAACTGAGCTGCTGACCCTGGACAGGTCTCTCATTCTGGCTAATCTTATGGATAATTTCCTTATCCATAAAATGAGAATAAATACACCTTGCTCACAAGGCGTGGAGAAATGTACATGTTTTAAATGACTCCGCAAACTATAAAACATGTTTATGATATGGCGTGCCATTGTCCATAACATGACTGTCGTGCCCTTGAGGAAGCAGATCTGTGGTGTCAGTTTCTCTGTTATTCTTGCCTTGTGAACATGCTCCAGAATCTAATTCAGTAACTTGGCAACTCACTCACAGAAAATCCTTTGACAGTGAGAATACTCACTGACCCCACTGTTGGCCTTACAGAATGTGAGTCTACCAAGCCATGGGCTCATGCAAGTCAGATAGGTCAACTTCTGGTCTGTTGGCATCACCTTGGAGGCGGCAGGGCGAGAGCTTGCAGGGTATTCTCGGGCCTGTGACAAAGTACGTTCTCTTCCTTCGGTGTTTGGCCTTATTTAACATGAGGTCAAGAGCCAATCCCAGCAGAAGTGTGGAGTTTCAAGCTTACACCCTCTTTTATACCCTTTGGTGGCAACCCCTCTCTGCTGAGTAGGTGACCCTCTCCACAATTCCAGGTAAAAAGGCTTCTCTGGGGATCAGTGTGGTCGTGGGTGCACATGTTCCTGGGCCAGATTTTGGTCTCTGGGCTAGAACTTTCAGGGCCATATCCCAGATCCCAGAGCTGTCAACGCAATCTCCCCTGCCCTCAATCCCCTGCCTTCAGGGTCCTCCATCATGATCTCTATCATTATTCACATTATTTTAGTTAGTATTTCATGATAAATTTTTTTTATACTGGAAATTTAACCCAAGGGCACATAACCTCTTAGCCACATCCTTTGTCCTTTTTAAATATTTTATTTTGAGACAGGTTCTCACTAAATTGCTTAGGGACTTGCTAAATTGCTGAGGCTGGCTTTGAACTCAAGACTTCTGCTTCAGCCTCCTGAGTCGCTGGGATCACAGGTCTGCACCACTGAGTCCAGCTCATGATAATTTGCATGCCTTAATTCCTGTTATTGGACATCCTGAAATACTTAAGTCTTCTTCATTGGGTCGTGTGAGATAAAAACCTGTGATAAAATGTCCACTGTGGTGTGTATCAGATAACAGGAATTCCATGCATGTTAGGAGATTTGGAGTGAAGTTTCTGTCAAGGAAAGTCACACCTCACCCTCTTTGGGGCACATCTCATGCACCTCATTCACTCACTTAAACATTCACTGCTAGGCACATACTGGGTGCCGGTGGGGCAGGGTCCAGAGCAGTCACAATTCCTGTGATCAGGGCTACAATAGAGTATCCACGTGTCTTTCCCATGAGCAGAGCACAGAGGAGCGAGTCCCAATGCTCCCTGGCAGTGTCTGGGAAGGCTTCCCAAAGGAGGGGAACTATAACTTGGGGTCTTAGGGGACAAGAGAGGAGAAGGAGGGCATTCTGGGGCAGGCTTGTAGTTGGCAAGGCTGGCGCAAGGCAGGATCAGGCAGTGGGGCAGTGGGTAGGAGACGGCAGAGGCATCTCCCCGAAAAACTGAACCTGAAAGATTTCTCAGGCTACAGAGAAGCTGGAAAGCTCAGTTAAGGAGCCTGGCATGTGGGAGACCATTACAGAGACAGATACCCAGGCAGGGAAACCCATGGGAGGACTCTATGCCTGCTCTGCTGAGATGGTGGAGCAGGCTGGGGAGAGGCTGGATGACCAGGGTACAGAGGAGGGGAGGAAGTACGCTCCTCCCTCTGTGGACTGCAGGAGTAGGAGACGCAGGCATCCCTGCACCCCTTCACGTGTATGTGCAGTCCTTGGACTCAGGCTGGCCTGGGCCAGTTCACCAGTTCACCAGTTCCCGAGAAGCAGCCTCCAGATGAGTGGCCCTGGTTGGAGGAGCAAGAATCCCCTCACAGGCTGTGCCTCCTGCTGCCTCCTCACCCTCCGCTCTTCCTTTCTATTGGGCAGCCTTAAAGAGGGCATGGACCGCACCATCATGGGCATCCTGGTGTCTTACCAGATCAAGGTGAAGCTCACCGTGTCAGGGTAAGTGCCGGCACTTGGCCTGCTCCCTCTTGGCCTGGGACTGCTCTTTCCTGAAGGACTAACAGGCAGACAGCGGCCGGAGGCAGAGCCTACTGGCTCCTGTGCTGGCCTGGGTTGGATTCTATTTGTCCCTGGAAAAGAAGGTTGTGAAATACTGCACTGTTCGTACCCTGGGCCAAAACAGCTTGCACCTGCACACCACCGAGGTAGAGCGCTGTAGAGCGCTAGAGAGCGGAAAGAGAATCAGTTTCATGTTACATTGTACTTCAGAAAGAACAATGGCTGCCCAGTGGACTCCCAGTGACCTTCATCTGTTTGCATCTTGGGAGGCATCTGGCCACCAAGGAGGGACTGCATCTTCCCTCCCCTAACATGGAATCACACACAGAATTGGGAGGCTCCTTTTCATACAAGAGTGCTGACATCTCTAAAGAAACTATTCATTCTATTTTAATGAAACTGATTTTTCCTTGTCTTTAATCTCACCAAAAGGAAACAAAAACAAAAACACCTTGGCTTCTCATTTCCCTTTCAAATTCCACAGCCAAAGTCTCTATTCTGATCACAGGCAGATCCTGCATATGTCCCAGGGTCCTGGGTAGGTAAAGAGTTCTCCAAATTTTGCTTGGGGCCACAAAGAACACAGGTCTATTTTAGGTATTTTGTTAGCACAAAGTTTCCATTTGTTGTGTTTTTTTGAAGTGGATAGTGCTTTCTTTTCTTTTTCTTTAATATTTTTTAAGTTGTTGATAGACCTTTATTTATTTATATGTGGTGCTGAGAATTGAACCCAATGCCTCACACATGCCAGGCAAGTACGCCACTGCTGAGCCCCAGCCCCAGCCCTGGATAGTGCTTTCTTTTCTTTCCTTTGTGAGGATCTAGAACCAGGTGGAGTTTCCCTTAGCAGTCCAGAAAAACAAATTCAGGTAGTCCTCCTATCCTCAAGTTTCATATTGGTGACTTCAACCATCTGCAGATTGAAAATATTTTTTAAAAACTGCATATGTGGGGGCTAGAGCTGTGGCTCAGCAGTGGAGTGCTTGCCTTGCACGTGCAAGGCCCTGGGTTCGATCCTCAGCACCACATAAAAATAAATAAATAAAATGAAGGTATTGTGTCCAACTACAACTAAAAAATAATTATTAAAAAAAAAAAGAGTTCTTAAAAAAAACCCTGCATATGTGCTGACTGTATAGACGTTCCCCTTGTTATCCCCTAAATGATAAAGTCTAACAACTATTTATACAGCATTTACATTGTATTGGTGATTTAAGTCATCTCTAGATGATTTTGAACGTATGGGTGAATGGGTGAAGGTGCTATGCAAACACCACGTCATTTTAAATAAGAGACTTGAACATTGAAGTTTCAGTATCCCCAGTGGGTCCTGAAACCAGTCATGCCCACTATCCCACCTTGCAGATATAAAAGGGTAGAGCAACTCTAAGGTGTTCTCATAGAGACCTCTATGATTCTGTGGCTTATTCTTGACCCTAAGTTATTCTTCTTGACCCTAAATGATCCTCTTGAGAAAAAGAGTCACAGTAGGGAGGAGGACGCTGAATATTAAGGAATGAAAGACCCTGGAAGTGGGGAATGTGGGCAAGGAGCCTGAGAACCGAGTCAGGTCTTGCCTCTGAATAATGGGATGTGAAGTCATATTGCCACTGGGGACAGTCACCACAGCCATTTGTTTTTGTTTTGTGTTTCCTAGCTTTCTGGGAGAACTCACCTCCAGGTAAGTCTCTTCTCCTCCCTTTCCACTTGATTCGCAGGACGCCAAGGACAATAAGCCTTTTTTTTTTGGTACCAGAGATTGAACCCAGGGGTACTTAACCACTGAACCTCATCCTCAGCCCTTTTTCTATTTTGAGACAGGGTCTCACTGAGTTGCTTAGGGCCTCACTAAGTTGCTGAGGCTGGCTTTGAACTCATGATCCTCCTGCCTCAGTCTCCCAAATTGCTGGGATTACAGGGTACACCACTGTGTCCAGTAAGCCCTTCCTCTTAAGAGGAACTGAAGAAGCTGGTCTCTGGGCAGCTCTACTCATATGTTAGAAGTGATGCTGCTGCCTCTGGAGCATCATGCAGTGCTTAGCTCACTAGTGTGTGTCTGGGGTGACAAGTAGGTCTACACCTCACAAAGAGACTCCTCCAGAAAGTCCACATACTCCGCATAGCTGTCTAGCTGTCTTCTGCACCTGTATGCAGTGCAAGACATGAATTATACCATTTTAACCACTTTAAAGTGCACAATTCAGCAGCATTAAGTAGTTTTACAATGTTATAAAACCACCACCACTATCTAGGTCCAGAATATTTTTGCTATCTGAAAGGGAAACCTAGTACAAATTAAGTAATCACTCCTGTTTCCCCTCCCACAGCCTCTGGCAGCCACTAATCTGCTTGCCAGTGTTAACTATCCTGGATATTGCCTATAAATGGCATTGTATAATAAGGAGCCTTTTTGATTGACTTTTATCATTGGCGTAATGTTTTCAAGGATCATCTGTGTTGTAGCATGAACTAATACAGTACTTTATTCCTTTTTATGGCTGAGTAATATTCCACTGTATGGATATACCACATTATGCATATTTTGGGGGGATTGTTTCTACCTTTTGATAATTGTGAATGGTGACAGCTTCCTTTTAAGTCATGCAAAAAGAAGGAACAAATTTGAGTCAGGTGTGGTGGTGCACTCCTGTAATCCCAGTGATTTCCTCCCCCTGAGTCAGGAGGTTTGCAGGTTCAAGATCAGCCTCAGCAACTTAGACCCTGTCTTAAAAAAGGCAGTGGGGGTGGGGGGATGGGGAGATGGGGACCTAGCTCATTGGTAAAGCATTCCTGAGTTCAATTCCCAGTACCAAAAAGAAAAAAAAAATTAGAAATATTTGAGTCAGCATTGACTTGACATGGTCTTTTACCCCAATTCTTATCATCTTCATCTCTTATCTAGAACCCAGGTCACACCCGTTTCTTTTAGATCCTATCTGTACCTGTGTTATTTAAACAAATGTGCTTGGCCCAGAGGTCAGCCCTGGGCAGGAAGCAGGGGGCCCTAGAATGCAAGGAGGAGCCTGTTTTCTCACCTCTCTCCTCATCTTTCTGTTCTCCCTTTCTCTGAATCTCTCTTTCGTCCTCCTTCCTGACTCCTTTCCTTCCTTCTTTTTGGTATAAATTCCAAGTCGCCCCAAAGTCCTCTAACTTTTGGAGTTCAGCAGACTGTTGTGCTCTCTGTGCCCACCCTTGACACACCAGCCTCACACAGGTTTTAACACATTCAGGATGTTGCACCTTGTTGCAAAGACTATTTTAAAATCCATCCTCCCTCAGAATTGCAAGTTCAAGGCCAGCCTCAACAACTTAGCAAGGCCTGAGCAACTTAGTGAGACCTTGTCTCAAAATAAAAATTATAAAGGGTTGGGATGTGGCTCGGTGGTTAAGCACCCCTGGGTTCAGTCCCGACTACCAAAACCCCAAAACAACAACGACAAAATCTACTCTGTCCTTCCTGTCGGATTTTGCCTCTTCTCCTCCCATAACATATGTCACTACATCTAGTAAGCAGCACAGGGAACTTGGAACACTGGTTGCCCAGCCATGCCTGAGTGAAGTTCCTGGACCACATTCCAGGGAATGCATTGCAAAATCTCACTTGACTATATTCTGATTTCTGTTTTGCTTTGAGTTCTGCTAAATTATCTTTCAGCTTGGGCCTGGGGATATTTTATGAAGCCACTAACCTTGTGTGTGTGTGTGTGTGTGTGTGTGTGTGTGTATCTACTAACCAGCCTACATTCTTTTTTTCTAGCGAAGTGGCCACTGAGGTACCATTCCGTCTCATGCACCCGCAGCCTGAGGACCCAGGTTAGTTGCGCCATTGTCCAGGCTGTCTCGAGCTCTTCTCCCCTGGTAGACTTATTGGTACTCATTCCTTGTCTTTCTTGACTGCACCTCTGAGTAGGGGGGTTACCAGGTGACATCCACAAGGTGACTGGGCTAGCCCAGAAGAAAGCACTCACCTGTTTACCCCCTGGAGCCTGTGTGAAGGATGTAATGGAAAACCCCAGAATCTCTGCTGTCAATAGACCTAGATTTAGATTTTAGGATGATTTAGTTTGAGAGCCCAAGGCTTTTGCATTTCATTTGGAAACAAAAGGCCTAATGTATCATTTGGAAGCATTCATAGGCATCATGATGAGAATACAGAAAAGACTAGAAAAGAGGGTCAGGCTGGGATCCTCACATCTTGGCTCATTTGACTTATAAATCCATTGGCTCTTGATGGATGTCAAGTGAAGGATAGTGTACAACTCTGTGTTTAACATCAGCCTTGTTGAACTGTCACTGTAAAGAGAACTGGATGATATGGAGTTAGATCTCAAGGAAGTTCTTTTAAGAAAAGCTCAATGAGCTGGGCGCAGTGGCACATTCCTGTGATCCCAGTGGCTTGGGAGGCTGAGGCAGGAAGATGGTGAGTTCAGAGCTAGCCTCAGCAACTTTGCAAGATCCTAAGCAAGTCAGCAAGACCCTGTCTCTAATAAAATACAAAAAAGGGCAGGTGATGTGGTTCAGTGGTTAAGTACCCCTGGGTTCAATTCCTGGTACCAAAAAANCCAGCCTCACACAGGTTTTAACACATTCAGGATGTTGCACCTTGTTGCAAAGACTATTTTAAAATCCATCCTCCCTCAGAATTGCAAGTTCAAGGCCAGCCTCAACAACTTAGCAAGCATGGGGCCCAGGGTTTTGTTCCAAGTGTTGGAAAAAAAAAGTAAATGAGGCAGCAGAATTAATCCAGGTGCATCTTAGAAACTCCAAGGAAAAATTCTCCCCTATATAATTAGGCAGGTTGATAGAAAAATCAACCTGTTTGAGAATTCTCCATAGTTATAATAATAAAGACTTTTAAGTAAAAGTGGTATAAACCAGCAGGGTTTCTTTTCCTCGTATTTGACAAATAGTTTTTCTATGTTGAAAATGAGATGGTATTTACCCATTAAAATGGGTCCTCATATTCATTTTAGGTTTTGGCTCAAAATATTTTGTCTCAAAATATCTTTTCCAAATATTTTAGATTCAAACTCTCTATGCACATTGGCAAAAGCTTCTGGTTAAATATTTAATCTTACATTTTTGATTCACTTATGCTTGTATCATAAAAATGGTCTTTATTTTTTACATTTATTTGGGAGTAATTAGGACTTTAAGCCGGGAAAACACAGATTCAGTCTTGAAAATGTGGTCCCAATCTTCAATTGTTCTTTTAAGGACATTCAAATGATAACCACCCAAAGAGCTTTAGGCAGACTTTGTGAGTTAATTTTTTGTTAAAGAACTTTTAAGCAAAAAAACCAGGAGCAAATGGCATGGGCCCCTTTTCCATCTTGGGGAAAGCCTTGATCGGTTCCTTTGCTGCCGAAGAGTTACTCTTCCTTCCCATGTATCATTTTGATGTTTCTGTTGCTATGGCCCTTACATTGGACATCTCACAGTGTCAGGACAAAACAATAAAATCTTTTGTCCTCTGAGATTTTGGAGGCAAGAATTAGGACAAATCATCCTGTGGTTACAAAACTCTGATTTCCTGAGACCTAAGAGTGACCAAATCTCATGGCTCTCATTTTCTGCCTAGTTCCTGACTCCCTGAGTAGAGGTGGTAGAGTCTAAGCAGAGAAAGCATGATTTATAGTTAGGCCTTGCCAGAGCCAGGGGCCAAGCAATTTGTACCTAGCAAGTGCTGAAGAAGTAAAAGTGTTTTTATTGTCTGCTGCCAAGAGCATCCACCAAACCCCAGAGTGTTGATTGGATCCGTCCTGTTGACTGCCTTTTCAGGGATGAGGGTCCCAGTTAGTGGGTTTTACTGCTCAGCACTGTAGGGCTCCAGGGTATTCTTGTCAGGGAAAAGTTTGATGAGTTAGGCTCTCTTTGGGTCTCTGTGCTCAGTGGTTCTCACAGATATTCCCTCCTGTACTGGCTTCTAGGTAGGCCTGAGACACAAAAGCATAAGTTCACCATCAAACCACTGCTTCCCAGTTTCTGAAGCTCTTTAACTGCACCAGAACTTTATTAGGTGACCAGAAAACTAAAAAAAAAACAAAGCATACTCAAATGGTTAGCAACTCATCTAGGGATATGAAACACATGAAAACCTAACCTGAACCCAGAAGATCAAACTGAGGCGTGAGGGGGTGGTCCTCAGGTGTTAGTGCACACCCTTACCCAGGGTGCTGGTATACATCAGGCCCTATGAGTCATCCCCGAGAGCCCGATGGGCTGGTGCCTGGAGCTGCATGGTCAGTCTCCATGTGACTCTGACCTCAATGGGGTCCAAAGGACACTTAAGGAGAAATACTTTGAAAAGAGGAGTGACATACAAAGGGTGGGGACAATCAGGGAAGAGGTCCAAAGGTGAGATTATGGCAGTTTCAGGCACCCTGTAAAAAAAGTGATGGTGGGCTGGGGCGTGGCTTAGAGGAAGAGCTCTTATCTAGCTTGTATGAGGCCCTGGGTTCCATCAGTGCCCTCAAAAATCAAAGGCAAAACCAAAAGAGAGTGATGGCTAAAGATGCAGACAGAAAGGCTAAGAACAGAAGTCACACCCAGCCACCAAGAAAGACGCCTTCAGAACTTACTACCCCTCAAACTGCTCAGCTGAAAGGGGAGACAGTCCAGGCGCTTGGTGTGGAATTGATTTTAACCTCTCCTTCTCTCTGCTCTCTCCCTCTCTCCTTCTTTCTGGGCTCACAGCAAAGGAAAGGTAAGCCACCAATCTCTGCTCTGTTTCTCTGACCTGTGACTCCTCCTCCTGCATAGACCCCTCTTGGGGTCTCTGTGCCCTTCCCTTGTGTCCTCTAGCTCTCAAGGGCTATGCTGGGTGTATCCCTCACTTGTGGGCTCTCTTCTTTTCTCCTTTTTGTTAAAGAACTTTTAAACAGGCTGGGTGCCGTGGCACACGCCTGTAATCCCAGCAGCTCAGGAGGCGGAAGCAGGAAGGTCCAGAGTTCAAAGCCAGCCTCAGCAATTTAGCAAGGTGCTAAGTAACTCAGTGAGACCCTGTTACTAATAAAATATAAAATAGGGCTGGGGATGTGGCTCAGTGGTCAAGTATCCCCTGAGTTCAATCCCTGGTACCCCCCACCAAAAAAAAAAAAAATCTTTTAAACAAACAACAACAACAACAAAAAAATGAGGAAAATGGCATGGGCCCCTGTTCCATCCTGGGGAAAGCCTTGATTCATTCCTTTGCTGCCAAAAGAAGATCAAGGGTCTTGGTTCTCTTAAGATTTCATTCTCAGCTCTGAGAGGGCACTGAACAAGGTGTCTCTGTTTTCTTTTTAGTTTTCAGGATGCAAATTTGGTTTTTGAAGAGTTTGCTCGCCAAAATCTGAAAGATGGGGGAGACACTGCGGAAGGAAAGAAGGAGGCTGTCAATGATGAGTGAAAATATCGGCTCAGACTCCCGCGAGCGGCTGTAGTTCCTGGTGCCAGGAGCAAAGCCCCACAGTCAGCCCTTCAGTTGTGCTAGATAGGAAAGTCCGAGTTTCCTCCTGGAAATAAAGTGTGTCATGTGATCCCTGGTTGCAAGTGGGGTTGATTGACTGGGACTTTGAGCTTCTGACCCTGATGCAGAAGTTGCCGCCTTTAGCGCCCTGGCTCCTGAGGGGAAAGGGGCATCATCTAGAAGAAAGGCCAGCCACCACAGAATGGCTCAGCAGTGGCCACTGAGGGGAGAAGGTGTCTGGAAGTCAGTGTGCCACCCAGTGGGACCTGGGGTGTCCAGGAGGCTTTGGGTCCTGGTCTCTCTAACTTGTTTCTCTGGAAACATATGGTGAGAGATTTCTAATTGACCAATCCTAGCCCCAGGGTTCTTCTTAAAGAGGTTCCTGAAATTAATGGGGCAGAGAACAAGTTGGGCAAAAATACCCTTTGTTGCTGATTCCACTTTGGGGGTCAAGTCCCTGATCGAGCCCTGGATAGTTGGTTAAGTTTCTATTGAGTGTCAGCAACAAAATCAGATTTGTTTAGCTTTAGGGACAAATGGAATGTAGTAGAAGGACCCTGGAGTGGCCAGGGAACTCAACTGAAGGATGATCCTGAGCTCCCATTGCTGGGGTGGGCAGAGACCTGCCAAGCTCTGGGCGTTCATCCCAGGAGCTTGGGGACCTGCCATTTGCATGACAATTTATGTGACTCAGCACCAGGAATTGAGCTCTGTGGTCCAGGTCCTGCTTTGTAGTTCCTGGGAAGGAGAATCTGATTGGCTCAAGGAGGCTGATCAAATCCCAATGCCAGTGACAGCAGAGCTTGGCCATGAGGATAGCTTTCTCCAGACAAATGGGTCCACTGTGAGCCACGTGGGCTTCCTGGGTGGACTGTGCTTCATTGAGGTGGGGCATAAAGAAGGAGGGGATGCTCTGAGTCAGGGAGGGAGATGGCCCTAAGGAGAGGAACGTAATGGGGGTGCTTCTAGGGCACTTTCTGTGAAGGTCTGGCCCATGGCACCCACCAGCCTGGAGCCTAATGTGATGCCAGGGGGGATGAGCAGCTCTCCGGGCAGCCATGGGAAGACTTGGGGATGTGTAGCTCTGGGCTGTGCTTCTAGGGAGCAGGTAAAAGGGTTCTGGAGACTTCTCCACTGCTCAGCCCACTTGCTGAAGGCAAGGGTTGAGGGGAGAGTGTTATGTGTGAGGTGTACCATTGGGTTGGGTTTGGGGATCTAGTGCCACAGCAGAGGGTTGGATAGGGCCTGGGCTCCTGAGTGTGAAGACTTCCAATGCCTGAGGCTGTCCAATGGATTCCTGGCTGCTCTGTGTCTTGGGGCTTGGGATGGAGACGTGGAGGGCCTCTGGGGAACCTTTCATGGGTTCAAAGACAAAGCAAGGTTTGGACCTGCGTGCGACTTTGAGGCATCCTGGTATTGGCAGAGATGAGGATTCGTTTCTGGAACTATGCTACTATTGCTGTAGAAGACGAACGCTGTGGGTCAGGAGATCAGACAGTTTTCTTGTTTTTTTCTCCCAAACCGAGGGAACAGTGCATCATCAGACCAGCCCATGCTGCTCTCTCAGGTACCCAGACAAAGGGGCAATTACGATGGCATGCTCCTGTTCACCCCCCCCCCCCCCCAAGTCC